>NC_089253.1:101450578-101765599 GCF_963930625.1 Muntiacus reevesi
GTTTGCATGAGTTAGGTTACGTGGATTTACAGGTTATCTAGTTCTAATCTTCACAGCATAGGTGAATGGTTTACAAAGATTTATGTCACAGGATGCTACATATCAAGGTATTAAAAAAGAGAAGCACACTACTCTTTTCCTTCAGTCAAAAACTAATATTATGATGATAGATGACAAAGCAACTACTTTGGGAAATAAATTCATGTTATAGGAAAGGATATTTGAAACGTTTGGCAATTTGAACATCACTGTGATTTTTGTGATTGAAACTGCATGTCTGTGTTATTTTAAAAACTCTTACCATTTTCTTTCTTTTAAATCTGAAATCATAAATTTCAAGAACATTTAAATCTTGTGCAAGTAGTTGCAGGAAATTTGAGACTGATTGTTAGAAATATAAAAATTCACTGCCTTCTGATTTATTAAGAATACTTTGAGAAAATGAGTAACCCCCTAGCTTTATTTCAGCAAAATGGTTGATGGTGGAACTGAAACCAGCGAGGTGCCTCTGCTCTCTGTTAGTGTTCTCCAGATACGATCATGATTAAAACCATGAATCAGAAAACTGATTTGTGAAGGTTTTCAAACTGTCATTTCATAAAGTGCTTGACAAACATGTTAAAAGATAAGGAGTCGTAGTGTATGATTCTGTCCATATGAAATGTTCAGAATAGCTGTGTCTATAGAGACAGAAAATAGACTACTGTTTGTCAGGGGATGGAGGAGGGAGGAATTGGGAGTGACTGCTAACAGGTTTGGGGTTGCGTTTTGGGGTGATGGAAATATTCTGGCATTAGAGGTGACGGTTTCTCAACATTGTGAATATACTAAAAACCAGTGAATTGTACACTTTGGTGAATATTATGTCATATAAAGTTTATCTTCATAGAAAAATTATAGAAAATAAAAAATTCAATGACCCATATTTTATATTGAATAGCATTTTTGTAGTATTTTTGTTAAGCAAACATTTTTCATTTTAAAAAATCTTTTTTATAGTCTGTTTCTATGCTTTATAGTATTTTTATTAGTACAGTAGCACTTGTGAATAATACACATAAATAATAAATATACATATATTGGAAGTTTATGCTCAGACATTTTTATTAATGATACCCATCTGAGCAAAAATGTCCAGAGACCATAATTCTTGGCATCAAATCACTTTTTCCTATGAGTAAGTAATTGTATACTTTCAATGACTGTTTATGGGGTAGCAGCTCCTGTCATATTCTTTTCTCTGCTAAGAGGCTTTGTTATTTCATACTGTTTAAGCTTTCAAGCTTTGGGAGAAAAATGAAATTAGTCTGCCACAATATTGTTTATAAACTCCTGACCATATACTATATCACTATATATCACTATATGTGTGATAAAAATTTTACTAAGCATATACTTATACACATATACTAAGCAACATGGTGGTTTTGAATATACAATTTTCAGGAGAAAGAGTCAAGAGACAGAATGACATAAATGTTTTCATTGAATAAAATATTCCCAGACTCCTTTCACTCCGGAATTCTGACAGTGGTTTACTTTCTGCCTGTGAAGACTGGAGGGAGGAAAAAGCCATGTTGTTTTTATTTGGCAGTAGTAGGCAGATGCCTGGCCTTTGCCATTTGTGAATTTTTCATCTGCTCTGGACATTCCCTTATGAATCTCCCGCCTTCATTCTGTGTTCCTTTTTCTTGCAGTTTCCTATGTTGATTAGCATTGCCAACTAACCACCTGATTCTTTGGACTGTAGTTGTGGCAGACCTGAAAGCTCACAGTGATGTTCCCAGTCTTTTGGTCTTCCAGTGTTTAAGAACCTAAGTCCTCGCATTAATCGATTTTGAAATGTTTAGAACAGGTTCTGCGTCCCTGACAGAACTCTGTCTGATATATTTGGTCTGTGCTTATCACCTTGTTGTCTCAAATGACTTCTCTACATCGTGTTGTGTCCAGTAAAGAGGAAAGGAAAGACAAAAGCATCCAAACTTGAGGTTAAAGGAATAGTCCTCCAGACTGCTAAGTTCTGCCCCAGATTTCTGAAATCAACTACAAGGTTGGGCATCCCCAGTGCCATTCTCACTTCATACTAGTTGGCTACAAATTTGGGGGTCCCCATAGACTCACCCAGGCATGTAGCAAAGTGTTATGATTACAAGGGTTTTTTAAATAGCAAAAAGATATACATCAGATATACATTAGAGTCAGCCAAAGGAAGAGATACATTGGGCAGAATCTGAAACTGCGAGGGTTCCAAGGAAGCTTACATTGTCCTCAGGGACACCTTACCTTCCCAGCATCAATCTGTAGTAGTATGTATCACCAACCCAGGCATTTCAGCAAGCTTTGGAGTCCAGAATTTTTATTGGGGTTTCTTTGTATATAGAGTTAATTAATCATATATGGGTGATTGATTGAATCATTGCCAACCATTTGGTTGAACTAAGTCTTTAGTCTTCTTCTCGCCACTGAGATTGGATTGAAATCACCTGGCTCAACACTCCTGTCCTCTAATTTCATGGTTGGTCTTTCTGACTTGGCCAGCTGCCATGGTTAGTCCTCTTCTTAGAATAAACTGTCTATGGTCCTTCCATGAGCCACCCAAAATGTAAGCATAAATTGTAAGAGGTGATTGGTGGGTCCCACCATGAATGACAAAGATGCCTCTGTCATTTGGGAAATTCCAAGTATTTAAAGCCTGAACTTTCCTTGAATTTAGAACTCTTTGGCAGATCTGGACCAGGTGTGTCACCCTTATAAAGAGCTTTTTCTTAAACCCCACAACAACAACTTCCACTTGATTTCCTTGACCAGGATTCTGTTATATGACTATCTCCATGGAATGCTGGGAAATATTTTTTTTAAATGGTATGTTGCAGTTCCTCTTCATCCACTGAAATACAAGTTTATTAATAAGAAAGAGACACTTAATACTAGGTAGACACCTGCCTTTCTCTGCAACACCTGCCTATTGATAGTGACAGTGATTGAGCTTTTTGTTGTGGAATAATTTATTATGAAAAGCATCTAAGCCTAGTGGCTTATTTTAGGACAGCAAATGTTTGCTAATCGCTGTTTGAGATTGACTAATAATGTATAATTTAAAGAGAGTATAGTAAATATTTTCACCTTTGGTTTATAAATCAATGACCACATAAAATTTTTAATATTTCTATCATTAACAGTGCCATTTATCAAAAGCATTTTCATATAAACAATGTAGAAATGTGTAGCTCTGATCATGTGCCTTTATTCAGGCTCTCAAGTCATAACATTTCTGTGAGAGGAAGTACAGTGATATATTTAATTTCATTGTCTTCCTTGCTTGATAGCCAAGCATAATAAAAATAAGATGAATAATGACAGTATTGAAAAAATAATTTTGTTCTTTCTCTATGCTTTTGGGTAGAAATCAGACAGCAAGTGATTATAGCCAAGAACATTAAGAGTGCACTTTGGTGGTGAATGCATATAAGCTTAGGAGATGCTCAGGAGAAAGAATATGAATACCTAGAGGATTTTCAGTAAGAAGTGCCTGCATGTTTAGTCCAAAGCTGGTAGTATTTTCTTTTGGTCTCATTAATCTCTCCTCTCTTATTAAGGGAATGGCAAGATTTCAAGGTCAGTTAATGAACTGGTTCAGCTTGAACAAATAAACTTGCTAAAATCCCTCCCAAATATATCAGATAATATAGGGAAGAAGGAAAAGGTGATTGGGCTCTTAGGAGAAAAACTAGTTTGTTTATCATTTCATCCTTTAGTAGTAGTGTGCTAGTTCACTCTTTGAAAAAACAAATCACATTCTGAAGCATTCTTTTCAGGTGAGATGGCATATAGCCAGAAGACTGGATCCAGCCTATCATCTGCTTTGTGTAATCATCAGCACAATACATTAAAGAATAGTATCCATTGCTCGCTCAAGCTTGTACTTCCTATTTCATAGACATACTGTTCCTGCTCTTTATTACTTACTCTCTTTTCTTCACACATTGTAATACCTGACCAGGCCCTGAAATATGCTTGATTCTGTGACTCCATCATATTAGCATATCAACCTTTGCCTCAGGGGAGGGAGCTGTCACTGATAAGGAAAAAGACTTTAGGGACCAAAGTTTTTAAAAAGGATGAAAAAGTCTAGACAGATTTAAGATGAGCCAGGACAGGAGCTGCAGACTAACTGCTCACCTTAATCTGGAGCCGAGGACCAAACAGAACAAGCCAGGTGAGCCGAGCCGTCTACATTATGGAGAAATTGTGCTAACTGCAGTGCCAGGATCAGGGAACTTTTAGGCACAGCCTGCCTCGGGAAAGCTATAACTCCACTTTGGGAGGAAATGGTGCGCACTCTGGAGGGAGGATGCGATGGTTAGATGACATCACCAGCTCAGTGGACATAGTTTGAGCTCACTCCGGGAGATAGTGAAGGAAGAGAAGCCTAGCGTGCTATAGTCCATGGGGTCACAAAGAGTCAGACATGACTGAGCGACTGAACAACAATTGTAGGGAGACCATGGGTTCAGATTTCAAGCTCTAGCTCGGGACCTTGGTTACTAGCTCGTGACCTTGGGCAAATTCCTTAATTATCCTTCATCTCATTTATAAAGTGGTCTTACTAATACATATTGTATAGATTTGGGAGGATTGAATAAGATTGTAAGGTAGTTTACATAAAGGACTCAGCATGCCTAATACATGGTAAGCACTTGCTAGTGATAGGGGATGAGAAAAATTATAAAACAGTGTATGTTTCAATGTTAAATGAGTAGCATGGAAAAGAAGGAAATTGGAGATTACTATGGGTTTGTGGTATCTGTGCAGATTAAGGACATCCTCTTGAGAAATAAAGAGAAAGAAGGAAAATGAAATATGTGTAACACTTTTATGGACTTGTGCCACTGATTCATCCTTTATTAAACATGCAGGTGTTTTCTGTGTGAAGAGTAACACTGGTATCTTATCTAGTAGAAATGCACGGTCCAGTGGGGGAGTCAGTCTGGAAGGCAGAGGAATGGTGATGACATGGTTAAGTGCTGTGACAGAGATATGTGACAGAGATAGGGGAGCACAGACACTGGAGCAGCCAACCCTTCTGCCCAGGAGCAAAGAGCTGGAGGGTGTGTTTAGGCTGAGGCAATGCCACACCCAAAGACACAGAGTTGTGAAAAGTTCCGCCATGGTCAGAGGCTGTAGGAAATTCAGTATGAGCCACAAGGCACTCTTCACCATCAACTTTAGGTCAGCAAGGACTGCATATGGATTTGCTCACTGCTGTAATCTTAATATTCAACACTAGGACTGCCCTCTCAGTCAGTCAGTCAATTCAGTTACTCAGTCATGTCCAACTCTTTGCGACCCCATGAATCGCAGCACACCGGGCCTCCCTGTCCATCACCAACTCCCAGAGTTTACTCAAACTCATGTCCATGGAGTCGGTGATGCCATCCAGCCATCTCATCCTCTGTCGTCCCCTTCTCCTCCTGCCCCCAACCCCTCCCAGCATCAGGGACTTTTCCAATGAGTCAAGTCTTCGCATAAGGTAGACAAAGTATTGGAGTTTCAGCTTCAGCATCAGTCCTTCCAATGAACACCCAGGACTGATCTCCTTTAGGATGGACTGTTTGGATCTCCTTGCAGTCCAAGGGACTCTCAAGAGTCTTCTCCAACACCACAGTTCAAAAGCATCAATTCTTCAGCGATCAGCCTTCTTCACAGTTCAACTCTCACATCCATACATGACTACTGGAAAAACCATAGCCTTGACTAGAAGGACCTTTGTTGGCAAATTAATGTCTCTGCTTTTTAATATGCTGTCTAGGTTGGTCATAACTTTCCTAACAAGGAGTAAGCATCCTTTAATTTCATGGTGATGCTAAAACATACTTGCTGAGAGAACCAGTGGAAAGTGTGATGGGTATTATGTCTAGTGCTTTCATATGCCATTTCCAGGTAAACGTGACATCTTCAGTGATGGAACTCCCATTTTTACCATCGATGAGATGGGAGGTTCAGAGAGTTTGAGAGACCCATAGTTACTAAATAGCAGAGTTATGAATGTGAATATGAATGTGAATCCATAAAGTAGAAAACTCTAAAATAGACATGAAAGGGATAGGGCATTCTAATGTTTTGTCTTTTAAAGATCCTTTGGAAGAGAAAACTCTTTCTCTATATTTTCCCCATCATTAATCATTAAGGGTAATAAATGTTTAAAGAAATAAAAACAGTATTATCTCCTTTTCTCTACTTTATGCTAATCATTGTATGGAAATGAAATTTTTGTTTACTTGAGAAATTCTGTTTATAGAAAAAAGCATGTCTAAATTTCCCAAATCATAGAAAATTTCTAACAGTACTTTATAAAATCAGTAATAGAAAAGCTGAAATCACCTAACTTCCAGCTGTCACTTTTCAAGTGGGTGTTCACACATCTTTCCTAAAGTTGACTTGAGGCTTCAACCAGTGTCTGCTGCTATGTGATATCTGCCAGAGGCTGAGGACACCAACACTGTTGATGGATCAGTGGCAGGCTTGTACCACATACTTCTGAAAGTATAAGTTCTTTATTGCTTATCATTGAGATTTCTTGTTATTTCTGTTAAATTAGCATTCTTCATGATACTGAGGTGATCTGAAAGGACAATGGAAGGATTGTAACCTTGCTGCTCCTTATAGAAACAAACAGAATTTAGAGCCTCAAAGATTAGGATTAAATCTTTTTAAACAGAAAATTTAATTTTGGTTGCGGTGGCTCTTTGGTGCTGCATGCAGCTTTCTCTAGTTGTGGTGAGCTGGGGCTGCTCCTCACTGTGGAGCACGGGCTTTTCTCCGGTGGCTTCTCTTGTTGCGGAGCTCAGGCTCTAGGCGTGCAGGCTTCAGTGCTTGTAGCTCACAGGTTCAGGAGTTGTGGTGCATGGGCTTAGCTGCTGCACAACGTGGAATCTTCCTGGACCAGGGATTGAACCTGTGTCCCCTGAATTGGCAGGCAGATTCTTGTCCATTGTACCACCAGGGAAGTCCAGAATTAAATCTTAATTGCTGGCTTTAGGAGCCGCTGAGTAATGACAACATTTTCACACTTTATGAGCCATTTGACGTAGGGAAGATTGTGTGTGTTTTAGGGCAATCTGCATTTTATGTAGCTTTACAGAATTGTATGTATAATTTTTGTAATTATGTGGCATGTGTGGTATCAAGTTTATCAAGTCTGCTGATTACGGCTTATATAACATAGCAATTATTAGACTATAATTCTCTCCTTTTTTGTAGAAGTGATCTAATCGATAACATTCCTACTTTATATTTTGCTAAAATCAAAATAAGCTTTTAATTGATAAGCTTTCAGAAGTAATGGTATCATGAGCCATTTCCTTCTCTCACTTAAATTTGCTTTTTTCCAAGTGAATGTTTTCTTTAAGAAGTGTTTGTATAAATGTGCACACACAATTTCTTTTTAAAGGATTTAAATTCGAGTGCTAGATTGACCTGAATTTGAGTCTCACCCCTGCCATGTATTAACTTGTGATCTTGAGAAGTTATCTCAACTTTCTAAGCCTCAGCTTCATCGTTTGTAAAGCACAGATAATAGTAGTACCTACTAGAATTGTTGTGGGAATTAAATAAAATGATAAAGTGCTTGGTACATAATGTGTATTTAAGGTATGAATGTATGGTATTAGTACTAATGGATATTTGTATCAGTGTATACTGCTACTTTAGTGTTGGTCAACTTCCACTCACATAGTTTTTATGAGAGCATCTGATGTGAACAGTAGCTGATAGAATTAAGCATTATTCTTTTTAGAAGTATGAAAAATCAAATTTGTCTTTTTTTTTCCTTCTGGCTAGTGAATATCTTGGAATGTCTGAATCCTTAAACTTGGCTTTATAATGATTATATGAATTATTATTTAGTCATTATGCAGTTTCAAGTATATCATAAAGTGAAATGATATTCTCTAAAAACCACTCCTAATGACTATATGATATAATCAAGACTGCAGGGGAGATACCAGTGTCATTCACTTATTCATTCATTCAGTAACTTATTATTGAGCATCTTTTATGGGCCAGACCCTGTGTGGTTTCTAAGCCTGTGTAGACAAAAGGGGCTCACAGCTTTGAGAAGCATGGCCTAGGGAAAGCCAGACCTATATGCAGATAAATCAAATATATGATGATTCGGGTTATAACAGATATTTTAATCAAGTGTGTGGAATATGAAAGAGGTAGTGGCAGCTCTGCTTGGGTGAGTCAGGGAAGACTTCATGGGGAAGTTGATGCCTGAGATGGGAATTAAATATGTCTGAGTGGGATGGGGGAGGGAATAGAGTGTGGGAGTAGCTTACATAATGATTCAGGTGCCCTTTGGTGACTTAGCTTGGGTTATCCTGGAAGCCTTAGGAGGTGAAGTCAGTGCGCTCCTTCCTTCCCTCACTTCCACCACAGTTGGAGAGCTGCATCCACTACTTACGGCTCAGTGTTTGTCCCCTGGTAAAATGAAAAGAATGTAATACAAGTTTGTTCTTCTTAGAATAAATATGTGAAGTGAAAAACCTCAGAAAATATGTCATATCAAAATGGATATTTGTATTTAATTGCTGTACCTAGAGTTATTGGTTGATGTACCTAAAGTTGAAGTAATAGAATTTGAACAAGTAATTTTACAGCATCTATTTGGTAAATGTTTGAGTACCTATTGCGTGTCAGGTACTGTGCTAGGATGGTAATGCATTTTCATTTTTAAAATCAGTGAACTGAAAAATACCATCTACTGACTAAGTACAAAACAGTATAAACTTGCAAAGAGGAAGTCTAATTTGACATAGTTCAGAGAGCATATGCTTAAACCTCTATCGGAGAGTAAAAAGGGCAAAGTTGCAAGTATTACTTTGGTAGTTGCTGCCAAAAAATCTTTTTTGGAATATAAATAAAAAACAACAGTAAGAGTGGCCTGTTTTAAGATTCTGCAAGTTCTCTGCTTTCTTGAGCATTGTATGGACAGATAAAGCTTCACTGTGTTTATTCTTGTCAGGTTATTGGTACTGCTCAGAGTAAAGCCTGTCTTCTCTCTGTTCTCCAGTGTATTATTGTAGCAGATGGCTTTTAATAAAACATGTAGCTAAAGAAAAAATTTTACCCTATTTTAGTGGAATGTACTGTAATTATAATTACTGGACAGTCTCAAGAGGAAATGTTTAAATTGGTGTTTTTTTAATGATCAAATGAAATTTAGTGAATATTTGAAAAGTGAAATTATGGAATCAGTTACATTTTCTTTTAAGTTTCCAAAACTAAAGTAAACTTTGTATGTCATTTAGCCAGGTAGATATTTGGTTTTTCTTTTTTTTTTTTTTTTTTTTTGCTTTTTCTTTACATGGCTTATTTTTAAAAAATTCAATGCTGTATGTTAGTCAGATAACATTCAACACTAGTTTCATTGAGAAGCAGGGCATTGCTTAATTACATAGCTGCTCTGTTCTCTGTCATCACCTTGTCTATTTGTAGGAAATGATCTTTTTGATCAAATGGGGTTACTCCTGCTGAGTCTCTACCATTGGTATTATAAAAGTCACAGACTCTTGTATGGGTATATTACTGATATTGCCATAAAATTTATATAAACTTCTCCAGAAAATTTATAATTCTTTAAAATTTTTTAGCCAAAAAAATAAGGGGAGCAAGGACACTAGGAATATCCACTGTGTTGTAATGAAATGACTTGAACATGTACATGCTAGAAGGTCTGTATTAAAGGAAACTTAAGAATTATTGAGATTCTTTAAGAAAATGTACCTTTTATTTTCTCTTGCACAATAAGGGCGATGGTTTCTTAATACATAATTATACCTTTGCTTGTTATTCACAGGATAAATTTTATTAAATTTTCTTTGTTCTCATTACCTGAAATCTTTCAATTTCTTTCATATCAATATGGACAACCACATGTATAAAAGCTATGATGATGTGTGTGAATCTGAGACTTCAGAATTTCCCCCCCAGCATCGATTGATATGTTTCTATGAAAAGTTAAAAATATATTCTTAATTGTTTCCATGTACTTAAGTGATAATGTTCTAGTTCTAGTACTAAGTATTGTTTTTGTTTTTCTTTAAACATAGTAAATAGTTTTGAGGTAAATTAAAGGAAAAGATGATTTTCTAATGAATTAGAGTAGGAGTATACTGTTTTGAGAGAAGACTTTTGGGCTGTTAAACTATATTTATAGCTATAGAATTACGGATAAGAGGAAAGCACTAATATTTTTCAGATTTAAAGCTTTAATGTACAAGCTGGCTTTTGTCTTAATATATTCATTCCATAGAGTGTTTCAAATTAAGTATTGTAATTAATTCAATATGTTGCAATTTTGAAAGAAGAGTTATACCATAACAATTTAATATGATTCTCATTTGTTTCCTTTTTTCTGTATATTAAATCTTTACTTTTTCTTTTATCACAATTTTCTCAATTATACCTCTATTAAGCACACAAAATACTTGAATTTTTTACATACAAACTTTTTTTATCCCTATGAATGATGAAGAAAACTGAAAAGTGAAAGTTAAATTTGCTCAGTTGTGTCTACTCTTTGCCACCCCATGTACTATACTGGAGTAGGTAGCCTTTCCCTTCTCCAGGGGATCTAGGTAAAAATTGCTCAGAACTTTAAAATTTTTGGATTGGAATATTATAGGTATGCACATTTTCTTCTACAAGAGAGAGCTTTACTTGTTACTACTGTCAGAATAATTCAATCACTTTTACCCTTTAAGAGGATGATCTCTGACATGTTTAAAAAAGCTATTTAATCTTTTAATAGATGACTAATTTTTTGAAGACAGTGTCATGAAGCTTTTACCTTGATACCTGTAAAAATGATGTGAAAAAGAGCAATTCCATTGAACTCTTGAACCTTCAGTTCGTGTTTGAAAAAGTAAAATTGGTAATTTTTAATTGATTGCTTATGTTAATTTTTCTACCCATCTTTCTAGTTGGTACTTAAGTACACTAAGTAAGGTTCTGTCTTTTCATACAGATTATTTAATTAAAGTCTGAGGCTCTCTTACTTTACTTTCTAGGGACCTCAAATCTTTACTTTTGTTGTTCAATTGCTAAGAAATTGCGACCCCATGGACTGCAGGACACCAGGCTTCCTGGTCCTTCACTATCTCCTGGAGTCTGCTCAAAGTCATCCTTTGAATCAGTGATGCTATCCAACCATCCCATCCTCTGTTGCCCCCTTCTCCTTTTCCCCTCAATCTTTCCCAGCCTCAGGATCTTTTCCAGTGAATCGGTTCTTCGCATCAGGTGGCCAAAGTATTGGAGTTTCTACTTGAGCATCAGTCCTTCCAGTGAATATTCAGGACTGATTTCCTTTAGGATGGACTGGTTGGATCTCCTTGCAGTCCAAGGGACTCTCAAGAGTCTTCTTGAAACCCACAGCAAAAGCATCAATTCTTCGGTGCTCAGCTTTCTTTTTGGTCCAACTCTCACATCCATACATGACTACTGGAAAAACCACAACTTCGACTTAAAGGACCTTTGTTGACAAAGTGATGTCTCTGTTTTTTAATACACTGTCTAAGTTTGTCATAGCTTTTCTTCCAAGGAGCAAGCGATTTTTAATTTCGTGGCTGCAGTCACTGTCCACAGTGATTTTGGAGCCCAACGAAATGAAATCTATCACTATTTCCACTTTTTCCCCATCTATTTCTCATGAAGTGATGAGACCAGATGCCTTGATTTTCATTTTTTGAGTGTTAATAATAGCTTTCTCACTGTCCTCTTTCACATTCATCAAGAGGCTCTTTAGTTCCTCTCAGCTTTCTGCCATTAAAGTATCATCTGCATATCTGAGTTTGTTGATGTTTCTCCCAGCAATCTTGATTGTAGATTGTGAATCATCCAACCCAGCATTTTGCATGATGTACTCTCCATATAAATTAAATAAGCAGGGTGACAATATACCACCTTCATGTACACCTTTTGCAAGATTGAACCAGTCAGTTGTTCTATGTCCAGTTCTAACTGTTGCTGCTTTTGTTGCCTGCAGGTTTCTTAGGAGACAGTTAAGGTGGTCTGGTATTCCCATCTCACTCTAGGCCCCACATCAGACTTCCCAACCTGGAGATCTGACAGAGCAACTGGGAATACCCAGGGAATCTAACTTTGAAGGACAGCGGGATTTGATTATAGAACTTCCACAGGACTGAGGGAAACAGATTCTTAGAGGGCACAAATAAAATCTTTGCATACTAGGACCAGAGGAAAGGAGCAATGACCCCACAAGAGACTGAGTCAGACCTGCCTGTGAGTGTTTGAGGATTTCCTGCGGAGGTCTGGGTCAGCCGCGGCCTGCTGAAGGGACATGGGCAGTGGCAGCAGCAGTCCTGTGAGGTGGATGTTGGCATAAGTTATTTTTGGAGGTTGCCAGTAGCCCTATAATTGAGCCTGCAGACTCCAGGACTAAGCAACTAACAGGCCACACAACTAATAGGGAGGGAGCACAGCCCCACCCATCAGCAGACAGTTGGATTAAAGATTTACTGAGCATAGCTCTGTCCCCCAGAGCAAGACCCAGTTTTCCCCAGTGTGTCCCTCCCATCAGGAAGGTAGAACTATTAATTCCACAGCCTCCAGAATGAAAACCACAGTCACAGAAAGCTAACCATACTGATTGCATGGATCACAACCTTGTGCAACTCAAGGAAGCTGTGAGCCATGCTGCTCAGGGCCCCCCACGATGGATGGGTCATGGTGGAGAGTTCTGACAAATTGTCACTGAAAACGGGGTTGGCAAACCACTTAAGTATTCTTGCCTGGAGAATCCCACGATCTTTGCTTTGATGGGTTTCAAAGCTCAAGTATGTGCAAAGATGATTTGGGTATGTTTACAAAATTTCTGTCTCATTCGGATCAACTATAGAGTTGATCATGCAGTCAAAAAGGAAATTGATCTTTATTACATACTACTGAAGATCAAGATTTTCTAAGTAAATGAAGTTATTTGATAGTCTTCAATTAAGGAAGTGAAGGAATTCCCCTAGATAATCTACATGGTTTTTTTTCTTTTCCTTTTGGGTCTGATGATATACCTCTCCATGTAGCTATAGTTTTTTCCAACTCACTTTTTGTGAGAGAAGATCCTTTCCCGTTTGATCAGAAAACAGGTTGAGCTTGATCCTAGAAAAAAGATGATACTTAGTACCATGAGGAGAAACGTTCATCCCAGTGGCACAGTGTAGTATTACATTAAGTGTTCTGGGACTAATTAATCAGGAAACTACTCTAATTAAAAGGGAAACTGCTCATCAGCTGCCTGCGCAGCCTTTTTATAGAAAGAAACTGTAGACTTAGCTACTTGCTCTCTGGGTTCTAGCAACATTCTTTAACTGCTTATGTCTCCCATGGGAAAGGGGTAATTTAAGAATTTCTTGCAGATTGTTTTGTGGTAATAAACTTTGATGGACTTGTTTTCAGATATAAATTTACATAATAGTAATAATTCTGGAGTTAGAATATTTTGGCTGACCTGCAAGGCTTTCTAACTTATAATCTTGTCATCTTACCATGTTTTCTAAATCCTGAAATAAACCATGCTATATGGAAAGTATCATAGTAGATAACTTTTGGGTTTGTATATGCATACGTGCTCAGTCTTGTCTGACACTTTGCGACCCTATGGATTGTAGCCTGCCAGGCTCCTCTGTCTATGGGGTTCTCCAGGCAAGGATACTTGGAGTGGGTTGTCATTTCCTTCTCCAGGGGTTCTTCCATACCCTAGGATGGAACCCGGGTCTCCTCTAAGTCCTGCCTTCTCAGGCAGATTCTTTTACCACTGAACCGTATGGGAAGCCCTGTGTTTGTATATAGATACATGTAAGCAACTATACACACACACACACACACACACACATATATAAAATGTACAAGATCAAAATAAACATAAATATCTAACAACAATAGTGAATTTATTTATTTAAATCATACTGGATTTTCTGTTACTTAGCAGTCTGTCTTACCTGAAATCATCTTGGAGAATTACGGTTTATAAGAAAGTACTTAACAAGGCTATGTGTTTTATGTATGTGTTATATGTCTTGTTTCCCAGGCCTTTTTATGTTTGTGATGATTATTATATCCAGCTAATCAATTATTTCTTAATCTACCAAATCGTAATTGATTATGAACTACTAATGAGAACTTTATCATTTTTTCTGATGTTGCTTTTGTTAATTTTACTCCCTGGCTTTTGATTTTTGTCCTAATACACATTTAGAGGTTTATTAGTTTCTAAAATTGGCGGATATTTGGAAGAATTAGGAAGATAAGCGCAGGAAAGCTACCCTTAGTGGGGGCTAGAATTGTAACTTACTCTTCCTTGTATCCTTACCAGCCTCCCATTCCCACCCATTGGCACATGGTAGAGTCAGAGCATACTTTTGTAATATTGATTTGAATTGCAGTCTTATGGCAATCAATTTATTCTGTGCAATTATTTCAAATCAGTTGTAGTTCAAGATGGTAAATCTTATACAGTTGTTTGCTGATACGACACAATCTAATATACACAAACTTCATGGCATGCTTAACCAGGGCAAACATAGTCTTAAGAATGAAGACATAATTGTTTTTTAAAGGTAGATGCATTTCTTTTAGACCTGTAGTTTGTTTAAACGAAGAGAGAAAAGTTATTAACTTCAGAATGTCACTCACCTATATTGTATGTGATGTGTATGATGGGAGCAAGTCAATGTCTTGAGCAAGAACAGTATTAAAGCCAGAAGCCATAGCTTTATTCATATCTGGTCTTATTTTTGTTTTGGGTTTTCTTTGAACTTTAGGTAGATGGATTTGTGTTAATTTGAATAACTCATTTACTCAGATGTTCACATTATTTGAAGTAGTCTCATGTGTTTAATACATTAATTAAATTGATTTAGAAACATTTATTAATTTATTTTTGTGTCTTATCTATGGAATAGATTGATTTCAAGTAATAGTATAGTATTACAACTTAATACAGAAGTCTAAATGTTTAAATATTCAGCCCAAAGTCAAAGGCGTGTCCAAATTGGAAATAAAAACTGGATTTACCTTAATTTATCTGTGGTTTCTAACTCTCTTCTTAATGTTATGCATTGAACATTGCTTGGAGCATATAAACAGAGAATATTTCTTCTTTATGTGGTGATAAAACTATAAGCGCATCAAAGTTCTCATCAATAGATAACTGCTTCCTGAGACTAAATGCTAAGAGGCAACTTGCTGGCTTTCCAGAGCTGAGGTTTTGAGTGCTGAGGCATGACAGCACTTATGTGGAACTCATTTTGTTTGTTATCTGGGTTGCTCACCAGTATTGCTACCTATCCTTCTAGGTGTACGCATGGCAGTGGATGAAAACTGTGCCTCACTCCAAAATGATTCTGTTCCAGATTAGGCACTCAAGTCACTTATTGTTCTTAGGTAAAAGGTCATATTTAGATTTAGCAAGGTAGTAGGTATTATTTCCACTTGTATTGTTTGTGGATCTCTCCCGAGAATGATTTTATTATCATTTAAAGAGAAATTCTCTTGGTGTTAAATTCTATCCAGTTTGTACCAAGTTTGTTGGTGTGTTAAGTCACTGACAATTCTTGAATATAGGGTCCTCTGGTTGCATATTAATACTTTGAGAGAATAGTTACAATTAAATCATGATTATGTCTTTTTATTCTGGAGATAGAGATGTTCTTTAACAATGCCTGCAGCAGTGAAGCATCCTTTAAAAACAAGAGAAGCCTGTTTCTTACCTTGCTAATTTTAAAGGTTAAGAATCACATGATGCTGCAGGGGCACCGCAGAGAGTCTTTAAAGTGTTTAGTGTTAGTTGCTCAGTCGTGTCCAACTCTTTGTGACCCCATGGACTGTAGCCTGCCAGGCTCCTCTGTCCATGGGATTTTCCCGGCAAGAATACTGGAGTGGGTTGCCATTTTCCCTTCTCTAGAGGAGCTTCCTGACCCAGGAATTGAACCCTGGTCTCCCGCATTGCAGGCAGATTCTTTACCTTCTGAGCTGAGTGTTTAGTCCCATGAAAATATGTCAGTGAAACTAATTGCCAGCATTATGTCACTTAGATCCTATGTAGAGTATAAACTTTGTATATAATCTAAGATGCCAATTCCATATCCCTCTGCAAGTTTTGATTTAATCATTAAACAGAGTCAGACCTTGAAAATCTGTTTTTGGTTTGATTGCTTTCAGTTTTAACTTCAACCATCGGCTTTTTTTTTCTTTTGTCGGAAACATTACCTGGGACAGAAGTCTATATTTAATGGGCATTCAGAACACCTGTCACTCTTGTTAAAACACAGGTTCTGATTCAGTAGGTCTGGGGTGGGGATTGTGGTTATCATTTCTAATGACCCATCAGATGATGCCAACACCACTACTAGTCCATGAACCACAGTTTGAGTAGCAAAGATCTGGGTCCTAGACCTTAAACACTAAAATGTTTCTGAAGTACTTTTAAAATGATTACTGGCTCAGTGAATGGGTGTAATTATTCCTGGCTTATTGTAGTTAAGAAAGATAAATATATTAAAAGGTCACAATGTAGTTTACTGTTTACTCTAAAATGGTTATTTTTTTATAATCATAGATAGCCCTCATTAATAAAGAGTTTACAGATGGACCTATGAGTCAGTATAATTTAAAAAGTAAAATAGTTATACAGTAGTTCCTTATCAAAAGAATACTATGTAAATAAACATAAAATGGGTTAAACATAGTTGCCTTATAAGGTTTACATTTTTTCCTTAATTTATGCTTTATGTAACAAACAAGCCATGTGATACTTGGCTTTTACTTGATGGGAAAGAAGAAAGGAAATTCAGAGAATCAGAGAAGTAGAAGATGATTCTTTTGAACAGTTTTTCTCTCCTGGATTTTGGCTGTCCACTTTGATTTTTTATTCAGGCTTCGTCTTTAATGCTCAAATTGTGTGGAGCCTTTTAGGTTTTCCACTTGAGCCTATTGAACAAGAATTAAATTTTACTTCCATTAATCTTCATTCTGTGCTACTCAACCCATCACATTTAAAACCATAGTACATTTTACTTCCCGGGAAGATAAGTCCTACTTCCCATTCCTTCTGTCGGTTTATATGGGAGAAGAGTCCTTTAGTGAAAGAGCCAACCACATTAATTTGAAGTATTCTATTATAGAGATAGTAGCTTAACACAGATTTAAAGTTATTGGATGGCTTTTTTTTTTTTTTCTTCTTTTTGAAATTGGGTGAATATGTAGCCAGAGAGAAACTGTGACAAAACAGTCCTCTGGGAAAACCTGGCCAGTGCCTTTGCTGTGAAAGTGAAGTGATGCATATTAAATGCATTAACCCTCAAAGCCTCTTTATTTGTATTACCTTCAGAAATCACTCCTCGGAAGAAAATCTTGATTACTAACAGGTATAATTATATGAATCTTGAATATACTACATTATTGATTTAGAGACCATTAGGTTGAATGTTACTAATTTAATTTGTGGGAGTGCTTTTTAACTGGCTCTCATCATTCAAGACTTTTTAGCTAAATACCCAAGAAGATTTTAAAAATAGCTTTTGATTTTCATTTCTAATATACCTTTCATCTCTCCCTTGTATGCTACTTAGCTTTGTCTGAGTATCTAATGTGGATTCAGAATTTGGGCCTAAAGCATATATGATTTCTTTTTTGGAGGGGAGAGCGGAAGCTTTTTAAGGAAAATAGTCTTCTTTTTTTTTTTTTGCAAATTTTACCAAAGCTTATAATGATGTGAACATATTTCTGAGGCCCTTCCAGAACAGAATGAAGCTTAAGCTAAACTTTATCTTCTGCCAGTATCTCCAGCTGAGAAAATACTTTGTACTTTTTTCCTGTTGAAGTGTAGTCCAGTGTAGTTGGGAAGAGCCTACTTAGGATTCAAACATGGCCTTTCTGCATCTTTGTTATTGCTAGAGTCCTAGGTACATCTTTTTCCAAGATGACAGCAATAACTTTCTTGGTGGTCTTCCCACTTCCATTTTTTCATACCCCACCCACTTAACTACAGCTTGTTTTCCATATTATGGCCAGAAAAGGCTTTTTAAAAAACTTTCATTGATGCATTTAGGATAAAGAACAAAATCCAGATATTTATTACTGTTTTCAGTCTTCTTCATTCATCCTTGAAGATTCATGTTTTCTCTCTGCTCTCATTTCCCTTGAACCTGAAGTAATTTCTTTAGTATTTGTTATGGCATATATCTGCTGGTAACAGCATAGTTTTCCACTGTCTGAAAGTACCTTTATTTTGACTTTCTTCTTGAAGGACTCTGTCTCTGGATATGGACAGAGTAGCCTGGTGGGCTGCAGTCCATGGGGTTGTAAATGAATCAGATATGACTTAGCGACTAAGCAGCAACAACCACAGACTGTTGGGTTGACTGTTTTTTCTTTCAGCATTTGAAGAATGTTGTTTACCATCTTTGGCATCCGTAATTCCTGATGAAAGTAAATGATCATTTCAGAGTCAATTTCATGGGCATGGGACCTGTGCAGCTGCAGAGGGCCCCATATTTATTTATTTATTTATTTATTTTTATTAGTTGGAGGCTAATTACTTTACAGTATTGTAGTGGTTTTTGCCATACATTGACATGAATCAGCCATGGATTTACATGTGTTCCCCATCCCGAACCCCCCTCCCGCCTCCCTCCCATATTTAGAAAGGATCTGTGATTGGTTACGTTTTCTGCTGTTGCTGCCTTGAAATTCTTAACAGTTTGGAACAATGAGCCTTGTATATTCATTTTACACTGACGCCCACAAATTATATAGCTGGTCCCGCATCATTCATATAATCATTGTTAATATCCCCAGTGTGTAACACATTGTCTTTCTTTGGCTGCTTTCAAGATAATTCTCTTTAACTTTAGTTTTCAACAATTTGACTATAATAGGCATGGTTTTCTTCATGTTAATCCTGCATAGGATCATAAATCCATAAATTTATGTCTTTCATCAAATTTGGAGAAATTGGGAACATTATTTTTAAAATATCTCATGTTTCCCAATTCTTTCCTCTACTACTGGTACTCTAAATATTGGTATCATGCCCCCACATTCTTGTACTTCTTTTTTTGCAGTTGTTTTTCTTTCTTCTTCAGATAGGATAATTTTTGTTGACCTTTCTTAAAGTTTACTTATCTTTTATTTTTTATCTCACTTCTTAGTCCATCCAGTGAATTTTTATTGCTATTTTATATTTTATATTATATATATATATATAGCATATATATATATGCTATTATATATTTTATTTTACTGCTATTTTTATTGCAGTGTTTATATTCTAGAATTTTCATTTGGATCTTTTTTTAATATTTCAGTTTCTGTATTGATATTTCTTCTCTTTCTAGTCATTACAAGTATAATTTTCTTTCTATCACTGAGCATAGTTATCATAGCCTTTTTTCCCCTTTCAAAGATATGTTAATAAAACAGACTAAAAATGAGGTAATGATGACTATGAAGAGAAAAAAGCAGAATAACATATATAATCAGGGTATAATTGTTATATAGAAATGTGTTTGACTTTTAAAAAATAATTTAATTTTCTGAGGATTTTTTTAGCTAATGCTGGGGCTCCTTTGCTGATAGCTCCATGTCCAGACTGTGCTTATTCATGGAACACATTTTAAAAATGTTAATTTTTTAATAAGATAACAGAATTTATTCACAAAATTTCATGCAGGAATGAGCCTCAGTGTCACCTTGTGATATAAACAAAATAACTATTTCATATGGACAACAGTTTCTGTGCATAGAAACATTTAGGGAGTGAAGAATTTTACATTTTTATTCATATATAACAGCCTCTGAAAAGTCCTTGTCTGATAATTTCAACATTTGGATCATCTTAAAATTTTCTTCTTTTAATTGCGTTTTCCTTTGAATATGGGTCACGGTTTCCTGGTATTTGTTTGTCAGATAATTTTGGAGTTGTCCTCTGGAAAGAGTGAATGTCAGGAGAGGAATTTTTTTTTTTTCCCAGATGTTTAGCTTTTAACTGTAAACTCTGTCTTGCCTGTGGTGGTCAGCAGCCCATTTCTCAGTTTAGTCCATTTTTCTTGAACCTACCAGGTTGCAGTCTGTCTGTCATGTGTGTATTTGATTTGGGGGTTACCCAGAGACTTGGGCATATTTTATGCACAGAATTTAGAGTTCTCATTTTCTAGCTCTTTTTCCCTATTATTTCTCTCCTCACTCTGTCGCAGTTGTAATTACGCTGGGTACTGTCCCTGGCTCCTCAGTAAGAAAAGATAAAAGTGGTGGACTTTCTTTTAGAACTTCAGCCACTCGCAGTCTCTCTTCAATGCTCAGTGAGGTATTTTTTGGGTGTGTTTAGTCTAGAACTTATGCTTGGTCTGTTAAGGCCCACCCCATCATACAAGAAGTACAGCTCCTGTGTGTATCAAACTTTAGCACTTTTGAAGGGAAGCACGAGTGATTCTTCTGAGGTTTGTTAGGTAGAAATTTTATAATTTTTATAATTATAATATTAAATTATATTTAATATAAATATTAATGATATGTTAGTAGTGATAATAATTTTGAGTATAATTTAATCTTTTAACTCATTTAATCTTACCTTATGTTGCTGCCACTGAAGCATAAAGATTTTATATTTTATAAAAATTTTGTCCAAACTAGTCATAGCAAACCAGACAGTAGAGCTGTCTGGTTTAAGAGCACATGTTTTAGAAAAAAAGGCTTTGTGTGATTTCTTTGAGTTTGGAGACTTCTAGGTGTAACAAACTAGAGTCTTTTCTGTGCCTGTTGGGTGAGGACTGCCTTGTAACTAGGCTTCCTGTGCCCGGTTAATAAGGAGCCTTGAGATTTAAGTCAATTTTTCTTAACATTTGAGCAACTCCCAAAAAAAGTTTTAAGAATAGAAACTTAAATTCATAATAATAGGAATAATCATTTGTGTTTATTTCATAGCTATCTTAGTCCATTTGGGCTATTATAACAAAATAAATACCATAGGTTACGTGGCTTATATACAATAGAAATTTTTTCTCATGGTTTTGGAGGTTGGGAATTCCAAAATCATGGCATCAGCAGGTTCAGTGTCTGATGAAGGCCCACTTCCTGGGGGAGCTTTCATAGATGGTACTTTCTTGCACACATGGTGCAAGGGGCAAGCTTTCTTGGACTTCATTTATAATCACTTCCCAAAGTGCCTATTTCCTAATATTTCAAAATTCAAATTTCAAGGTATGAATTTTGTTGTGACATCAACAATAAGTTCATCGAAATAGGTCTTTCATAGTTTATAAGATTTTTTTTTAATATAGCTTTTAATTTTATCCTTATGAAAGCCTCATATAATATTAAGTTAGGCCAGTAATGATTCTCCCCACTTTATGGATGTGAAAATAGAGGCCGAATGGAAGCTATATGAAGTAGTTGGTCAGGTATCCATTCTTCTGAATAAAATCTTCTTTAAAATATTTTCCTTTAAGTATTATTAGTGAAAAATAATGATATTTTAACATACTTTAGAATTGTTTTTTCAGAATGTTTTATAAATATTTTCTCAATATTTCAGCTGACCATCTGGGATAAGCAAAACATTTGGTGTATTATCCTATTTTCAAATGAGAAATCAAAGGTACAGGAACTTATTTGTAGGGATATGCAGTACATAGTGATAATTATAAGATCTGAAGCTGTAGCCTAGATCTCTTACGCTAAGTTTGGGGTCCATTCTTCTATACCACACTATCGTCTTTTGCTTACAGGTGACTGTTTCCCTACAGAATACGTACTTATCTCACCAATGTTTCTCCATGGTATTTTTAGACTGCATCTGACATTGTGGGAAGCACTTTACATTTTATTAAATTGACAGTAATGAAAACAAATATTTTGGCATTATCTCCTCCTGTCTTTTGGACTTTTCTTTATTCTCTTCTGGAAAAGTTACTATGAATAAAATTGCATTAAAAAAAAAAATCTCAGAATGAGCTGCATAGTATTTCCAAAATGCTACATACCTGTACTTTGAATTTTGAGTCAACTAGTAATAAAACTTTCAAAGACTTCTGGGCCACAGGGGCTATTTAAATGCTAAGTAATATGCTTTTGGATTAAGTGCATTATACATATTTATATATAAAAATTTTTCTTAAGTTCCTTTTTGGAAGTCTTGAACATGCCTTTCTTTCTTTGCTCCTTTCTTTCCTCCTCTCCCTCTGTCCTTTCTTTCCTCCCTCTTTCCTTCCTAGGATAGACTACTATTCTGTAAAAGCTATATTCTATCTTCTGCCAAGCCCTCATGTCTAATTTTGAAACAACTTCTGTAGGTAATTTAAGTACAGAAGGCAGACTAAGTGTTCATTTTACTTTTGATTTATATATGACATCTGTTTAGAACTAAACTTTCTCTCTTTTCAGAAACAGAAAAAAAATTATTTTGGGATATGTAGGCCAAAGGCAAATCTGAGAAATAAGCATCCTTGTTCCTAAAGGAAAAGTCACTTCAGTTTATAAGAAAAGATGCATTTGACCAAAACCAGACGATTTCAAACAGAAAGCATTGGTATAATAGGCTTTCAAGAAGTATGATGAATGAATAAAAATGTATGTCTACACTTTTGTGGCCTTCCTAGAATATAGGATTTATCTTTTTCTTTCTGACCCACTGCAAAGAGAGATTGTTAAGATTTCTGTGTTCTGTAGTATTGGCCTAGAGCAGGATGTGCTTATGGTGTGAAAGTAATAACCTCTGTGTGTCTTCCTCTCAGACTTCATGCAAGTAGAGATACTGGCTCATAGTTTAACTTCTGCTGCTTTTGCATTCTCAACCTGTTCAATTCAATCACTCAGTTGTGTCTTACTCTTTGTGACCCCATGGACTGCAATGCGCCAGGCTTCCCTGTCCATCACCAACTCATGTAGCTTACTCGGACTCATGTCCATCGAGTCGGTGAAGCCATCCAATCATCTCATCCTCTGTCATCCCCTTCTCCTCTGACCTTCAATCTTTCCCAGCATCGAGGTCTTTTCCAATGAGTCAGTTTTCGTAATAGGTGTCCAAAGTATTGGAGCTTCAGCTTCATCATCAGTCCTTCCAGTGAATATTCAGGATGATTTCTCCAACTAATAAACTGCAGATTTAACCTTCATTTATTTCCTCAAGTCCATGTCATTTCTGTGTTTCTTTCGTTATTAAACTCTTTTTGATAGTGGTAAAATACACATTTTACTGAAATGGTTTATCATATACTTTTCAGACTTTAATGTAAGTCATCTCAGTCAAGTGTACTCAACCATATTTTAAATAAATAATAACTATTTTAAACCAAAATTTCTGGGAAAAGGTGCTGACTAATGTAAACCATTTTCAAGACACTAATCTTGTAGAAGGGAATGGCAACCCACTCCAATATTCTTGCCTAGAAAATTCCATGGACAGAGGAGCCTGGAAAGCTGCAGTCCATGTGGTTGCAAAGAGTCAGACACGACTGAGCAACCAACACAAAATCTCCTTGAACTCACACTCTTTCTGAAGTGTTTTACTGTAACTCTGAAATAAAAACAGGAATAAATTCCAGACTTTATTGCATTTCATTGGCATATATATTATCATTTATGGCACACTTTTATGTTCTATTTGTGCCCATGATTAGTGCTTTATTGGCATTATTATTGTTATAAAATTGTGGTATACAATGGAATGCAAGGTTTTTTGGAATTAAAATAAGCCAACAATAGGATTATGATTTACCATTTAGAACAGAATGATTAAATCAACCTTGTCAGTCAGCGTAAGCAAATAATAGGGGAATTTCTACCTTTTCCCCCCTTTTTCTTTTTTTCTGTTTCAGTTGGTAAGGGGCATTGTTACATACTGAGTATTATTTGAGATGTTTAGGTTATCAGCCACAGCATTGGGAATCTTTTTGTCATGCTGAGGTTTTTCGTTTGAATTTGTTATGGCATTTGCTGTAAATAGGATTTGACCTGTATGATCAAGCTATACTGTAGTATGTTATTTCTTGTTAGTAGTTTTCTTTGGCTTTCATGTTTACAGTCTTTGTGTTCCAGCCCATTCTTATTACATTTTTAATAGGCAGTGTTTGGATGTAAAAATTTCAAGGCTCTCAAGAACTCTAAAAAAGGATCTAGTGTTTTTAGCGCATGCTTCACATGTTAAGTATCTCACTTTATAAATGAGATTTGTTAGGCATTTGGGACTGGGAGAAGTCAAAGGGTTTCCTTTATGTTATGCAATGTATAAGTGAACTAAAGCTTTCTTCTCTCATTTCCATTAGCGTTTGACTAAGATGTGAAAAGCATTCTGTGTTCAGAATTCTCCACAAAGTTGAATTCTTGTGAAAAGCCCCCCAAATATAAGGAGTAAATTAGACATAACCTAATATTTTTTATTTTTAATAGATTAAAAAAATAAATAAAGCACAATAGAAGCAAGCACCTTAGTCCGATTGTCCTTTTCACAGTTTTATGTTAATGGTGGGGTGTAGACCAATGTTTTCTTTAAATATAGTTAACTCTCATGTTCCCTAGTAATTGACATTTTCATCTTGATACGGCTCGTGTTAAACTTATTTATGTGAAGTTGAAATTGATAAATGTAAAGACATTCCATAAATATTGGGTAAATTGTTTGTCTTTTCCAAAACTTTTCTAATACCCACTTTGTGTGCAACAAAAACCTTAATTGTAGTAGTGCCATTCCATACATCTAGTTTATTAGGAAGCTCAAAGGGTTAGAATTATATTTATAGTTAACTTTCATCTCCTTAGAGGGAGGAAACTTTATTGGTGGAATAGCATTTATGATTGTAATTGTTTTTGTTTGAAAGGTTTAATTTTACTGTACATTGTAATCAAATATCCACCATCATTCTCATGAAGTTCTATAAAAAATACTTTGCATTAAATACCTTTGCTCTTGAATAACACCAATAATTTAATTTTCCTTTGGGGCATACAGCTGTTTCCAGCCTACTCAGTGTCATGTCAGGGCATAAAATCATCTTGACGGAAAGTTCTAAATTATAAATAGTCTCATAATGACATTCAGCTTGGGCGGTACATTTATAAAAGGAGTTATTAAGGAAAATGTCATTCTAACCCATTACTATAACTAGAATCCTTCATACTTTTGCAGCCATCTTTTGGTACAAAAATTTGGTAAGATTTGCATATGTAAGCATTTAAACAGGATTATTAAATTTATAAATTTAAAGACATACAAGAGATGTTGGATAAATAATTTCCTAAGATTTTCTAAAACTTTTCTATCATAAATACATCTTAATCATGTTTTCTCCCTGTCACAATCGCTGAAAAACTGGAGTATTAAGACTCCAAGGTTTTGATATTATTCAAATAGCATAAGCACAGGAAGTATATTGATAAAAGAAAAAAATATATATGGTCAAAATGTATATGAGAAAAGAAAAAAGAATCAAGTTGATTTATCTCATTGTTACAAGCAACTTCAGAATATTGGGTATTGAATAAAATTCTGTAAACACTTTTTTTTCTAGTGTAAATGTTCACTATTAATAACTTAGGATTAGTGTTCTGACTTCTAAATACCCAGTTAATTCTACCCTACTCACACATTTAAATCTTATGAGAATCTACTTTTAATCCAAAGTATAGTTTTCTTTAAGCAAAACTACACTTTTTAAAAAAAAATCTGTAACTTTTAAATAACTGTATTTCTAGAAATCATCCTTACATTTTATACTGCTTGCGTGTCAGGCTATTTTAGCACCTGCAGGTAAGGATAGTTAAGAGACGGTGACCAGGAAACCAGAGGGTTGTGGCGTTTGTGATGTGAGTTCGTGTTGCACAGCTGCACCTTCCAAGGTTAACCTTGCTACACTTGTCACTGTAAGCATCCAAAGCACTGCTGAGTTGAAGCTGGCTTTGTGACGGTGTCAGTGTTGGATTAATAGGGCATTTAATCACACACACGCACTCTGTGTGTGTGTGTGTGTGCACGCACTCAGTGGTAAAGAATCTGCCTGCCAATGCAAGAGATGCAGGTTTGATCCCCAGGTCGGTAAGATCCCCTAGAGAAGGAGATGGCAACCCAATCTAGTATTCTTGTCTGAGAAATCTCATGAACAGAAGAGCCTGGCAGGCTATAGTAAATGAGGTCTCAAAGAGTTGGACACGACTTTGTGACTAAAAAGCGACAAAATACACGACTCTGTGAGTAACAAACAACAAAGTATGTAAATAAGTACATACATGCATGTGTGTGTGGGTGTGTGTGTGTGTATAATGAATGTCCATAAATACATAGACATTCATTTTACTTAAAGTCCTATCCCGCAACTCAGGAGTTTGTAAACATTGTTGCTTGGCGATACTTAGGGGGCCCCAAATTATCCAACCACCCTGCTGATCCCTACTTCAATCTTCTAATTCCGTTTTTAATCATATTTTCTTCTTTGATCTCAAATCCTTCTCAATAGAGACATTTTCTTATAAGCTTCTGCCAGTTTAGCAACATTTATTCCTCTTTTAATCATGTCTTGAAAACAGCGTAATAGGTTTATTCTTCCCTTTCTCAGTTTCTGTCTCTTAAAAGTGATTTCTGTCAAGAGGTTCAATATTCTGAGATGTTCTCTATGCTACCTAATCACTTTAGCCACTTAGCTTTGAAACTGCCTGGTGAAAAATAAAGTTGTGCTGGAAAATGTAGGTCAGTTCGTTTGATTTCTTGTTTTCCTCATTCCCCCATAACATGACCCAAGGATGATGAGACAGTATAATGTTTTTAGCTTTCCTTTGAAAAGCTTTATATGGATGAGTTTAAGCTACCATAATTTATGATATTTTAAGAGAATTCTGCTGCTTGTTCTAGATTAAAATTAGTTGCTCAGTTGTGTCCGACTCTTTGCAACCCCATGGAGTTTTTGCAACCTGCTAGATTATAATCCACACTTATAAATAATTTTTATGTTGATATTTAGCAAGAGGGGAATGCAAATCAATTAATTTGATTTATTTAGAACATACTATAACCTAAGGAAAAGGCAACCCACTCGAATATTCCTGCCTGGGGAATCCCATGGACAGAGGAGCCTGGCATGGGGTCGCAAAAAGTCAGACACGACTGAGCGACTAACACTTTCTGTAATATGCCAAGCACTGTGCTTACCGCTCAGAGTAACAGTGGTGAAAGATATTTTCAGAGGAGCTTATAACCTAGTGAAGAAGATGGTTAAATACACTTAAACTTTTTTTGGTTGGTGAATCAAATTGACATGTAAATAATTTTTTGTTCCTACAGCAGAATCTTAATGACCTTAATACATCCCTGGTCTGAGGGTTTTTGTTTCACTCCTTTCTGTGAATTTTTTCTCTTTCATCATATTTTTAATGTGATCTTGAGTAAGTCATAAAATATATTTACAAAGTCAGCAGTGATGTCTGTTGATAAAGCATTTTGAGATCTTTGAGGGTGGGGAGTTCTGAATCAACAGAAATATTATCCTTTCAACAAACTTGTTCTGAGTATATATGATTGAAGCACTGTGTGCCAGGTTTAAAGAAAAATGAGATGATAGTGTAGGTCTAGGAGCCGACAGTACAGTGTATGGGATGGAAATATATCACATTGTGTTTCCAGCATATTCATTTTGAAGACTATGCCACACCATTTCATCGGTAGAGAAGTCCTCAACAGTCCCCTTCTACCAGTCTTGACTATAAATATCATTTCATTATTACCTCAATATGAATCATATGTGATATAAAATTAAATATAAACTCTTTATACTTTTATTTCTGGTGACCATAATAAGTCTAACAGAAATAATCTGTAAAATCAATAAAAATGCACACTTACAATATTAATTTAATGTTACAGATGAGGTTATTTTCCTGAAACTAAACTGCTGGTCACAGTGTGCATGTGATCCTGACAGTTACAGTACAGATTTTCTTTGAGTTTGGCACGCTTATGGGGCCATGTGCCCTCAGATGACTCAGTTTTCCCAACACACGTTTCTGACCCACTGGAAAACTGCCTTGTACAGTGTGGTGTTAGGTCATGTAACCTTTATTTGGTATATCATTTACATATTAAACCTCTTTATGTTCTGATTCTCAGCCTGCACAAATTAAGAACTACTTGGCTCCAAAACTGTGGTAAACACTTTGACAGTTGTTGTCACCAGTATTGTATAACAATACTTCATTATGAAATAGTCGTCAGATTATCAGAATCTACTTCTAGTAAAGCCTTTAAGATTGTTGTGAAAGTAAAAACTGAAAATTAAAAGATATTATTGAATACTCATGGGACCCAAAAGATAACTCTCAAAAATTCATTAGACTCCAGTGTGAGAAATTTTAGAAAATGTATAATGTATACATACACATAGACACTATATATTTGGCGTAAATGAATAGAAGTCTAAACAGCTGTTATACAAGTCATGATACAGGCACTGTGTGGATATAAATTACTACATTTTTAAATCAAATTAACTTGAATAATTTATTTTGTACATACAATCTAAGCACTTAATACAACTCTTTGACTTTAGGTTTTTTTCCTGGTGTTTTTGTTTGTATTTTTTTCATAAAAATTATAAAAATAAGATTTTGTTGAATGATACTAATAAACATGGATTCAGAATAAAGCAAGTTATTACAAATCATTCATATAAAGGATCATATCATTTATTTTTAATAGAAAGCAATAGAATTGTATTGGCCTTAGGATCAAAATAGTACCAGTCATCACTAGTTATTCTCTTTACTGGGTAAGGTAGATAAGGTAATGTTTGTGTATGTATGTTTGTGTGTGTGTGTGTGTATTATATGTAACAGGAGCCTTTGCTAATCAGCAGTCACACCAACAATCCCTTTCTAGGTCTGAGATATTCCTATCTCCCACTGAACCAAGTCTGAACTTCTCAAATCTTTATCAGTAGCTCACAAGATAAATCACTGCTTGTTTAAAAATAAGCTGATGGTTTTAGGGTGAAAATACTAAAATGCAGATGGGTACAAATTAAACACGGGAATCAAGAAGACTGTTCCCAGCCAATTCTCTTCCGTCCATAAATGCTGGAGAGATGTTCTGTGTTAGCACCAAATGTTACTATATTTGTTACCTGTATCTTGGTCATTAGTTATCAGAAAGGAACATACAAAACTATGAAAGTAAAGATGTGTCTTTATTTAAGCATATAAATCTATAGTTTTAATTTCTTTTTTTCCCCCACAGTATTTGTTAATTGTTTATTTATTGAGAGACTATTTCTCACCCCAGATAGTCATAGTTTCATAGTTCAGGAACACAGGAAAGTGACAAACTTCCATGGAACTCAACCCAAGAAATTCTTTATATTCCAAATCACTTTGCACTCTGAAAAATACCAGCCTTCCTCATCTCCTCAAAATCTTTCATGGAATCATAATTTCTGTAGAAATCTGCATATGCCTTCTTTCTTCGTTCAGCCACAGCAAACTTATAGAAAGTTGCAAACCCCAGGGAGACCATGAATGCTCCAACAATATGAAATTGCAGACGTTTGGCCAGGAGGCCACGCATCTGAGGTTTTGCCAAAGCAGTGGACATGGTAGTTCTTCTCGGCGGCTCAACCACAATGTCCTTCCAGGCTGATGGAGAAATGGACCTAGTTTTAATTTCTTAATCTGAGCTTTGCTGAGAACAAACAAGAAATTTATGTTACCTCGTGGTTTAAATTCTTCGAGGATCTTACCACTGATTAGAGGACCTTTATGAATTTTCTCTTGATAATTTCATTATATTCCTTCATTGCACTTTACATTTCAATGGTGGCGACCTGTTTTAGTTCTTCTGTACTATACTGTGAACTCTATGAAAGAAAGTCCTAGAACCTTGCATAATACCAAATATGCAATAGGACTTCAATAAATTTTTAAATTAATTGAACTAATTAGATGAATCTAGGCAAAGCACTTTGGCAATGGGTAGAAATTTCCTGCACTTTTAGTGTTTTCTAAAGCAGAACAGTGAAACCTTGAGGTTAGAAACGAGTTAGGAAATCAGAAACTCCAGGTTTTGTGCCAACTCTTGTATAGTTGAATTCAATTCAACACATATTTATTGAATAATCATTTTCTGCTGTTCATGAAGTTTGATAACTTGTATGGTTAGTAAAGCCACATTGTTTAATATGTATAGAATAATGAGAGAAATGTAAGGAATATAGGAAATACTTCAACTTTTATGCGAGTTTGTGTGTGTTGTGTGTTTAATTTGGACTCCAGAGATAACTTGTAAAGACAAGACCATGAGTACTTCAAATTTTCTTTTGAAGACTGAGTCATAGATGTTGCATTTCAAGCCAAGTAAAGGTTTGATTATTTTATACTTCATGGCTTTTTAAAATTCCAGTTGCTATAACAACTTTGATATTTCTTTATTATTTTTAGCACTTCAGTTGCCATAACAATAAGATATCTTAAAAAATAGCAATTTTCTTTTATAAGGGAGAAATCTCTTTCAATTAAAAATGAATTTGAATAAACATTTCTTTCCTATAATGTGAACCCATAATTTAAAATGATATTGTGCTGTTTTATTTTCATATAATTTTAACAGACTTTCCCCGGAAATGTTTTAAGGTTTAACTTTTCCTTCTGTGTTTTTATTGTACAAAAACTAAAGGGAAGTGACTGTATTGACCCCATTCTGAGAGATAATATTAATACTTAATGGCATTTCATTGATATAAAAATTAAATTTCCAAATCTGTTGTTATATAAAGTAAGAAAAGAACATGAATGATTGGTAGCTCTTATGTGAAAGCTGTAAGAAAGCTTGGAATTTCCTTTTTCCCTGTGTTGTTTCAGTGTATTTATTATGTCTATTGCCATACTAAAATAGGTACCACTTCACTTACCTGGAAATAACTGACAGTGCAGACCTGAGCTATGACACTTTATTCATAGAGCAGTACTTCTGTTTACTGTTGGAGGAAAAAATTCTTATAAGCTTAGTTTCTGATATTTAATCCTCTAGAAAATTGAAGATAGCAAGTTAAAAGAAGAAGGAAGAATACTGCTGTATTTATATATAAAAATATAGGAAGCTATATATTCTTTTCTGTGCAAATAGAATCAGAAAATATAAGGATGCATATATAAAATTTGTGTATTCTCTTATAGGTACCTAATTGCTCATAAAAATTAAACAAGTTTCTCTTGATTCAGTATACATGTATATTGAATCCAAATTTTGATTTGTGTTATAAGATAGTATTCTAATTGACGTTAACAGTGATGATCCCAGCCTACTAGGCAAACATTAAATTATGTTCAGAATTCTCAATTTATTAGTAAGAAGGCAGAGAAGTGGATGATCCATCTTATAAAGATTTAAGTGTAAAATTGGATAAAGTAAAACAAAATTTTAAAAATTAAAAAAGAAATATTTATCTGGGAATTGCAGGATCCTTGTAACTGAGATTTTTATGGACCAGGGTTTGGTAGTTTTTATATTACTGTGTTGCTAATCACATGAATTTTCTAAGATGTGTGGTCAGGTTCAGATAATGCATAATTAAGAATATATTTTTAATGTATATTGTATTTTAATGTATATTTAGTGTATATTTTAAGAATATATTTTTTTAAAAGGACTGTTGAGAGAGATGGCAACTCAAGAGAAAAGTGAGAGTATTGTTTTTAATTCTGTAATCTCAACAGGTTACTGTGGGCATGGTTTCTTAGGGAGAAATGACTAAACAAAAAGCCTGTTGGTAGTGAAGAGTATGTTTAACTTCATCATCAGTGAGAATGGAGTGAACTACCCTTATGTGCTTTTTCAGGTTTACTTTTAATTCCTAATTTTCATAACCAACTTTAAAAAAGTTAAATATTATCTCAGTTTTACATATGGAAACTGAGATACATGAAGAAAATGACGTAGCTAAGGCCTTATGGTTATTAAGTGCTATAGCTAGTGCCAACCCAAATCTGTCTCATTTTAAAGACTATTTTCTTCACTAACTCACAGTCTTCAAACTAACTAGATGTTTATTAAAAATAATAACATAACTTGGAGAAATGGGAGGGAAGATCATACTGTACATGGTTTTATTTTATTGCTTGTGTACTGCTTTTGACCAATTAATTTGATTTTAATTATATATTTGAGTGTTCCCCCCACTGAGTTAAACATGCACATAAATTGGTATTTTGTTTGTCCATTTTCCTTTGTGACTGACACAAATAATGGATTGTCTCAAAGGTTTTGCTTTCTCAGCCAGCTGTCTGAGATGCTAGCTAGCTAGGGCAGTCTCAGAGTGTCGCATAACTGGCATTTAATGAGAAGCCTTTTGTCACTCAGTGTCTCACTTGCATCTGGAGTGTTGTGTTTGTGAGTACAAACAGTGAGCAATGAGTCAGGTATAATGATTGAGAGAGTGTGAATGTAGACACGGGCTAAATGTACTTATTCTGTCCAGCAGTTTCTGTTCTTTCAGACATTTCAGTAGCCTATTTATTCTTAATGGGACATTGCTTTGGAGAATTCTGGTGTTTTTCTTTTCAACATCAATGTATACGATTTCCTGGCAATGCCTTAAAATGCACTCAAGTAATTTAGGTCTCTAATTTGATGGCTTTGCACCAAAATGGGAGCACTTGAAGAAAAGCAAGTGTAATCATCTTTATCATTCTCTTCAGCTATAACTTACACACACAGTAAACACGCACACACATACACCCCCCTCAGCAGCCATGTTCTGATTTCTTTCATCAAAGTTTTTCCTGTTGCAGAACTTCATTGTATGGGCAGTTTTGGGCTCTGGTCTTTTAAGTCATCTGTTTGCTTATCCTTATGCCAATCTTAATTATTGTGGCTTTATAATAAGTTTTGAAATCAGGTTGTGCCAGTCCTCCAAATTTTTTCTAATCCTTCCCTTAGATTGTTTTTGCTGTCCTAGGTCCTTTGTGTTTATATATAAATTTTAGAATCAACTTCTTAGTTTATCAAAAACCTACTTGGATTTGAATTGGAATAGCAATACATCTGTAGATCAGTTTGAGAAAAATTAATATTTGTAACAATATTGAGTCTTCTAATTTGAAAAGATTATATATCTCTCCATTTACTTAGGACTTTTAAATTTTTTTCAGTGACATTTCGTATTTTTTTTCATTTTGTATTTTTTAGGGTAGAGGACATACATGTCTTTTGTTAAGTTTATTCATATTTTCTGTGTTTTGATGCTGTTGTAAATAGCTTATTGTTTTAAAATTTCATTTATTGTTCCAAGTGTATAGAAATGCAGTGATTTTTGTATATTAACCTTGTTTCTGAAAAGATTTACTCGTTAGTTCTGATGGGCTTTTGGGGTGGATCTTTGGGGGTCTTTCTTACATATACAGTCATGTCTTTCTTTTCCTTTATCACTGAACTGTTTGTTATGCCTGTTGTACTGGTCGAGACTTCAGAATATTGTGCATGGACATGGTGAGAGCAGACGTCTTTGCCTTGTTTCCAGTTTTAAAAGGAAAGCATTTACTCTTTCACTATTAAGCATTATGTTAGCCGTGGTCTTTCCCATATAGTATCTTTGTCAGTTTGAGGAAATTTTTTTCTGTAGTACCACTAACATTTGTTAATATTTTTAATAGCTAATAACTTGCCTCATTATAAAATGAAGTTAATTTATAAGCTTGTTTTTTGCTTTTGAAGGGTCACAAAATCAATGGATTCTAAGATGTCCCACTTTATATTCTTTTTTTTTCCTCTTGGCGCTTAGACCAAGTTGCTTTGATGCTACATCTGATAGTACATTTAAAATATATTTATACTATATTTTGCAGCATTTTTTAATTCTTAAAATGATAATAATCATTATCTCTCGTTAGATAGGATTTTTCTTTTTCTTTTTTTAGATAGGATTTTTCAAAGTGGCAGTCAAGTATGCGTATTGAATTGGATTTAGGTAGAGGTATAGATGAATAATGGGCTTCCCTGATAGCTCAGTTGGTAAAGAATCAGTCTGAGATGCAGGAGATCCTGGTTTGATTCCTGGGTCAGGAAGATCCGCTGGAGAAGGGATAGGCTGCCCCCTCCAGTATTCTGACCTGGAGAATTCCATGGACTGTATATGGTTGCTTTCAAACTGTAGTGGTTTGAAAAGAGGCCCCTATAGTCCATGGGGTTGCAAAGAGTTGGACTCAATTGAACAACTTAAATAAATAAATAAATGAATAATATTGCCCTTAATTTGAATATATTAGGAGGGATGGATTTTATATCTATATATATCTATATATATCTATATATATATATATATATCTGAGTTAACTAAAATAATGTTATAATCAGCAGCAGGTATAAATATCCTGTGGCAAGTAGGGAATATAGCAAATATGTGTGGGATGAGGAAAGGGTGGAGTGGGAGCAAGTAGAGCCAGTTTGGTGGTGGTGGTGGTGGTTTAATCAGTAAGTCGAGTCTGACTCTTGCGACCCCATGGGCTGAGGCTTTCCAGGCTCCTCTGTCTATAGGATTTTCCAGGGAAGAATACTGGAGTGGGTTGCCATTTCCTTCTCTAGGAGCCTAATTAGCTAATCCTAAATAATAGAAAAGAGAAGTTAGATTGAATAGATATACAGAGATCAGATTTTGTAGGACCTGTTAGAATTGTATACTAAGGGCAGTATGAAATAACTGAGCATGATACCATCTAGTTTGCATTTTGAAAAGAATATTCTGTCTGTTTTGCCCATAGTGGTTTGAAAAGAGGCCACAGACCACGTGGGAAGACCAGATTGAAAGCCTCTGTAGTAGTCCACACACACGATGATGGCTAGCTGGCTTAGGGTCGTGCCAGTGGAGGTGGAGAAAAGTTAATAGGTAGGGAGGAACAGTTGAAGAAATGAGTAAATTCTGAGTCCATACACCTTTTTGTATCTTTTAAAAATAAGCTTAAAAAACTTTTTATATTATCTTCTGTCCGCCCCCATAGTATTGGTTTTGCATTTCTCCCTGATAATCATTGCCTACTGTTTATGCTGTTTACCACCAGTGGCTAATGGTTCTCTCTTCTTTTGCTGTTTAACACCTATTGAGTAGTTGCTTGAGTTGCTTAGATGTCTAATGAAATATTGATTCATATTTGAATTTTATATGTGCAAAGGTTGAACATATAAAACATATATAAGGTATGAATGAATAATTAAACATCCGTGATGTATCATCTCAAGAAGTTCTAACTTTTAGCTGTTAGAAGTAATCCTGAAGTAATCCCAAATGATGATTCCTCTTTTCCCAGCAAGTGTTCATAAGTTGAAAGGAGAGGGGGGTGGTTGATAATGACTAATAAGAATGGCAGTAATAAAACATCTAATGACCCTTAAAATGAAGAAAATTATGCATAATATAAAAACAGAGTGCTTTATGCAATGAGCTGTGTAAATATATGCTATTAATGCTGTTATTATTAGAGCTTCACTTTATAAATTAGTTTTTCTTATAATCAGTTCACAAAAAAAGAGTGGAAGGAAAGGAAAGTGAGGGACTAGTAGTAAGCGTCAGTCTCAGGAAAGAAGAAAATTACCTTGTCAGAACTCCTGAAGCTGTTTTTTTAAGTTGGTAGAAGAAAAGAAGGAAGCTTGGTGGGTCAAAGCTATTGCTTCTTGAACTCTCCCTCCCATGTTATCATATACCTTTGACAGCATATACAACTAGGGATTATTTATATTTTTCTTAGACTTAAGTCTCTACCAGTGATTATTTGTTGGAAATAAATGGGTCAAAGTGATCTAGTATTTTAATATCTGTAAGTGACATTTTGGTCATTTCTCTGATTTTTTAAAAATATTATGATTCAAAACTTGAAAAATAATGTATAGTGTATACTTTTAAAATGATTTTTTTAAAGATTTTTTTTTCTATTTTCATGACTTTGTCACATACAAGTTGCTTAAGCTTAAGTAATTCACGTATCTTCTTCCCTTCTGTTTTCTCATCTACAACGTGAGAAAAAACATTCCTATAATCCTGCCTGCTATAAAATTGCATGAGGTTAATGTAAGTAGTTTGAAAATTACAAAGCAATAAAATCAGTAGTATCTGTGGTAATCTTTGGGAGAATTTTTTGCAACTAATCTTTGTTTTATTTATTTTTTAATTTCTTTTTTTAAAATTTATTTTAATTGGAGGCTAATTACTTTACAATATTGTATAAAAAATTTTTTTTTAGATGAGGCCGCTTTAATAATTAGTTGTGCTTTATTCTTAGTGTTTTCTTCAGAAACCTTCATATTTAACTCTTTATGTGGAATGTAGGACCTGTCTACAGTCATTAATATATATCATCTATAATTTTTAGTTTGAATATTTATTATTATTGTGCAAGAAAGTTTTAGTTAAGTTGAATCTTGTTTGATTTTCATGTTTTTGAGTGTCCCTAAAAGTCAAAATGCTTCCCTGTGAAATAGAACTTTTCTAGCCTTTTGTATTAATTTCTCATTTAAATGCTTTCTTCTCTGCAATCACCTTCTGTGTGTTTTCCATCTTTTAACCTCCTTTAAGCTTTCAGTGACTAGGTCAACGATCTGTCTTGGTAAATGTCACATTGCACTTGAAAGTATGTGGGTTATTTTCAAATAGCTTTTGATATTGGTTTCTAACATAATTCCACAGTGATAAGAGAACAGACTTTGTACAATTGCAGTACCTTTAGACCATGACATTTTTGCACCTTGTTTTATGTCCCTACATATGTTTCAGTATCTTCTGGTTTATAGTCTATGGGAACTTTTTTACCTTGCTATTGTGTGAAAATTGTATCTATCTTAATTATGTTGAATAGGTTCATACTGCTTTTCAGATCTACTATATAGTTCTGCTTTTTAATTTCTTCTGTTACTTTTTGATAGTTTGATATTGAAATGCCAATTAAAAATTAATTTATCTACTTAAAAATTAGTTGTAATATAGAGTAGAACTGTATGTGACTTTTTTCTGTCTTTTCTAAGTTTCTGGTAAATGTGTCATCATACTTTCATAATTTAAAAATATATGCAAATTTTACTTTCAAATATCAGTATGGTACTCATTCTAAGATTGTTATTCTAACTTATAAATTTTTCTGGTAATGAGAAATGTGGTTTCTTAATTTCACCTAACTTCATGAAGATTTTAGCAATGATATGGTCTTCCTGATAGTTAAAAATGAAGGAAAAAATAGGGTCCTGTGGTTTAGAAAACATTTTTTGAAATCCGAAAATAATTGTTCTTAGACATTTTCTTAATAGCTGCTCTAAGTGGAAAACAGAGGGAATGAGGGAGGGGTTCATCAAAATGGTTTTAAGAATGACAGTTTTGACCTGTTTCCTTCCTAGTTTCATGACTGTTAGTAAGCAAATTATACTTACCTTCTCTAGGTACCCACTCTGTTCCTTTGGAAGATGATAATGACGGGTATCTACTTCATATGGATTTAGTATTTTTACTGAGAGAAAAATGTAAAGCATATAGCATAATGTTTGGCACATAGAATATGCTCTAAATGTTGGTTATTTGTTTTCGTCTTAAATTTCCTGATTCAATTCTGAAATAATGTATAAATTAATTCTAAATCACTTTTAAGAAAGTTGCTGACCCTGTAAGAAATATTTTTAAAATTGGGACTGTTTGTCTATAGTAAGTCAAAATAAGTGGAAATGGTTTTAAACATCCATTATATAAATGAGCTTATAAATTAGCTTTTCTCTGACTTGGGTATGAATAGCTCAAGAAATATGTGAATAAGTTCTTTGACTCTTTAATTCTTTTTTCTATTAGGATAAAACGTGAACTAAACAGTCATTCTGTTTATTTCTAATGTCTACTCTTCTGAGGTCATATTTGACCTTAAATAGTCCAGCAAGTAGATTTTAGTATAGAGGTATTAGTTCCAGTGCTTTGTACAGTTAAATACATCGGATTCAGCAGTTTAGTGTGGGTGTGGCAGAGGTTGGGGAGATTATAAAGTAACTTCTATTAATCAAAATATGATATATTTTAGAGAGTAAAAATAGTTGCTCTGTCACTTGAGTTCATGAAGACTTAGATGATTTTTAATAATTAATAAGTTTTTTCTGCCAATGAGCATTAGATTACTGCTGACTTTTTAGTGTCAGAGTACCTTGTGGTAGTTTCTCTACAGGGTTTAAAGGTGCATCCTGGGGTCTTTTTCCTGTCCTGCTCATAGAAAACAATCTTTACACATGCTATAAGGACAATACCTCTAGAAATTCATACATGTCATTAATATGTTATAAGGATCGGTCAGTTCCATTGTCTTCTTTTGTCAATCTTGATCGTAGCTTGCCGAGTTTAAGTCTATAAGCCTGCATGTGCCTGGCAACTGTTACCTAGTGACAGTTTCAGCTGCAGTGGCCATTGGCTGTGCTGTTGATTGGGGCAGGAGGACCGAGTCACCTTTCTGATGGTGAGTTCTTCTGCATCAGCTCAGGGTGAGGAGGAGGAGGAGCAGGGCTTCGGCTCAGGTGCAGGAAGTGATACTGAGAGATTGTGAAGAATATACTGACAGCATCTCGGTAACTGCATCACAGTAAATTGGACTTCTGAATCAAGCAGCCCAGCTAAGCAGCTGATAAGAGTGAATGTAGGTGAGAAGCATTGTTTTATTCCTGTAACAAGAGAACTATTTTCTGCTAAGTGAAACTAAGAGTGTACAAGGAGGAATATCCTGTGGATATTATTATGAAAGAAGAAAGACTTCCCTGAATGACCTGGTGGTGCACAAGAAAATAACTTTGAGAAGAATGCTTTCTATTAAGCTCCTGCATTGTTCCTGAAGGAAATGTTTTTATTTCTAATGCATGTTATTTCTTCAAAAGGTATGATAACAACGACTGACAGGAGACTCTGAAATGCCTGTACTTTAAAAAAGACTTTTGACAAATGCTAACCTGATAGCAGAATGACCTTGGAAGCCTTTTGGATGGATTCTATCCTGCCACTTTTTCAGTATTTCAAACTCTAGGATTTAAACTCATCTCGATGCTTTAGAAGTATTTTAAAACAAGAACATCTTATAACCTACCTAATGGCCCCTGTACTAATTGAGCACTTGCTCAAAATAGAGTACAGAAATAGAAGAGACATTTTCTTAACATATGGCTGCTATAGAACTGCAAATATAACAGACAAGGTAATATTTTACTTTGAAAAGATTTAGTTGAAGTAATGATTAAATGTATTAATCATTTAATGAAAACAGAAAAGATGCAGCAGTATAGACTATAAAGCCTACTAGAAATACCTAAATAATAAATAATGACAGCATTTCTAGTCAGAAGTTCAGAGCATATAGGAAAGTTTCTATTGTCTAGATTTTATATATATTTATATATATATTTGTGAGAGATAGGTGTGGTTGCAAAGGTGATAAATAACTTTGAGCTGTATATTTTATGATCGTCCATTATAAGGAAGGTGGCGTATCAGATAATGAAGGTTATTTTCAGTTATTGATGCTGAACTTAATAGCAAAAATGATTTTGTTTTCCTTTTGAAAAGGAAAAGATATAAATTGCAGTGCTGGTGATAGCATCATTAACTGTAATGGAGTAAAACTGTTTTCATCTGAATGCTTAAAAAATACATGCAGAATTAAAACTTTAGAAGTTTGTTTTTCTATTTTGTCAGTGTTGACCCATAGTGTATTATCTTCCTTGTCGGAAATATGCTTTTTTTTTCCCTCTCATGAGAGTTATAGGGCAGTCTGGAGTCTGTTACCTCTCTTCTGCTCCTTTGTGCCCCAATAGAGATGAATCTTTTAGAATTAATCTTGTTGGAGAAGGGGATTCTTAGCTTTTGAGATAAAAGAAAGAGAAATGGATCATAAAGTTGACCCACCAGCATCAGACCCTGAACTGAGCCCAAAGACACTATTTAGCCCAATGAACTTTTTCTTAGCTTTCCAACCAAATTTGTGATTTTAATTATTTAAGCTCTAAAATTTGAATCCATTTCTCCTGACAGATGAAACAGGAATCCTGAAACTATTTAAGACTTTTTTTTTCCTCCTCGTTCTTCCTAGTTGATCCCTAAGAAACTACCTTTCTGAAGAGAACTAATGGCCCACAAGAGCTTTTCTTTCCTTGGCAATTGCTTTTTTCCTTTTACAGATTTAATTTTTCATAGTGCAAGGTATTATTAAGAAGTCCATTTTCTCTAGAAGTGCCTTGTGTCTGCAAAAAGTTGTTTGAAAGCACCGGAGGAAGCTAATTGGTGACCTGTTTTTCACCTCCTTTCTAGCTGATTCCTCTTCCTTCCCCCCCAAAGCTGAGGTGTGTTACTGCTGCACCGAGGCTGATGAAGAGACTTGAGTACAACTCCCCGGGATGCTCAGCTGTGACAGAAGCACTGCCACTGTCTGCCGAAGCTGATGCTGAGACACTCATGGGCAGAGTTTAGCAGATGCTAGGCAGGGCACCTGCTTGCTGTAGCTAGGGCTGCAGGTCCTTTTAATTCCAAGCCATGAATGATTCCAGGTGGACTGAATGGAGGATCCTGAACACGAGCAGTGGCATTTTGAATGTGTCTGAACGTCACTCCTGCCCACTTGGATTTGGCCACTACAGTGCGGTGGACGTATGCATCTTCGAGACAGTTGTCATTGTCTTGCTGACATTTCTCATCATTGCTGGGAATTTAACGGTCATCTTTGTTTTTCACTGTGCTCCACTCTTACACCACTATACGACCAGCTATTTCATTCAAACAATGGCATATGCTGATCTTTTTGTTGGAGTTACCTGCTTGGTTCCTACTCTCTCACTTCTCCACTACTCCACAGGTATCCACGAGTCCCTGACTTGCCAGGTTTTTGGATATATCATCTCAGTCCTGAAAAGTGTTTCTATGGCATGTCTTGCCTGCATCAGTGTGGATCGCTATCTTGCCATCACCAAGCCTCTGTCCTACAATCAACTGGTCACCCCATGTCGCCTGAGAATTTGCATCATTTTAATCTGGATCTACTCTTGCCTAATTTTCTTGCCTTCCTTTTTTGGCTGGGGGAAACCTGGTTACCACGGTGACATTTTTGAATGGTGTGCCACCTCTTGGCTCACCAGTGCCTATTTTACCGGCTTTATTGTTTGTTTACTTTATGCCCCTGCTGCCTTGGTTGTCTGCTTCACTTACTTCCACATTTTCAAAATTTGCCGGCAGCACACCAAAGAGATAAATGACCGGAGAGCCCGATTCCCGAGCCATGAGGCGGCTGCCTCCGGAGAGGCCGGGCATAGCCCTGATCGTCGCTACGCCATGGTTTTGTTTCGGATAACCAGTGTGTTTTACATGCTGTGGCTCCCTTACATCATCTACTTTCTTCTAGAAAGCTCCCGGGTCTTGGACAATCCGACCCTGTCCTTCCTGACCACCTGGCTGGCTATAAGTAATAGTTTCTGTAACTGTGTTATATACAGCCTCTCCAACAGTGTTTTCCGGCTAGGCCTCCGAAGACTGTCTGAGACAATGTGTGCGTCTTGTGTGTGTGTCAAGGATCAGGAAGCACGAGACCCCAAACCTAGGAAACGGGCTAACTCCTGCTCCATCTGAAGAAAACACCACAGTAAATCACATGTAATCTGACAGTAGTTTTGGATTGTATTCTTGCTTCATCTGGAAATTTGCCACTAGAGAAATATTTACTTGAATAGTTGACTATGAGGGGAAGGGACTAAAAGTTTCTTTTCTTTTCTTTTTTTTTTTTTTCTTTTTCATGTGGGAAAAAAAAAAAAAACACCTAAAGATATATAGAGGGTAATCTCATGAGATAATTGTAGTGTGTGAGTATAAATATGCAGTACTAGGAAAAGTGAAGCTCTGAGGATGGAAAAGTACCTCAGATCTTCCACAGGGCATGAGCGAAGCCCCTGGCGTCTTGTCTCTCTTTCTGACTGGGCTCTCTCCTCTGTCTCTGCCTCTCATTCTCTCTTTCTCTCTGTCTCTCTCTCTCTCTCCTGTGTCTTTAGAAATTACTTACATAAATTGCCCTTTATAGAAAAATGCTACATATTATATATGTGGTAAAGTATAACCTTTTGCATCAAAGTGTACTTCTAAACTCACTAATCTGCAGTCTCTAAAAGGTCCCTCCATGGAGGATACATAGCAAGCATTGTATTTTATTACCTGCCACACAACACTTTTGCTTGTGTTTTTATACCTGTAGCACAAATTTCTGCAGTGAAGAAAAAGAAACAGTTTTTTGTTTGTTTGTTTCTTCTGGGTAAATGTATGCTCCCTCCTCCTTTCTAATAGCCTTCTATTATTTTTCCTCCATTTTTCTTTATTTGCATCCTTTGATACCTTAAGCCAGAAGTGTCTTAGCTAATGAAAGAATCTATTATATAAAAGTCATAATGATGAATGGCTTATTCCTTCTAAAAAAGTATTCTATATATTGTTTAAAATATTGTGTTAAGTATTTTTTAATGGCTTTGAGAAACATTTTTATTTGGTTTCTTTTGAAATAATACATGTGCCCAAAGTGGTGTCTTTTGGGGGGGGGGGGGCTATAGTTAAGCTTTGTTTTTCTTTAAGATAATTCACAATGCAAATCCAGAGGACTCACTCAGAAGTGGGGTACTGCTCTTAAAGCTACTTGGTATGTTCCACTTTTTTTTTTAAAGAGTAAAATATTAGCCTTTTTATGTTAAGTCTGCAGAGCTTACTGTTGTGATCCACTAATTATTTGTATGATAATGCATTTGCACATACTATATTTTTTACAACAAAGAACTTGTAAATTACATTATGTGATCTGTGCCTAATGTCTTCTTAGCACACTATATAGATCAGTGTTGCTTAAATTGTCAACATTGGACAAAAATATATAAAAACTTCTTTTAAGAGAAAAATACTTTTGTTAGTTGTTAATTAGATATTTCTATTAGACCAAGCTGCATTCCTAGTGATGCTGAGAATAAAGTATACTTAATTATCAAATACAGGTAAGAACTGTCAATATTTTCTTTTGTAATGATCTGTTTTCCCATTCAGAGATTAAATTAACTTATTTTTTTGTGTGCTATATGGAGTTGTGTAATAAATTGTCAGGGGTTTAGATGTAGCAAAATGGCATTTGGGAAATTAATAGTGAAGCAGGTGTAAGTGCTAAAACATCTAAATCTTACTTTTTTTTTTTTTACCATAAGTCTCCTGCCAGATAGACATTTTAAAATTTATATCAAACTACTGAGTATTCTCAGCATTTTTGATTATTTTATGAAATGCATATAGTGAAATGTGCCTATGACTCTTCAAATTAGAAGCCAACCATGTTTGCACATTGGTGGTTTGACTTAAGAGGTCCTTTAGTAAAAGAAATGTCATTGTTTTATTGAGGTTGTTCTGAACTCATGTATATTTTTAAATATGTAAGAAAGGTTTAAAATAAAGAATAAAACAGAATTCTACATATTCAAAATCAGACTTTGCTTCAGTTGCTTCAGTTTAATAAAACATTTAGAATATAAGGTTACTGTTGGGAAATCAAAAATTTATTTCACATTTTTGTGGTTTGGGTTGTTTACATTGATTCTCATTCCATTTGCCAGTGACATCTTGGATAAGTTGAAATGTGCCTTTTGAGTTCAGACCAGTTTAAGGAAAATAAAGCTTGAGGAAATGTAATACTAACTTTCAAGTTGACTGATATAAGTAGAACCTTCAACATTGTGTGTGTTATTTGGGAATCAGATGTTGATTCCTTTAGTTTGGTATGTAAGTATAGTTAGAAAAGACTTCATACATCCTCTGTACAAAATACCTGAAGCTGTGTTTATGGCATTTTTTCTTTTTTTGCTTTTCCTCATGCTAGTTAATAATTATATGCCAGGCACTGTGAAGTTTTACATATGTGATAACTTTGAATTCTCACTGCAACCCTTGGAGATAAGTACTGTTTTTATTCCCATCCTAAAGATGGGGAAGCCACAGAAAAGTGATTTATCCAAGGTCGGCCTCTCTGTCAGTGGTAGAGGTTCGTCCACACTCACGTAACCGTTTTGCTACCCTGCCTTTCCCCCATAAGGCCTTCAAACCTTGTACCTCTGTCTTTACCTTTTCCCTGCAAAGCTTGTTTGAGGTTTTTTTTTTCTCACCTAAATTTTTGCTTCAGTTCTTTCCTTGTGATATCTTTTTCCTTGATCTTAAAACTCTCTTTTATTAAAGTAGCAATCTGATAAGGCCACACTTACCAGTTTAGTCTTTAATCAAACTGAAACCCTGGGGCAGGACACCCCCTTGACAGTCCTTTTGTTCATTTCTGTTAAGTTTTCTTTCTTTTTTTTTTCTGCTAAGTTTTCATTGCATATCTTTTCCAAGTCTCTATAAATTTCTTAATGATTTTTTTTTTAAGACAAAGGGTAGAGAAGGAAAACTTTGTTATAGGCTGAAAGGAAAGCCTCTAGAAGGCAAGTCCTTGGTTTAGATTCTTCACTTATTCTAATGTTTTGTGGGCAATGCCAGGATAAGTCACTTAACTTCCTTTTAATATGTGTTTTGTAATAAGAAAACATTTATTTTGAAACTATTCTGCCTTTTTAATATGAATATGTTTTAAGAATAGAAAGCATAACCATCATTCTTAACCACTATACTTATAGTATTCGGTGGTAATTATCCAATTTGGTTATAGATCACAGCCAAACAATAATGCTGTAGTCCATTTCTAAAGGTTCTATTATCTGCGGAGTTGTTTCTAAAGTTACAAAGTGTCGTAAGGCTTTGTCACCTATGAGTTTGTGAAGTCTGGACTGAAACCCTGGCCCTCATAAGCTGTTTAGCCCTAGGTAAGATACTAAATGTTCCAAGTTTTCAGTTTACTCATCTGGATCAGAAAGGTCCAGAGACTTGTACCTTCCTGGTAGGCTGGATTTAAAGATTAAATGAGATAAAGCAGTCTCTGTATTCAGCATGGCTCCTGACACATACAAATTGTTCAAATTGTGGTAGCTGCTGTCTTATTGTCTTTGTAGCTGCCATATTTATTGCTATCACAAGTTAAAGATTACTGATTCTGATAAGGAAGTTTTATAACCATTTAGAGTTATATAAGATGGCTTTTTTTTTTTTTTAAACCAAATCTGTTAAACTTGTATTTGGCCTAAACCCAGGCTTCCCTCATAACTCAGGTGGTAAAGAATCTGCCTGCAGTGCAGGAGACCCAGGTTCGATTCCTGGGTCAGGAAGATCCCCTGGAGAAGGAAATGGCAACCCACTCCAGTTTTTTTGCCTGGAGAATCCCATGGACAGAGGAACCTGGCAGGCTTCAGTCTTTGGGGTTGCAAGAGTTGTATATGACTTAGCGACTAAACCACCAGATTTTTTTTAAATGTAGAAAGCTTCCATAATTTCTGAAAGCTCTTTTCCCAGGAATAGTTGTTCATGAAGATACCATTGGAGATGAAAGATAACCAGCAAGCAGATGATGGGATGAGACAGGATGACTCTGAGATTAACCTCCATCCCTGGTGGCTCAGTTGGTAAAGAATCTGCCTACAATGTGGGAGATCTGGGTTTGATCCCTGGGTTGGAAGATCTCCTGGAGAAGGAAATGGCAACCTGCTGCAGTATTGTTGCCTGGAGAATTCCGTTGACAGGGAGCCTGGCGGGATACAGTCCATAGGGTCGCGAAGAGTTGGACACGACTAAGCAACTAGCACTTTATTTAATATAGTAAATACAAAAATTGTATTAGTTATATGTTTAATACAGCATAATTAAATATTTTTCTTTCATCAGGTTGGCAATAGTAGGAAAGCATTGTTGAGGAGTACCTTCCCATTTGTCTTTGCATTTTAGTTTTCCTCGTACACTAACATGGAATTTAAGATATTTTGCCATAAACATGTTACCTGGAAGAAACAAAGATTATAAGTAGATTTGCTTTCTTTATATCATTCATTATATAAAATTAGAAATGAAGTTGTCGCCTTAAATGACTTTCCTCTGTCTCCATACCCTGGAAGGTAATCATTAGATATGAAAAAGATATAAGTGTGTGGTAAACAGAGGAAATTGCGATGTGGGGAATTTGCTTGTGTAACGTGCTGAGCATAGCATCCCTTCTGTCCGGGAAGGAGCATCACAGTGCACAGGAGCCTTCGTTACTGAGCTGATGCTCTGTTCTGATGTATAGGGTCCAACAGTTGCTCCTTTCCCTGAGTAAAACTTTAAGATTAGGAAGGATGTGTAGAAAGTTGTATAATCAACAACCATATATGTGGACATTGAGGAAAAATGATTTGAAGAGAAAAAATAATCCTTCTTTCAGTGTTTCTTATAAATGTAAGTTTTATCCAGTGCTAGTTTTGCTCTATAATTTAAAATATTTTAACTTTGTTTAATAGTGTAAATAATTCTTTTAAAATATTAAAAGTGATGTGATTAGGTTTTCCTTCTTTATTAATATCCTGTTTAAAAATTTTTATAGTGAACCTTTACTTCTTTTATGATTGGAAAATAGTCTTGTTAAGTGTGCTGTTTAAAAACTATTTTGATGTTTCACAGTTTTGTTGATTTTACAAGTAGCATTAGCTAATTTTGTCTCAATACAATTTTCTTTTAAAGACAGTTTATGTAGTTTCTGACATGTATAATATTTGTTAGTACATGTAAAATTTTCAGAGACATTTGATGCCTTTCTGTTTGTGATATTAGATGTTCTTGATATAATTTTGCTTCAGCACAGTCATTTTTAAGTGTTGTTTGCTGAATCTAAAATGGATCTCTGTTATCTACCACATTTTTTAAAATGCATTATATTTTAAAAATGTACCACTAATGCATTTTAAAATGCATGTTTCACATCTTTAAATAACAGAAGGATGACCTTGCATTAGGGAAGTAGAGTCCAGCTTATGTGTTAGCTGCCTGTTTCACAGATAGGCAAGATTCTGTTTTTAGCGTCCCCACCCCCAAAAGTCATATCTGTAACTTTTTAGTGATAACTTTTATTTTATTCTCACATATGATTCGCTATTAAGGTGAAGAAAATCATAGTAATAAATTCAGCTGGAGATTGTTATGTCTGATGAGTGTTTAACATGAAAGGCATATGTGATATCAATATTTTCACTATCATAAATGGGATCAGATTAATTTTGGAGATTGTAAAATTTCAAAATATGCAAGGGATAAGTATAAGGAAGAAACAGTGCATAGTGATAGAATTTATTGAATGGAATTATTTCCTTAAATTCTAAAATTTCCCCAAATGCTCCTTTATACAAAATAAATCATGTTTCTCTTTTGAGTTTAGAAATCTGACTCCAATTTTATTTTATGTTTTCTACTTAAGTAAGTGGAAATGATGTTGATGCTGGTTAAAACTACTCAAATATACTCTATGAATTCAAAGTGATGACATTATTTTCAGTGGAAGTCCCACGCATGAAAAAAAAATCAAGTACAAAGTATTATATAGTCTGTTCTTTAAAATTCAAAATGTATCTTTGAATGCAGTGCAGACCTGTGCATTTGTCTGAGGTTATGACTGACACAAGCAAGTGTTCATGTATATACTCTGTGTAACATACAGTTTTAAAACATTTACTTATATTCCTAATAAAGTCTGAAGTTTAAAGTAGTTATTTTTAGAGTATACATTTTATATAATAAATAGCCTCATCACAATTATTCCATTTACTCTTCCACAGGTTTTGTAATTAAAAATGGTATTTGTAAAATTGATACTATAAATGCTAGATTTTGCCAAGATTAAAAGATAATTTGTGAGCAATAGGTTAAAAAATTCTAAAGTCCTTGTTTTAATTTTTTAACAAGTTAAACTGTATTTGGATTTTTCTTGTGATTGTTTTGGCAAGGAAGTTTCAAAATTCTGTCTTTAGAATTCCTTGCCAATTGCAAATTACAAATTCTTATTTGTAAGAAAACAACTTCTGTATAATGTATATCTAGGTTTTTGCGAAATGTTCTTGCCATAAATTAGATTTTAAAATTTAAGAAAAATTACAAATAAATATGCATTTAACTTCTTGCTCTCTAAGATCTCAAAAGATTACTGGATTTTTAGGTATATTTACTTGGAGATAACCCTGGAAAAGTACATTTTGAAGATTTATATTTAGAATGTATTATTATTAAGTGGGTCTTGTAATGGCTTCTGTTATTTCAGTCATCAGCATCACTTATCAGCCCTACCTTCTCAGTTTCTATATGTGATTTAATACTTAAAATTGAACAAAAAATTTAAATTTATTAGAGGGCTATACCTTGGCATACTTTTATAGATTTTGAAGTCTAGAATATCTTGCAGTAGCATTTATTTATGGGACAAGATAAAAAGTTGTCTGCATGTGGATATATATGTATTTGTTATACTGCTTAAAAATCATCTTCGACTCTTTTGCAACCCCATGGACTGTAGCCTGCCAGACTCCTCTGTCTATGGGAATCCCAGGTTGAGAATACTGGAGTGGGTTACCATTACCTTCTCCAGGGGATCTTCCTGACCCAGGAATCAAAACCCATGTCTCCTACATTGGCAGGCAGTTTCTTTACCACTGAGCCACCAGGGAAGCACCTCTTACAGACTGAGAAAAAATCCCTGTGTTTTCATTTTGTCGTCATTTTAGAGTGTTTACTTTTGCTATAGTTAAAGGTACACATGTTTTTTAATAGAAAACTTATTAGGATTTGAAGTAACATTCTTTGTTGAGATTTCCAGTGATGTCTTAGTTTGGGAATGTTAATATGGGATATATTCAAATGATTGTGTGTGCATTGAGGAGATTGGAGACAAGTCTTGCCTCTCTGTCATATGTGTTAAGAAATTATTATAAAATACTGCACATTAAGTTTTGAAAAAGCTTAAAATGCTTTTGAATATGTATAATACCCTTGGCATTATGAATTAAATGTATTCTAAAAGTTTCTGTGAGCAAACCCTATCTCATTTTACATGTAGAAATCTGAGATAAGATTTTTAAGTGACCCTCCTCACAAGATCATATAACCAAACAAAGATACTACTGACCATATATCTTGTGCAGCAGTGACTTTGCCTGTGATAAAGTTCTTGAATAATATATTTATGTATGGCTGGTGGTTGAGGGATCTGACCCTTTTTCATTGAGTAGAAAATGAGGAGTGAGTTAGTTAATACAGGAAAAATTCCATATGAAGTTTTAATTGTATATTGAAGGTGGAATTTTGAGGTTATGGAAAATTTTAATGATATGTATTCTCAGCAGTGCTAATTTCTTAAAGAAATTTCTTATCCATAGAGGGTTATAAAATTTACCTATCTTTTAAAAAACACAACAGTTTAAAAACATCTGGTGAATTTATTGAGAGATATGTAGACTGAATTGAGCAGTGTTAGTTATGTATTTAAAAACTATAACCTTAATGATGATGATATTAAATCACTAAATCATGTCCAACTTTTTGACTCCATGGACTGCAGTCGTCAGACTTCCCTGTACTTCAGTATCTCCTGGAGTTTCTTCAAACTCATGTCCATTGAGTTGGTCATGCCATCCATCCGTCTTGTCCTCTGTTGCCACCTTCTCCTTAATGATGAAGAATTGTTAAAAACACACTAGCACACACACACACACACCACACACACACACACATATATATGCTTTTGAAAAGTAAATGTCATAGCTGTGCACTTTATGTTCTGAATATTCTTTATAATGGATTTGCAGTGTTGTTGAAGTCATAATAGGATGTTTTTTTCTAAACCTAGTGATAGAAAAGGTCTTGACATTTCTGGCTACCATGCTTTATGAAGTGCTATGTTGTGTATAGTCTAAAAAATTGTACTCAGGGAATCAGAGAGAGCAGTCTGAATTAGTGATATTTTTACATAAAATCCTGTTAATGTATAATTCAATTTTCTTTCAGTGAAATAATATGGTTATAGAAAAATTAAAGGAACTCTAATTAGGCTAACACAGGATTGCCTTATAAATGTCCTTAGATGAACTGTTTCCTTAGTTTCTAGTGTATGCATCAACTGAATATAACTGAATTTTACTGAATTGTTTGAAAAGTTTGTTGTCTTAAACATTTAAGGTTTTTGTGAGAATTTTGATCATTTAACTTATGGTACCCTTTAAAAAGATTTGCAAGATGAATCATTGCAAAATTCAAATTATTGAAATCTGAATTAGCCAGATATTTTTGCATTTTGTATCAGTAAAGTAGGACAATAAATATTTGTTTATGTTTTATGTGACATAAATTGTGGTTCTGCAGATACTCCTGGATGCTTTTAAGTCCAGAGTGTAATTTATTGAATTGTGGGAAGCAAACTAAGGGGCAGACTATCTAATTTCTAGAATTTGAGGGAGAGATTGCAAAACAATTTTAGGAGCAATGCAATAGATTGAAGAATTAGAGAACTTGATGCATTTTAAAGATGGCAGTTTAGTTGTTAAGTTATGTCCAACTCTTGAAACCCCATGAACTTTAGCCCGCCAGTCTGTCAGTCCATTGAGTTCCCTGGGCAAGGATACTAGAGTGGGTTGCCAGTTTTAAAGATGAATTGACCTAAATATTTAGCTATGTGGAAGATCTCCTGGAGAAGGAAATGGCAATCCACTCCAGTATTCTTGCCTGGAGAATCCCATGGATGAAGGAGCCTGGCAGGCTACAGTTCACGGGGTCGCAGAGAGTCAGACATGACTCAGCAACTTCACTCACTTAGTCACTCACTTGGATGCTTTAGTCTCAGAGGATACCTTGGGATATTTGAAAAGTTACTAAAGTGAAAGGGAAGGAAATGTTCAGTGTTCAACAAAGTAAAAAGTGTTGAGTTTAATTAGGTCCCATTTGTTTATTTTTGTTTTTATTTCCATTATTCTGGAAGACAAATTGAATAGTATCTTGCTGCGATTTATGTCAGAGAGTGTTCTACCTGTGTTTTCCTCTAAAAGGTTTTTAGTGTCCAGTCTCACATTTAGGTCTTTAATCCATTTTGAGCTTATTTTTGTGTCAGGTGTTAAAGAATGATCTAATTTCACTTATTTACATGTAACTATCCAGTTTTGCCATCACCATTTGTTGAAGAGGCTGTCTTTCCAACATTTGTCATGGATTAATTGACCATAGGTACATGGGTTTATTTCTAGATTTTCTATCCTGTTCCATTGATCTATATTTCTATTTTTCTGCCAGTATCATACTGTTTTCATGATTGTAGCTTTGTAGTACAGTCTGAAGTTGGGGAGTCTGATTCATCCAGCTCTGTTTTTCCTTTCTCAAGATTGCTTTGGCTATTTGGGGGTGTTCTGTGTTTCCATAAAAATTGTAAAACTTTTCTTCTAGTTCTGTGAAAAATGCCATTGGTAATTTGATAGGAATTACATCGACTCTGTAGATTGCTTTGAGGAGTATAGTCATTTTCACAATATTGATTCTTCAAATCCAAGAACATAACATATGTATCCATCTGTGTCATCTTTGATTTCTTTCATCTGTGTCTTATAGTTTTCTACATACAGATCTTTTGTCTCCTAAGATAAGTTTATTCCTATGTAGTTTACTCTTTTTGTTGCAGTGGTGAATTGGATTGTTTCCTTAATTTTTCTTTCTGAGTTTTCATTGCTAGTGTATAGGAATACAAGGGATTTCTGTCTATTAATTTTATGTCCTGCCACTTTACAGATTTCATTGATTAACTCTGCTGATTTTCTGGTGGTATCTTTAGGGTTTTCTGTGGGCTTCCCTGGTGGCTCAGACAGTAAAGCATCTGTCTCCAATGCTGAAGACCCGGGTTCGATCCCTGGGTCAGGAAGATCCCCTGGAGAGGAAATGGCAACCCACTCCAGTACTCTTGCCTGGAAAATCCCATGGACAGAGGAGCCTGGTAGGCTACAGTCCATGGAGTTGCAAAGAGTCGGACATGACTGAGCGACTTTACTTACTTACTTATGTATAGTATCATGTTGTCTGCAAACAGTGTTTTATTTCTTCTTTTCCAATCTGGATTTCTTTTTCTTCTCTGATTGCCCTGCTGGGACTTCCTAAACTATGTTGAATAATAGTCTGCCTCTTCTGATTGTCATTGCTTCCGCATAACTAATTGCCCCTTTTTCATCCTCAGTCAGAATTCATTTTAGTTTTTATTTTTAATCTTTAAACAAGTATTATTCCTTAAGGAAATATGTGTGTGTTAGTTTCTCAGTTGTGTCCGACTCTTTGCGACCCCAGAAGGCTCTTCCTTCTGTCCATGGGATTTCCCAGGCAAGAATACTGGAATGGGTTGCCATTTCTTTCTCCAGGGAATCTTCCTTACCCAGGGATCGAACCCGGGTCTCCTGCATTGCAAGCAAACTCTACTGTCTGAGCCAGCAGGAAATATAAGGAGTATTTAAAAGGATAAGTAAGAGAGTGAATCACCCATAATTATATATAATATTAACACATACATATAAAAACTCATTTGTTTCTTCCCCCCTATTATTTTCTACCATTGACCAGGATTTTTTCTATGTAAAGGGTTTTTAATGTAGTTATTTATATCTTAAGCATTTTTCTGTGTTATTGCATACTCTTAATGAACATTTTATAAATAAGCTTTAGTATTTAGTATTATTTTGTTCCAATTTTTAAGAAAGAGAAATACTGAATATTATTAAAATGATTATTTATACATGGTGCCAAATTTTTTAAAAGAAGTGAGCCAGTTTATCTTCACACTAACAACTATCAGCCTACCGTTAGGGCTTCCCTGGTAGTTCAAATAGTAACGAATCTACCTGCTTCACCACAAACTTTACAGCAGCAATTGTACATTAACAAGTAAACTAAGAGAATTGACTTTCACTTTATCTCCTCTGAGCCTCTGAAAGAGGTTGCTATGTTTAGTGTGTTTTTTGTGATGTCTATCTTCCATGCACTGAAAAAAACCACTAAAACCCTTAAAACTGGGATGGGTCTGCTGAGCCTCATTTAAACCATGGTACTCAAATTCTTCCTTTATTTTTTTATTTTTATGTTTGGTGGGAAGCATGTTGTGTGTGTCATACAGCCACCTCTATTAGAGTTTGAGAAAGACTTAGAACATTTTCCCTCTTATATTCTTATGCCTCTGTTAGAGCTGTGGGGGAGGATCTTTTCTCAAGCAGATGCTTTAGAGGTCTGTGTCTTTGGGTGTGGACCTTAAGACATAAGCTGTTAATGGTTGAGAACGCCAGGCCTGGTTTTGATACTTGGGATTTTTCTAACCTTCGGAACCATCGTTCCCACAGTGGTGACTAGAGCTGTGGTAAGCCAGTGAGAGGCTTTACCACTTTGGAGCTGTGACACCTGGTATGAATGTCTAAGGAGCCAGGGGATGCTTGTAAGTCCAGCTTTTCTCCCCATTCTTTACATTGCCCTGGTTCCTCAGAGTGCTTTGTACATGGTGGCTACTCAGTTCTTTTTTGAGCTGAATGTAAAGGGCTCTCTATTGTAGTATGTCATTTATTTGTTGAGTTGAATTGAATTGAATAATTTGGCTTAACTGTATTTTGAGGTCTTATCCCTTTTCTCCCCGACTCAGTTAAGGGTGCAGTTGGACTGAAAATTACTTCAAAATTCTTTCCCCACTGACTTTCTAGTAGAGTATACATGAAGGAGCTATGGAAAAAGAGTATTTAGAAGAAATGAAGGATTATTTAAGTTTTATTTAATATAGCTATCTACCTAATTGAGTTCTTCCTTCTAAACCCACATTAAGTGGACATTTAGGCTTCAAATATGTGTTTTAAAGGAGGGTGAATGATCTTTGGGGTAGCTTTGAATTTTAGATAATTTTTAAATTTATACACAACTTGAATGAATGTCTTCCTGTTTCCTTTTCCTTATGATTATATGGAAAAAATTAAAATTTCTATTTTACCTAAGAACTTTCTATATATGTTAGTAGAACCATTGTGCCTATCTCCAGTCTTCTTTTGGTCTTGAGCTGTTCCTTATAAAATATGGTTTTGGAGCTCATCACAAGCTTTGCCATGAATGTACTGTAATATATTCTTCTTTAAATGGATAAATATAATTTTCTATATGTGATATGACCAGTAACAGAGGAGAATTGGGCTATTATTTACTCTTGGTTTGAATATAGTATGCTTTTTATTTAGCACAGAAGTAAATTAGGAATCTTTAATAGTTATATCTTACCCTTTAATATATGGGTTTATATTAATTATATAATTTAATTATTATATATTACATTAATATATGGGTTTATTTTCAATAAACCCTGAAGTCTTTTTCATACTTACTTAATTACAAGTTCGTTCTTCCTACATGTATAGTAGCTTGTGTTATTTTTCTCCCCTCCCTCTTTTTTAAAAATTTTATTTATTTTTTAGTTTAAGGTATCTCATGGACAGAGTAGCCTGGTGGACTACATCCCATGGGGTTGCAAAGAGTTGGACACAACTGAGCAAGTAACACACACACAGTTGGCTTTACAGAACTTTGTTGGTTTCTGCCAAACATGAATATGAATTAGCCATAGATATATTTATTTTGTATTGTTTTTAAGAACATAATCAGAGGCTGTCTTTATCTCCCTTGATTTCATTTTGTTAGAATCGGCTCAGTTGTTCAAGCCGTTTTGGATACGTCACTGTATCTTCCAATATATTCATTAAGCTTTTGCCATCTGCATATATGATAAGCATTTTTAATGTGTAAATCAGTGTTGAGTAATCAAAGAGTCTCAAACTATCTTTATCATTAATCCCCGAGATCATCCTCAGGCTTGGTGTTCTGTTGGAAGAACTCATAAGATTTAGTAAATTGTACTCATGGTTAAGGTTTATTACAGCAAGAGGATATAAAGGAAAATGAGCAAAGGAAATCAGACAGAAGGTTGTAAGAGTCCTCTCCCAGTGGAGTCACATAGTATGCACTTAATTCCTCCAGTGAGTTGTGACAACATGTGCAAAATGTTGTCTTAGTGAAACTAATTAAAGGCTCAACTCTCAGGGGTTTTACCCAGGGCTGGTCATGTAGGCATTCTCTCCTTGCACCTGCCAAAATCCCAGACTCCCAGAGGAAAACATATTTAACTTAACCATATTGTTTGCACACACAGTCCAGGCATAATGACTTCCTTATCATTTAAGGGAAGTTTTATATGATTGTAGGGAACTGTTTATCAGCCATGTTCCCAGAAGCTAGCCAAAGGCCAACCTTACAAGGAGGCTGTTCAAAGGGTAAGTAGTCTTAGGCTTGCTAAATTAACTTTTTTAATACATTATGTTATGTTGATATTTACTTATATAAATGTCATACACATACATATATATGTGTATATATATATATAGTATAAATGTTTTAGGATAATGATAGAGTATAGTTTCCTACAGTATACACCAAAGGAGTCATTCAGTTCTTCTTATGCTCATAGAAATAACTGAATATAGGCCTCTTTAATTAGATTAGACCTTTTATTGTTTACAGCAGTAGACCTTTTATTTGAAATACACCTTTCCTTACTACTTATATTCATTTCTTTTAAACAACAGTTTTAGTGATATAGTATTTTGATAAGAATTTGCCTCTCCTTTCTCTCCCTGATTACCAATTGCAATATACTTACTAATTTTGTAGTTTCTAGTCTTCCAATTGGGGCTAAATTACAAAGATGCTCTACAGTTTTTAAAACTTAGTTTTCCTGTAATTTTTATCATTATATTAACCTTGTTTATGATTAAGTAAGATTGAGAAAAGAATTAACATTAACAACAACAACAAAAATCAGAGTTTGGAAAAAAACAACTAGATCTTTATAATTAAATTTCATTAATTATAATGTCTCAATTTGATGCAGAAAGATACTGTTTATTTTAGAACATTGGGGCATGTATGGAAATGCAGAAACCTTTTTTCATCATTTGAGAAGTACTTAATTTGATACAATACAGATAGATATTTTGGACTTGTCAAAAGATAATATGTTATTTTCTAAACTTATGTGTTGAATTACAAATTCAGGAAAAAAGTGTTTAAGTCCTGCTTATCTGTTTAGCAAATCAAAGTATAGTGTAATATGCAATTATTTGATAGCATTTGCTAAAAGAAAATTTACCATTTGTATTCCATAACTACATTTAAAATGTACAAAGATTTTAATACAAATATCTTTACTGTTTGGAATATATTTTGCAGGGGAGTTTTTAAGAATGCCTTTTGGTGCAGGTTTTTATGAAGATGGAAAGACCTTTGGGATTTTTAAGTGAACTTCTACCCAAGGACAAATAAATGATTAGTTGGCCTTTAAAAATGGTCCTTCCAGAGCTATAATTTTGATGTTCTCCGTTTCTTTAATTTATTGCTCCCTTTGAATATTTCTACAGAAAGCTCATCCATTCTCAGGGCTTGAAGTACAGTTCTTTGGCAAATATTTTCAAATGATGCTCTCCAGATATGGCCTTATAGCTTTATCTTGCCACACATATTTTGCCTGTTTATTCTGGATTTCTCATAAAAATTTAAACGCAAACAGTTGCAAAAGGAATTAATTATTTCCAGCTGATTCCTTATACTGACCATCTCCTTTTGTTGTGTTTTGTTTTCTTATTAATTTCATTGGTACCTTCCTGTTGTCTTCCTAGACCTCCAGCTTACAACTCTGTATTTAGTAAATGCTCATTGGACAAAAGTCTGTCAGAACTTTTTCTTCTCCTTCACCATTTCATTCAAAATCCAATTTGTACTCATTTTTTTCTTTACTGTCTTTCAAGATACCATCTCTGAGTAATCACGTAGATCACTTTCTTTCAGTCTTCATGTATCATCTTATATTCTTAATGTACTCTAAATCATAGATTTAGGTTAACTGATAACTTACAGACACACCCCCCTACCCCTAGGAATCGTTTTGTGACTAGTAAGATTGCCCTTTCCATTTTTAGGCAGCTGTATGACTTAGAAGATGTTTCTTAATTATGAGCCCAATCTTTTTCTCTTGAAATGTCTATCATTTGATTCTATGTCATCTTTCTGCGGAAAACAGAAATAGGTCTTCTCCTTTTTTGATATAGGTCTTTTGATATGTGAAAACTGCCTTATATCTTCCTCTGCTTCCCAGATTAAATGTCTTTATTTCCCTGCACTTTGCTCATTTGTTCATTTGATAGATATTTGTTGAGTACCTCTTAGGTGCAAGTTGGTTTGAAATACTTGGAATATGGTGGTAATTAAGAATGACTAACTCTCTTCTCTCATAGGGCTTCTGTGCAAATAGAGGTTAAACAAAAAGTATTCCAAGTTAAGACTTTGATAAGTAAAACATAAGGTAATTTTGGATTATAATAAATGTCATGAAGAAAATAAAACAAGGTAGCTCAGTTGGTAAAGAATCCACCTGCAATGCAGGAGACCCCAGTTTGATCCTGGGTTGAAAAGTTCCCCTGGAGAAGGGATAGGCTACCCACTGCAGTATTTTTGGGCTTCCCTGGTGGCTCAGATGGTAAAGAATCTGCCTGCAATGCAGGAGACCTGGGTTTGATCCCTGGGTTGGGAAGATCCTGGAGAAGGGAATGGCTACCCACTCCAGCATACTTGCCTGGAGAATCCCCATGGATAGAGGAGCCTGGTGGGCTACATTTGCAGGGTCACAAAGAATCAGACACGACTGAGCAGCTAAGCACGGCACAGCACAGGGATTGGTTTATTCGTAGCAGTGATGCCTTGTTTCACCAACTATAGTTTCAAATGAGTTGGTAATTCCAGTTTACAAAATATATATATATGTATCAGATAGATCCCAGATATACTTAGCTGTTTCAACAACAGAGTCATCCTAAGTTTATAGTGATCTTTTTAAGGTCTGTCATTTTAAACTATTCTTCAACCAGAATTTTCATATTTGGAACTTGGAAAGTTAATTTATGGAGCCTGATTGCAGGACTTTAAAGTCATCCCTGTAAAATTTAATGTTACTAGTTTTTTCTTATAGTTTTATGTGATATTTTTGAATCTTGTTATAGATTGAAAATCTTACGCTTTCTGTTATCCTTCAAGTCAGCAGTCATGATATAAACAGAATACCTAGAACAGAACTTAACTATAAAGGTTCCTTCTAAATGAATTATGCTTTATTCAGTTAGCACTTTTTGAGCATAGATGTATATCTGTCTCTTAACTCTGCCTAATATCTAGTTCCCATTTTATCTAGTGTTAAGATATAATTCACATTTCTTCCTTCTTATTGTCAATTATTTCATGAGATGTTTGCTAATGAGAACGAAGCATAGTCATTCAGTCATTCCAGAGTCAAACCAATCTGGGTTTTAGTTTTTCATTTTGTCTCGTTATCTGTAGTACTAGACATGTTGCCTAACTTGTCTGAACCTTGATTAGTACCTGCTTCATGGGAGTACATGCAATAATGAATATAAATCACCTGCTATAATGCCTGGCATATGAAAGAGTCCAGTAAATGTTAGCAACAGCAGCTGTCATCATTGTTGTCAGCCCTACAGAAATTAAATATGTTCTGTTTCAAGATTTTCCTAATCGAAACCGGTTAAAGGCACGTGCATGTACAGAAAGATAAACACAGTTAAATTGTTGCTATTTTTTTTTCCAGGAGTGAACACAGTGAAACATCTTTGTTTCTTAAATTTTATAAGCCATTTGTCTAGAATTTTACTAGATAAAGCATAGAACTTAGTATATCTGAAATCTGTATTTTTGTATTGACACTTTTGTCTTTTTCTAGTCATCATCTTTCTGCTGGTCCACAATTTCTCAAAGATTAATCTGATCTTTTAATAGCTACTTTATTTTCAAGCCTAGTTGAAAGTGAGACATGGGCATGGGATGCTGAAACTAAAATTGCAAGTTGCTTGGATCGTTCACTTAGCCATGGTTCTTATCTTTTTAAACACAGAAAATAAAATTATAGCAGGGATGATAACATTGTAAATCAACACTTCAATAAAAAAATATTGAGGATGAGAAAGAATACTTATAACACAGCTACTCTGTAACAAGCATTATGAAAATGTCTTCATGTATATTATTTTATTCAACTGTTTACTGAGTCTGTTTCACAGGCAGGTATATCAAACCTTGAAATTTAAATGCCTACATCTTCTCATTTCTACTAAGTAGCAGAATCTACAGAATTTGAATCCGGTTTTGTCTGACTCCAAAACCGTTTCCTTTCAACTCCAATAGATGGCTGTCTCTCTGTTTCCCCCTTTATTTAGCAGTTAACCTGAAGCTGCTATTCTTTCGTTTTGTTTGTCATCTTTCCTTGGGAAACTAATAGAGGGTTGCTGTAGAGAAGATTTTCAGTCAGAGAATTGAGGAGAATCATGACTAAAATTGGCAAATTTTCCTCAATAAGATAATGTTTAGCATTTTATATATGCTGTAAAATCGTGGAATCTTAAGAGTTAGAAGAGACTTTTTTGGTCATGTGTTTTGTTTTCTGGCCATTTCACAGTTTTAAATGTGGGCTATATATATTATTAAGAGGTTATTTTAGTGTTTTTGTGTCTGAAATGTTTTGATTGTCATTTAAGGTCAATTTTTGTCTTCCTTCCTGATATTTCTCTACAATGCATGTATTTTAAAAGTTTCTTCTGTGTTTCTGGGCTTCCCTGGTGTCTCAGCTGGTAACGAATCTGCCCACATTGTGGGAGATCTGGTTTCGATCCCTAGGTTGGGAATATCCCCTGGAGAAGGGAACGGCTACCCACTCGAGTATTTTGGCCTGGAGAATTCCATGGACTGTATATTACAGGGGGTCTCAAAGGGTTGGGCACGATGGAGCGACTTTTCACTTTCACTCACTCACTCTGTTTCTAAATTTAAAGGTTACATAAAGATACATATGAATAAGGATAAATGAATAGAAATTTTAATATTCCTATTTTATGTGTAAGAGAAACCATGGTACTCCAGCTTATCTAATGACTTAACGATGACATTCTGTAAGAGTTTATATACCAAAAAAAAAGTAACCTGATTTTATATTAAATAATTCTGCTTTTTATGTATGTGTGTGGTACATCAGAGCTTTTAGTAGTAGTTTTTAGTAGTAGTTTATTTCATCTTTCTGTCAGCCAAATTTATAAAAATTACATTTTTGTAATTTTTTAATTAAAAAATCAAATTTGTAATTTAATTTTAATGAAAAATAAAAAATTACTTTAAAATATTAAAATGCAAGTAGTCATTATCCTTATGCTCTAATATCCCAATTTTACTTTCTTTTTACCTCTAGCTTTTGTAAAAAGCCAATTCAATGCACAAAAAATTATATTTGCAATAACACAGAGTTAGAACAAGTTGGACTGTCCCCCTTAACAATCATTTGCCTGTTACCTCCAGCTTTATTGATACATAATTTTATTGAAATATAATTGACAAAATTGTATAGATTTAAAATGTGCTTTAGTTTTTTATGAGAATTCATTCTGATTGTTTTTCAATGATGGATTTACATTCTACATTGGTTTTATAATCTTCTAGTGTTATAGCAGAGTATATATTTACTAACTAATTTGAGTTTAAACAGGTATTATTGATGAGGTAAAATTAAACAGGATCCATATGATGGAGTTGACATATATTTGGTATAAATATTGCACAGCGAATTTCAAATAGTGGTTAGTTTTTTAGGCTAGCATTGGACATTGGATATTAAAGCATCTAAAAAAAAAATTTAAAAACCCAGAGGAGAAGGATTTGACATTGACATATGTATAAAATCATTACAATTTCCTCTTTCTAGAACCTTCCATCCCAGGGGGACAGGAACTTTGTCACATTCATCACTGTATTCCTGTCACCCAAAGTAGCACCCTACATGTGATAGGTGTTCAACAAGTATTTTTAGGCAATCTATCTTGGATTTTAGGTGAGCACTATACAGAAATGAGAGTATTTTTGCTTTTGAGTAGATCATACTGATAATTATTTTGGAGCTTTGCTTGAATATTTCTAAGAATGTATGATTGTTTCCCCAAAATTTCTAGATGCTACTAGCAAAGTGCTTTATACAAAAGCTAAGAACAGAGCATAGATATTTTAGGTAACTGTACCAAACACATGCTTGTGTGTGTTTATACTCATGTCTTTTTAACTGATATTAGAAAATGACAGTTGTAACTGTGTAAGGGCCTTTCATAAATTGCTGATTGTCAGATAAGTGCTGCTTTGATTTATTGTCCTCTATAGTAGGCTCAATATGTGTGTGTGTATATAATTTTACATGAATACTTTGGTGATAAGGGGTATTATTTTGGTTACCACATATCAGAAAGTTGTGTTGCCTACATCTTTCTGGCAAAGATGTCTTTGCTCCTTTCTAATGAATAAGGTCTTTTCTGATGTGAATTAATCACTAATCTAGCATTTCGTAGAAGTGTCGGCTGTAAACAGTTTCCATCAGATTTTCTGATAGTGCTTGCTAGAACTGAGCATAACCTGAAACCACCTTAGATCCACTACATCAGAATATTTGGTATGTGGGTCTCTGAAATCTGATTCTTTTTTATTGAATTTAGTTGGTTTACAATGTTGTGTTTCAGGTGTACAGCACAGTGATTCATTGATACATATACATATATTCCTTCTTTTTCAGATTCTTTTCCTATATAAGTTATTAGAGAATATTGAGTAGAGTTCCTTGTGCTGTACAGTAGATCCTTTTAGTCTGTTTTATATATAGCAGTGTGTGTCTGTCAATCCTGTTCTCCCAGTTTACCCTTCCTTCCTCCTCCCCCAGCCCCTCACTCCTGGTAACCATGTTTGTTTTCTGTATATATGTGTATGTGTGTGTGTGACTCTCTTTCTGTTTTGTAAATAAGTTCATTTGTGCCGTTTGTTTTAGATTCCATGTATAGGCAGTATCGTATGATGTTTGCCTTTCTCTGTCTGACTTCATGCAGTATGACAATCTCCAGGTCCACTCATATTGCTGCGGTGGCAGTATTTCATTCTTTTTATGGCTGAGTAATATTCCATTGTGTGTATGTACCATGTTGTCCTCATCCATTCCTTTGTTAATGGACATTTAGGTTGCTTCCATGTCTTAGCTATTATAAATAGTGCTGCAGTGAATGTTGGGGTGAGTGTATCTTTTCAAATTTGGTTTTCTTCAGTATATGCCCAGGAGTACAATTGCTAGGTCATCTGATAGCTCTCTTTTTAGTTTTTTAAGATATTTATTTTTATCTGCCTGACTCACCTCACTTAATGTGATAATCTCTAGGTTCATTTATGTTGTTGCAGATGGCAATATTTCATTCTTTCTTATGGCTGAGTAACATTCCATCGTGTATATATATATATATATTCCTAGTATATGCCCAGGAGTAGGATTCCTGGATCATATAGTAGCTCTATTTTTTGTTTTTTAAGGAACCTCCATAGTATTCTCCATAGTGATTGTGCCAGTTTACCTTCCCACCATAGGTGTAGAAAGGTTCCCTTTTCTCTGCACCTCTCTAGCATTGTTTATATTTGATGATGGTTGCTGTGAGCTGATAACCTCGTTGTAGTTTTGATTTGCATTTCTGTAATAATTAACAATGTTGAGCATCTTTTCATGTGCTGTTTTGGAACCTGAATTTTTAACTAAGTATTTCTCTCTGCATGCAAAAGATTGAGAGTCACTGTATTAAATTTTGCTTAAAGTGTCTGCCCTGCGGAGAGGCTAGATCTTAGAGGCTCTGCAGAGAGAACTCCTCGTCGCAAGTGCTCTGTCCCAGTGAAGTCCCAAACTAGTCAGTTTTAAGACAGTGATTATTTCACTGTGAGTTGGATCCAAACATACACTGTTTTCTAAACCCTTTGGACTGGAACAGAACAGGTACATTAAAATTGTTCACTAAACCAATACTGAAAGGAAACAAAATTTCATTCAGTTCCAATTTCTGACAGCATTCCGGGAAGTGGCTCAGCTGTCTTCACTGGGGATTGTCACTGCCAAACAGACCTTACTTACCCTCCTGAAGCCCAGGAGTGCCAGGTACTATAGAACTAAGCTGCCTTGAGAAGAAAAAACAAGCTCTGCTTATTTCACAGCTATAAGAGCAGAGTTCTTGGTGGTATTGAGAACTTTTGCCCAAACATGCCTTGTATCTTTGATAATTTCTTGACTGTGGTTGCATGATCAAGGTCTCTCTATAGCCATGGCCCACCTTCATGCTCTTACTGGTTGCACAAAATGACTACTGCATTTGGAGGTACCTCCTGAAATGTCCTGGCTCAGCATTAACCTCTCTCACAGATTAGATTGATATACCTTTTTTTTCAGCTATATCACGAAAGTAAATGGCAATGCTACTACCTTTTCTATGCAAAGATGTTGATTAATTTTCCAGAAATAATGACAGATTTTTAGTTTTATGTCCATGTTATAATGCCTGACCCTCCTTGCGTTTAAGGGAATTCTAGAATGTAGTGTTTAGGGAACAAAGCATAGCAGTTGTCATAGATTAAACCAATGACTTCATTGACATTGTGTGCTAGCCAGGTTAACTTAAAGTTGGGTTTTGCCTTTTTATTTTCCTAGTCAGGAATTAAGAGAGCTGACACTATGTATCAAGCTTTTATAATTACACTGAAGTAACTGATTAGTATGGTGGTTTATGCATAGCAGAAATTTAGAAAAAAATCTTGATGTATTGATACTGATTGTTTCAATAGAAGTGCATTTTAGCCACTTTGCATGAATTTCTTTGAGAAGGATTCACTAGGATTTTAAAAATTTATCCCTTTTTTATGTAGTTTTTTTGTCTTTAACAGTTATACTTAGCACTTAGCTGTTTTTCTGCTGAAGCTCCTTCCTGATTGAATGTGATACTGATGGTATAGTAGTTATTTTGAAGAATTAGCATTCCTTTCCAGTTCAGTTTAAAAAGTTAATAGTAAGACAACGGTGTGAAGATACAAAATTGAATGACTTGGAGATACAAAATTGATATTAAGACAATGTTTACCTTCTTTAATGGGGAAGGAGAGTAAAATATTCAGCTTGCTTTGAAACACTCAAGTATACTTATTAGGGAGTAATTTGTTTATGAAGATGATAATTTCTTCATATATTAGAAATTTTGCAAATTGGACAGTACCTTAGAAAAGTAGATACTTACTAGAATTTAACACTAGACAATTAATATTTTTAAAAGAGCTTGAACATATCCAAATCAGTACTAAATACTCTTTCAAACCACCCTAATTTATTAACTTCCAAAGTAAATCCCATTCAGATGTCAGATACTGACTCTGGTCACCAGGTTAAAGTACTTGTTTTGCATACTAGAGGTGTTGGAGATCCCTCCTTGGTGACTGCAGTCCTCCTAGGAAGCTTAGTCTGGCTGCAGAATGCAGAATTTATTACAGAAGTCAGAGAGACCAAATAGGAGACTTAAGTTCCACAAGTTTAACACACACACACCCCAAATCCATGTGTTGAAACTCTTAACACCCGGTGTGACTGTATTTAGAAATAAGCCTGTGAGAAAGTGGTAAAGGTTAAGTGAGGATATAAGGGTGGGACCCTCATATGATACAGCTGGTCCTCTTGTAAGATGAGGAAGAGATCGCAGAGTGCTCTCCTGTCTGCTGTGTGAGGGCCCTCCAAGAAGGTAACTGTCTGCAGACCAGGAAGAGCGCTCTCATCAGGAAATGAACTGGTCAGCACCTTGATCTTGAACTTCCTGGCCTCCAGAGCTGTGAGAAATAAATTTCTGTTGTTTCAGCCACTTCATCTGTAGTATTTTGGTGGGCAGTCAGAGCAGAATGAGAGAGACTGTTGTCATAATCAGAGCTTGAGGTGATCAGGAGAGTGGTAACTGGAAAGAAATCAAGGATATTGGTCTGGTGGAAATGGAAAGAAAGTAATATTATAAAAAAGAAAGTCTGCAGGACCTGGTGGCTGACCACATATAAGAGACAAAGGATTAGGTTAGAGATTGCTGATGAGTCTTGAAATGGATCATTTATCCACTTTTCCTACAGTGGGCAGAAATGTTATCATGGTGAGAGTTCCTGAGACCACTGCAAGTTTGGGGATTTGCTATAAGGACTCACAGGATTCTGCATATAGTCACATTCATGGCTATGATTTATTCCAGTAAAAGGAATACAAGCATATTAGCAAGAGGAAAAGGAACAAAGTCTGAAGGAAGCCAGGCACAAGCTTCCAAGAGTCCTCTCTCAGCTGAGTTCTCCAAGACAGGCTCACCTGAGTCTAGAAGTTCAGGGTTTTTTATCGAGTCACATAGACACACTTTATCTGCTGTGTAGAAATTCCAGACTCCTAGAAGGAAAGTAGATGTTCAGTATAAAATGCATGTATGTAGAAATAGTTTAGGCATACTTATCAGTTAGAGAGTGGTGGGACCCCTCCCCCTATTCAAGTTCCCAGATGCCAGCAAATGGCCAGCCTTGCAAGCTGGCCCTTCTAAGGACAGCAGTCTCAGGTTTGCTGTGTTAACTGATATTTGTGCTGTAATATTTTAAACTAGAAAGAGAAAATTACATTTATGTCTTTCTGTTTTCATTAACAAAATTTATATATAATAGGAACCAGAGAAAATTGCATTTATGTCTTTCTGTTTTCATTAACAAAGTTTATACATAATAGGAACCAATTTTAACCCATCCTTGTCCTCAGTTGGTCTATTATAAAGATACTTTTGAAAAGTATTAGGAGGAAAAAACAATTTTGAATACAGTGAAATACTGCCATACATTTAAGGTCAAAGCATGGAGCAATATTTTAGGTTGTATCTGCTTATATAGTAAGAGTATCTTTACAGTACCTTTAGTAATAAGTACCTAGACAGGTACAAAGAGGTAGGGCCACTTTATAATAAATTAAATGTCTGTGTTCTTTATCTACATTTCTGTTAGAATGTTTTCTTCATTATCAGTTGGCAGAAGAATTCCTTATGAGGTAGGAATACTAACCCACGTTCATATATAGTATATTGTTACCTTCTCTCCCCACCCCTGCCAGAATATTATTAAGTCAAAGAACTGAAATCTCTGCAAAAGCAATGACAAACTAATTTACTCCTTCCAAAAAATCAGTACGGTAAACAAAGTTGGTCAGTCATGTCTCTTTCTTGTTGTTTTCTTCAGCATGCATTTCATCTATAACCTTCCAGTCATAAACTTGTGTTTCCTTACCATAACAGGGGCAAAACTATGGCATAGGAATATTCACGTGGTTTTTCTGATTGTACCGCATCGGCGTTCTTCCCATTGCTTGTATATTCCAGAGCCCAGTTGGTACTAGCTCCCTTATTTGATGGTGTCCACTTCTGCCTCTGCTAGGCCACTGCTGTTTGCACTGTGAGTTCTTCCCTTGACAACACAGGACCTCTGTGAAGCATGCTGGTGTGCAAAATTCCTCATACGCTAAGTGGTGTTGCTTTCTCTGGGGTTCTGCAGAAGCAGGCTGCGTTCTCTCTGTTACTTTTGTAAAGCCAGCTGTCTCCTCGCTGCCCCGCCCTCGCCACCAAAGCCTTCCCACCTTGTACTCTCATTGTCTCGAACATACGTTTTGAGCAACATCTTGTTTCCTTTTTCTTGATATGGCATCTGCCATCTGGAACTGGGGGACAAATCCCAGTTAGAACTCGGAGGTGAACTTCGCACAGGCTCAAGATTCTCCACGGAACAAGTCGCCCTGATGATGTTTTCCCTTCTTACAGTACCTGCATCCCTTTTTCCCGCTTAGGTTGATATCTTACTTTGGCTCCTTAGCAAGTAATTGAGATAGTCTCCTGGCAGACTAGACTTGCTTTCAGGTAAGCATAATTTGGCATATATAATTCCACAGTGCTAAAGTGTTTTAAATTTTTAAACTTTCTCTTCGCATTGTAGAATTATATATGCCATATTATGCTTACCTCAAAGCATATCTAGTCTGCCAGGAGACTGGATATAGAATTCAGACTAAAGGTTGTCAGAGGATAAGGTAGGGGAGGGATGAGTTGGGCGATTGGGACTGACAGATACACACTACTATATATAAAATAGTTAACTAATAAGAACCTGCCGTATAGCACAGGGAATTCTGCTTAGTACGCTCTAATGGCCTATATGGGAAAATAATCTAAAAAAACCCGAGTGGGTGTATTTACAACTGATTCACTTTGCCATACACCTGAAACTAACACAATGTTGCAGATCAACTATACTCCAATGAAAATTAAAAAAAAAACCACCACTTTCTTTAAAGCCAGTAAAACCTCCTTTAGATGCGTGTACAGAACTTATGATGGCTGAGCTGCTCTAAGTGAAGCAGGTTGAGGAGGCCTACCGTCAGCCATTCCCCTGAGGCTCCTGCATAGAATGTTACAGGTTCTTGGGGATTTCTCATCTCTGACTCCCTTGTTTTAAAGACAAGAAAATGAATGCACATGAAATTAATCCATATCAATCAGTTCTCTTAGGGCCTTACCAAACTTTCCTTAGACAGTCTTTGACTAACCCCATTTTCCTGTTTGTAAGGCATGGTGGAGTGGAATTAGCTGTTTCTCTGGCATTTTGTATACATGTATCTTGTAATGGTTATCATTTTTTCTTTTATACTTAAATGTTCATACTGTCAGCCTCGCAGTCCCTAAGCTCAGAGAATCTATTTTTTTTAAATTAATTTTAGATCCTCATTACATCCTAATATAATCCTCTCATATATTAAGTAATTAATAAATGTTACATTAAAATGAATAAATTTATTCAGTACTTTTCTTGGAAATTATGTACTCAGTTTGTAAAGTGTCATCTTGCATTTGTTGATATTTTAATTTCTTATGGGTGTTCTGTTAGTTTATGTGAGCTACCCCTATTCTACAACTGGATTATCACTCTTTTCAAACTTTCTTTGTCTGCCCCTCACCATAACACTCAGTAAAAGAGAAGCGTTTTGATAAACCCAAGAGACTCTGATAAAAAGATGTCAATGTCACAGTACTTTGCTGTATTCCCATGTTCTTATTGTCTAGTTGTTCTTATTGTTTATTTTAGTTGCTTATTGTTCAGTTGTTTCTTGCTCTTCTGTGACCCCGTGGACTGTAGCCCACCATACCTCTCTGTCTGTGGCGGGAATGCTGGATTGGGTTCCCATTCACTTCTCCAGGGGATCTTCCCAGCCCAGGGATGGAACCTGCGTCTCCTGTATCCGTGGGGGGTGCCTTACCCTTGAGCCACCGTGGGAATCCCTTTCCCTTCTTAATTCCTCTTAAAATATTTCAGACGTTGACAAGTAACAGTTAAGAGTGATTCTTCTTTCATGAGACCAGTGATTAGAGGGGCAGTGTATAACTGCAGTGGCCTGGATGCTATCCGAGGTCTAGCACCATTAACTTTTGACTATGGCCATCAGGTGGTGCTAGTGGTAAAGAACCTGCCAATGCAGGTAGCCATAGAGGATGGGTTCCACTCCTGGGTCAGGAAGATCTGCTGCAGGAGGGCATGGCAGTCCACTCTAGTATCCTTGCCTGGAGAATCCCATAGACAGCGGAGCCTGACAGGCTACAGTCCATGGGGTCACACAGAGTTGGACGTGACTGAAGCAACTGAGCACGTGTTACTTACCCTCCGTGACCCCTAATTCTGTTGTCTATAAAACAGGGAAAATAATATCTGTCATATTCTAATAGTAAATGAAGTAACACATGAAGTGTCCAGGAGTACCATGTTTGCCATAGTTAATGAATATTTAAATGATAGCTGTTGTCATATTCAAGCAGGTACAATGAGCCTACTAGTTCAGTAGTGTTCAAACTTTAATATGGGTACAAATCACCTGGGGATCTTGTAAAATTGCGGGTTCATATTAAGTATTAACAAGTCTGAGGTGGTACCTGAGATCTTCATTTCTGATAAACTCTTAGGTAATGCTGGTGCTCTGATACGGAGACCACACTTGAAATAGCAATGTGCTAGATTATTTGACATTCCCATTGTGCATTTTTTTCTATTTATATATGTTGAATGGTTGGTTGGATTATCTTTTTCAGTCATTGTGTGTCTTGTTGGACATTGTTACTGTATTTTTTGTTCAATTTTTTTCAACTTTTTATTGAAGTATAACCAATTAACAATGTTGTGATAGCTTCAGAAGGACAGCAAAGGTACTCAGACATATATATACATGTATCTATTCTCCCCCAGACTCCCCTTACATTCAGGCTGCCGCATAACATTGAGAAGAGTTCCTTGTGCTATGCAGTAGGTCCTTGTGGGTTATCCATTTTAAATACAGCAGTGTGTACCTGTCCATCCCAGACTCCCTAACTATTCTTTCCGTCCATGCTTTCCCCTTTTAATCATAAGTTCATGCTCTAAGTCTGTTTCTCTTTTATAAATAAGTTGGTTTGTATCATTTCTTTTTAGATTTGGCCTATTAGGGATGCCATATGCTATTTCTTCTTCTTTGTCTGACTTCATTCAGTATGACAAAAAAGTACAATGGAGAAAAGACAGATTCCTCAATAAATGGTGCTGGGAAAGCTGAACAGCTCCTTGTGAAAGAAGGAAGCTAGAAAATTTCCTAATACCATGTAAAGAATAAACTCAAAATGGATTTAAAACTTAAATGCCCAGAAACTATAAAGCTTTTAGAGGAAAACAGGCAGTACACTCTTTGACATAAATCACAGCAAAGTCCTCTTTGACCTATCTTCTAGAATAATGGAGATAAAAACAAAGTTTGCAGTGCTGAGTATCAAGAAGTTAAGGGCAGACAGTTAAGGTAAACATGATGATCCTGTCTATTTTTGGAGATTTTAAATTTGAAAGGATATCAGTCAAGGACTTCTAGCACATTAAGGCAGATCTAGTCTCTTGCTCTAAATGTATTACTTTCAGGTCAAGAAATTACAAGTGTAAACCTAAATATCCCATGTAAGAGGAACTTTATAAATCTTCCTAAATTGAAACTGAAAGAGCACTAGGTTGGGAGTCATGCATGCGTGCTAAGTCCCCTCAGTTGTTTTAGACTCTTTGCGACCCTGTGGGCTGTAACCACCAGGCCCTTCTGTCCGTGGGATTCTCCAGGCAAGAATACTGGAGTGGGTTGTCATGCCCTCCTTCAGGGGCTCTTCCCGACCTCGGGATGAAACCCAGGTCCCTTATGTGTCCTGCATTGTTAGGCAGGTTCTTTACCACTGGCACCATGTCAGGAGATAAGAATTCTGGCTTGGGGTCCAACAAAGAAGAACCTTGGAAAGGTCAGAATTAATTCTAATTTTTTATGCATTTATGATCCTTGATAAGAAAATTTTCAACAAAGTTCCCAGTCTTCTGTGTAAGAAAAGATCTCACTTAAAATAATTTTCTAATCTTTAATATTCTGAATTTAAATTTAAAACTGTTGAGTACTCTAAAGATTAGTAATTATGCCTATACTATTTTTATTTTAGTTATATTCTTTTTATTAATAAAATTTAAATAAAATTTGGAGCAATTTACTGACTGATCAAGTATTTTAGCAATTTCACCAAAATTTGAATACATGTTAATAAAAATATAAATTAAAGGAAATATAAACAGTTTAAAAACTATTTTCAGGTTATTTTTTTTCTATGGATGTAAAAGGCAAACACAAGAGATTTATGAATTTCTTAATATTGTAAAATACTCTTCAGCTGCTGTGTGCAACTTTTGCAAACACCATGTTCATTTGCAAGTACCTCCAGAACCATAAATTAAAACATGAAGCAAGAAAATGGCCCTTGGCACTCTTGGGAAATGATACGTGGTTAAGCAGGGATTTATTGCATTCATGATGTCTGAGAGGAAGGATTTGACAAGTTAATTAATTTGTCTTTTCTCTTACCTAAGTGCTTTCATCGCTCAAATCTTCCCAAAGCTCCAGAGCAAAATCTGTCTCTGTCTTTGGCAGCAGCATAGCCTGCACACCTTCAGGGCGTTCTGACATAGTCTCCTTTTATTTTGAGGAGGAAGGATAAGAGATGGAGAGATGCGTTTCCTTGGGACTTAAGGAGTACTACTTCTGAGAGTAGATGTTCAGGGTCAGGGTCGCACTGTGTTAGCTGTGAGCCCCAAATCCTAGGGGCAGAAGGCATCCCAGTGTTCAGCAGTAGATTTGGTTTGGGCTGTTGGCGGTACTAGGATCCTCTGCAACACAGGGTTTGTGGTAGTGTCTCTTTCGTGGACCGGAAGGCAGTACTGTTTGAGTACCAGAGATGCAGGAGCAGAACTGGGTGTGCTGAGATATCCAAGCTGTGCATGTGGTCTCTGCTAGATTATTGTAATTAAAGTATTATTATTACATATCAAATGCAAAAGTTATTGCTAGGTAGGCTTCTTTCACAAATCTTTGCAGCTAATCTGTATGTATGAATGGCAGCCAGACTTTTGAAATGTATGAACAAATAGCATCACAAGCTAAAATTATGCTGTTCATAAACAAATAACCTCCACTGAGCTACTAAGCATCTTATGGAGTGATTTCATTGTCTGTAGGCATTGCTGTTCTATTTACATATAGTAATTATCATTGTCTAACATTTCGGACTTGTGAGCAATGAACTAAGCATTGTTAGTATAGCAAGTAGAGAAGGGTGTAATGTGACTTTGGAATTTAGTGTTGATTCTGGATCAACCAATATGTGACAGCAGTTTTACTTGATTTTCTGGTATTTGCTTCCTGTAACATGTAACATTGTTTTCAATTTCAGTTCTAAGTTATTAAGATGGAGCAAAGGTACTAGACATTTGGATACATTTCTTTCTCTAAGGCTTCCGTGATGGCTCGTGATGGCTCGTGGTAAACGAATCTGCCTGTAATGCAGGAGATGCAGGTCTGCGGACTCAATCTCTGGGTCAGGAAGATCTCTTGGAGAAGGAAATGGCAACCCACTCCAGTATTGTTGCCTGGGAAATCCCATGGACAGAAGGAGCCTCTGGGCTATAGTCCCTGGGGTTGCAAGAGAGTTAGATAATACTTAGCGATAAGACAGCAACAACATACAATAGGGACTCTGACTTAATGCATGAAAATAGCAAAATTATGTTTTATTATCATTTGACATTTACTTTGTACTTGACTCTACATAAAACTTAACTCTTATTGTACCCACATTACTAAGATTTTTAGTAAGTACTTTTAAATCATTTGCACTAGCTGATTTAAAAGCACTTGCTAAAAATCTTAGTAATGTGGATACAGTTAAGAGTAAGTTTGGAGACTTCCCTGGTGGTCCAGTGGCTAAGACACCTTGTTCTCAACACAGGGGGCCCGTGTTCAGTCCCTGGCTAGGGAACTAGATTCCACATACTGCCGCAAAGAGCCTGCGTGCTACAACTAAGACCCTGACTGGCCAAATAAGTAAATAATTTTTCTTTAAAGAGTAGGTTTTATGTAGAGTCAAGTACAAAGTAAATGTCAAATTATAATAAATATAACTTTGCCTTTATTTAGTACTTAAATGAGTGCTTGGAGTTCTTTTCTCCAAAGATATTTTTTGAAGTATTTATATCAAACATGCAGAAGTACATTTTATAATAAGCTGAATATGTAGATAGTATTACCATAGTTGAGTGGTAATATTGTCCTTACCTAGCAATAAATTTTATAACTAAATTAATATGCTTCTCTGATTAAGAAAGTAAGTTGTCATTTCTGTGTAGTGTTATGGAAGCATGATATTTTGTCAAATAGCACAAAATATATCTAGAATATGCACATTCGTTCTTATTTTTCCTATCTAGTTTTCAAGTGTATCTTTCTGGACTTTAGTCCTCCCTCTAATTTGTGCCCTACCATGTTTTAAAAAGGGTTCTAAGAGAGCTGTCTCTTAGCATTTTGTTTTTGATTCTTTTCATCAAATCTTTTTATTCAGTAAGAAACTATACCCCAACCAGAAATGCATCTATACATGGGAAAACAACTTTTAGAATGTGCTGAATTAAATGAATAAGGTCTTGCTTATTCTTTATATATTAAATGGGTCTGAAGTTGGGGACCAGGACAACTCACAAACCCACAAACCATTGCTGCTTATGCACTCTCTCTTTTCCAGCTTTTGTCTGTCCTCAGTTGTATTTTGAATGACTTCCGTCTTCAATGATTAATAAAATGCTTGGTAGAACGGAATGGAGAGGATATTATCACAAACATTTAAAAATTCAATGAAAGATACTCAGAATCATCCCTCAGTGGTTGCAGCAAGGCCTTGGCTTTGATTGCCTTTTTCACTATAAAGTGTATTTTGGGTGTTTACCATAGTATCCCTAATATTCTTTGTCGTTTACTGATGGAAAGTGCCCCAGGACACCTACCTTTAAGAATAATACTGCTCTAGACAGTACAGTTGTCTAGAGCAGTATTATTAAAGTATACTTCGGGCTTTGATGTAAATATGAATCACCTGGGGAGCTCACCTGGAGCAAATTTTGATTCAGCAGGGCTGGAACAGGGCTGAGGTCCTGCATTTCTAGCAAGTTCCCTAGTGTTGCTACTCCTGATCTAGAGATCATACCTTGAAAGTGTAGGTTATATCTGTATGTCCAGTGCTTCTTCATGCATGTACGAAGTGTCCCAGGAATAGATTGTTCTTAGGCAGAGGTTCTCAAACTTGAGCATGCACCAGAATCTTGTGGGAGGATGTTTGTGAAGAGTTGGGCTCTGCTTCTCTGAGTTCATTTTGGTGGGGCTTTGGAGCCCAGAAATCTGCAGTTTTCAAATCTTCTCAGATTTTTGTGCAGGTGGTTTAAGACTATACTTTGAGAAATAGTACTTTAAAATTTGAAGTTGCTATGGAAATTCTCAAACCTTTCCAGAATGACAGCTTTTTAAGACAGAGATGGAATGAAAAGCCCACCTGAAAGGTGGGCTTAAAATGCCAATGTAAAATTTGGTTAATGAAGAAGCAATGGTATACTTTTGTATGTTTCTCTGTCTAGCTGATTACCTCAGGCAGAAGGTTCTTAATTTATTATAGTACATCAGTGGTGAAGACCATAGCTCTCTTTACTCCCTACTTAGCCCTGAAGGGGTCTTAAATTGGATAGTTGGTTAGAGGTAATAGATGGGTACGTATATTAATTGATGGTGAATGGTTGCCAGTATTGGTTCTGCTCCTGGATATTCTGACCAGGATATTTACTTTCTCTGGAGTACATTTATATCTCTAATACTACTATCATATATACCTAGTGTCACAAGTCTAGCCTTTTCTGTATATAAAATATACAGTTAGTTTTCACGTTAAAAAATAGGAATTCAGATAACTAACGAGTTATTTGTAATTTTAATTTAAGGCAGCAGTTAAAATTTAAAAGTATGTCACTCAAAGTGAATTTTTAAAAATGACATCGTTTCATAACTTTAAAATCAGTTCTTCATCTGCTCATGTCTCTGTTTTAAGGAAGTGGGTGGTATTTATATAATACTTAATTGATTCTATATAGATTATTTAAAACAAGAGGGAGTTACACAGAGGTTGAAGAAACAGTGAGGGCCATTTAGAATGCTCTGATCAGCAAACTGTGTAATGTTAACCAAAGTGACTTAGAAGGTTTATTTAGGATTAATCCATTATATGGTTAAATTTGTTATCTCATTTATTCCTTAATTTGCATGTGATTTTGCAATTCAGAAATCTTAAGCAAACGGAGGTGTACCCAACAATGAACCACAGGATGAACTGAAATAAAGCAGATTGTAACCAAGACCAGCCCTGGACAGAAACGTGGGATAAGTGAGCCATGTTTACATTTCTCCTCTTTTGCTCCTCTGCCCTAGAGAGCAAACTCCTTTGTGCCACTTCTGGATGGTTTTGTTCCACTGCCACAGTCCCCTCCGAGATCTCCTCTGCCCTTGAGAATTTCAAGGTGTAGAGCAGAGGCAGTTTTGAAAACCACCCTGATCTAGTACAGTAAGTGCTGTGTGAGGAGATCTGTCACAGAGTACTTTATGATCACAGAGATTAATTCTGCCTGAAGGGAAAGGAGAGAAGAAGGTAGACAAATGTGAGCATATAAACTGCATGACCTTTTTGAGATACCTTTCTGTTGTTAATTTTCTGGTTTATTAATAACATAAGAACTGTGCTTTACTATCCATAATATTCGTACCTCTTGACACAAAGGTTGTTAAAATTGGGAGGAAAAATATCTACTGGTTATTAAAGCAGAGCAAAAAAAATTTCATTGCTTGCTAAGAAGTAATTTTATTGAAATTTAAGTACAAATTTTGCTTTAATATTCTCCAACATAATATTAGGTCAGTTGTTAAAGCATAGAAAGGCATTATAGTTTTCTAGATAGTCCTTTGTATATTCCAGCCGCTCTGAGTTAAGAGGCATATGAATGGAGAGGTTTGAAAACTATTTAAATTCTATCACATTTTTAAGAGTAGTTGATTTCAAATTAAGACGAAATTCAGGGTATTTTTTTGTACAAAAGTAGAAAGTGTATGTTTTAGACCCATTGTCAAATTGTCTTCATCCTCACAACTAACATATTCGAAGTTTCTATAGGCATAGCTCAAGTTAATCATAACAACATTTCTCTGTTGTTTAGTTGTTAAGTCGTGTCCAACTCTCTGTGACCTCATGGACTACAACATGCCAGTCTTCCCTGTCCTTTACTAACTCCTGGAGTTTGCTCAAACTCATGTCCATTGAGTCGGTGATGCTATATTATCCTCTACCACCCTCTTCTCTTTTTGCCCTCAATCTTTCCCAGCATCAGGGTCTTTTCCAGTGAGTTGGCTCTTCGCATCAGTTGACCAAAGTACTGGAGCTTCAGCTTTAGCATCAGTCCTTCCAATGAACATCCAGGACTGATCTCCTTTAGGATTGACTGGTTTGATCTCCTTGCTGTCCACAGAACTCTAAAGGGTCTTATCTAGCACCAAAGTTCAAAAGCATCAGTTCTTTGGTGCTCAGCCTCCTTGATGGTCCAACTCTCACATCCATGTATGATCACTGTAAAAACCGTAACTATATGGATCCTTGTTGGCAAAATGATGTCTTTGCTTTTTAATACCCTGTCTAGGTTTGTCGTAGCTTTCCTTCCAAGAAACAAGCGTCTTATAATTTCAGGGCTGCAGTCACCATCCACAGTGATTTTGGAGCCCAAGAAAATTAAGTCTGTCACTGTTTCCATTGTTTCCCCATCTATTTGCCATGAAGTGATGAAACCAGATGTCATGATCTTGGTTTTCTAATGTTGAGTTTTAAGCCAGCTTTTTCACTCTCCTCTTTCACCCTCATCAAAAGTTCTTCACTTTCTGCTGTTAGGATGGTATCATCTGCATATCTGAGGTTATTGATATTTCTCCTGGCAATCTTGACTCCTGCTTGTGACTCGTTCAGCCTGGCATTTTGCATGATGTACACTGCATATAAGTTAAATAAGCAGAGTGACAATATACATTATTCTAGCGAAGTATAGTTATAGACATGTTTCTTATTAAAATGATGATTGCAGTTTTACTATATTATTATATATAAGTTAGGGAGAAAAAATAAATTAGGGAGAAGTTTTATATCATTTAAAATTAACTCAGTTACAGTTTTGATGTTTTTTTAGTACCTAGAGCTGTGCAGTCCAATACAATGGCCATTAGCCACATGTGGCTATTTAAATTTAAATTAATTGAAATTAAGTAAAATGTAAAATTCAGTTTTAAATGTTAAAAAACATTTCAGTTTCTCAATAATCACACATGGCTAGCAACTACTTGATTGAACAGCAAAGATACAGAACATTTCTGTCACTCTCTTAGATAGCGTTGGTCTACACTTTTGAGTATATGCTAAGTGTGGAATTGTTAGGATATGCCCATTGTATCAGTTAGGATTAGCTTCAGTTTTGTCGTTTAGTCGTTAAGTCGTGTCTGACTGTTTGGGGACGCCTGTGGTCTGTAGCCCACTAGGCTCCTCTGTCCCTGGGATTTCGTGGGCAAGAATACTAGATTGAGTTGCCATTGTCTTCTCCATGGAGTCTTCCTGACCCAGGGATCAGACTCACGTCTCCTGCGTTGGCAGATAGATTCTTCACCACTGAGCCACCTGGGAAGCCAAGAGAGGTGGGGATTTGTCTTTTAGCGGGGCAGCTATGTGTTTCTTTGAGAGGACTTGCTGTTGTCAAGTTCCTCAGAAGAACCAATGACAAATTAGGTTTAATATTTAGAAATTAATTTAAATGAATAATTTTTCTAGGAATAAAACTCATTTGTAGTGTCTTCTAAAACCTAGCAGGGCAATAAGAAGCAAATAATATTACTTCATTTAACAGAGGCAGAGAGATCATTCAGACATCATAAATTTAATTAAATAATCCATATTGTGCCCATTTTTTATGTTCCTGGAGTTCAATACTGAGCTTTTTTTTTATAAAGTAATAGTTTATCAGATTATCTGTGAAATATTATTATTGAGTTAAGGCTTCAGTTGTGTGAGATTTTGCTCAGATATATAACCAGAACTGTCCAAATTAAACTTTTTTGAAGTTATTGAAATGAGCAAATTAATTAGAGATAATCATTTTCAGAAGAAGAATATTCTTAAGTTTATAATTTAATATTTTCTAAGATTTTGTCTGTGTTTGTTAATAGGGAGTATAATATACAGTTATTTCACTGAAAAATGAAAATTTTCCAGTAATATTTTCAATATTTATTGTTTTTCTTTATGTATTTTGTTCCGTTCGCATCAAGTTTTTCTTAATTTTTCTTTGTTTCACTATTACTGGTGCTTTCAGTAATTCACTTTTTAAATGTCTATCTGTAGCATCAGTAAATTTAGAAAAGAGTATGAGAAAATATCATAAGTGAGGAGGGTACATTCAACTGCCGTTCTGCTTTTTGATCACTGGTTCTTGCGTGACAGATCTTGATCATCACTGTTCTTGTCATTCCTTCAGGGCTAGTGTTGTTCCATGTCTCGTGGGGGATGTAGAAAACAGACCAGAGTGGTCTTAGAACATGCCGTAGCCCTTGTGTTTTAAGTCAAATGTAGTTCCTTAGTGCTACACATTTGAATATTTAATTGTATTCTTATGGGGTTTTTTTTGGTTTTGTTCTTTTTAAATAGAGACATTAAAGGACTACGTTATCAGAAGGAGATAGACATAAAATAGCTATGACTTATACGGTAAAAATGGGTTCCCTGGTGGCTCAGATGGTAGAGAATGTGCCTGCAATACAGGAGACCTGGTTTTAGTCACTGGGTTGGGAAGATCTGCCGGAGGAGGACATGGCAACCCACTCCAGTATTCTTTCTTGGAGAATCCCCATGGACAGAGGGGCCTGGCAGGCTACGGTTCACGGGGTTGCAGAGTCGGACTCGACTGAGTGACTAAGCACTGCACAGCATATGGCTTGGTTTATGTCCAGTTTCATTGATTTCTTCCTCTTGCCATACTGTGTACTACTGAACCTTTTACCTTGTCATCGCAACCTTTTTAAAAAGATTTTGCTGTTTGAAACTAGGTTTATCAAAAGAATCATTTACACTTGCACCAGCCAGCTTCTGTAAGAGCTGCAACCTGGCTCCTGCCACCAGCACTTGGCTGAGTGCTCATTTGAAGTTCACCAGTCATCCACTAATTAAAACTCCAGTGACTTCTCTGTCTTTGCATTCCTTTATCTCTGCAACATTTTAATAATTTTTGACCATTCTCCTTGGAATTTTCAGTTCTCATTGCATCCCATTGAGTGTTCTTCACTCCATCGTATTGGGACTTGTTACATATGTCTTCCTTTGTCTTTTTTCTAAATCTTCCTTCTATTTAGTCACCCAAAGCCACCACCTGAAATATCCCCCATTCTCATTTCTACCTGTTACATGGATCTTACCTGTGCTTTAAGACCTACTTTATATTTTCTCCCTTAAGCTTTTAAAAATGTTCTTTCTCATTTCTGTAGTCACCTAGTTATTACTTAGAGTACCCTTAGGATGCATTTTTCCCCCTTGACAGTGTGATATTGTACACATTTTAAAACCTACCCTAGCAGATAAAAATCACAGAAGTATAAAGGCCACCACTGCAACTTCCTCAGTGTTGTGTTAAATATTCATTGAGTGTGCTGTGGTAGGCAGAGTAATGACTCCCCAGTCATTCAGAATTCCCAGAACTTCTGAATATGTTGGGTTACATGGCAAAGGAGAATTAAGGTAACAGATGAAATTAAAGTTGTAATCAGTTAACTTTAAAATACAGAGAGATTATGCTGGATTATACTAGTGGGCTCAATATAATCATAAGAGTCCTTGAAAATGCAAAAGGGAGGCAGAAAAGAGTTTTAGAGTGATGCAGACTTGATTAACTCTTAATTTAAAGATTGAGGAAGAGAGCCAAAAGCAAGGGATGTGAATGGCCCTTAAAAAATCAGGAAAACAGATTTCTCCTCTTGGAGAGTCCAGCAGGAATTCAGTCCTGCCAGCCCTTGATTTTATCCCAGGGAGACCTGTGTCAGATTTCTGACCTACTGAACTGTAAGATGTACATATTATGAAAATTCAGAGGCAGTGGGATAAGAAAAATGGGAAAATAAGTGAAACAGTTATTTGAAGACTTAATTCCTTCTCAGAGAGTTTATCAATTTGACAATAATTACTTTTTTGGTTGTTTTTCAAAGGAATTGTGTGTAAGGTCATCCTAAGATAAAGAACCCTTATATGGAGTATTGGTTTTCTTTTATTTGGGCTTTATAATTTGAAAAAGATAACGGAACCTTGCCCTTTGAATGGGGCTGCTGATAATAGAAGCTGTAAAATGACAAAACTAAAACAACTTGGTAATAAATTTGATGTCCTTTCTTGAAGGGAAAACGATCCATGCATTCGGGGAATACAGTGTCTTACAAACAGTAGAGCTTTGTTCTGGAAAGATCTGGGGCAAAAGCAAGTTTATAGAGCATTAGAAGAGGCAAGTCAGAAGTAGGGCATGATTGACCAAGAGGTCAGGGACTTCCTTATTAGGCAAGCAGGTCCTAGTTTCTAGGGTAAGGTAAGTTAGCTAAAGCCGAGCTGGCGGATTGCAATTGGTATATGTTAGATTTCCTTGACAGTGAGGTGTTTCCTGTAAGTGCAGGCTGACTTGGGTTTAGATATGTGATGAGGGCTGGGCCAATGGGGTGGCCTCCATTTTGAGGGTCCTGGTATATGAATTAACTTTATCAGAGCTCAGTAAATTTTAATTGAATGGATGACTAAGTAGAATTGAGGAGTGAAGGGAGAATGTTTCCATTCATTTACCTGAGAAATGAATTAAGAACTTTTAGTTTCTCAGATGCCCTGCCTTCTACCTCCCTACCCTACCCTGTGCCTCTCCACTCTTACACAGGTAATTCTTCCTTTATTGGAGCCTCTTTGTCTTTCCCTTTGAATAAGTCCTAGTGACCCTTAAAGTCCTAGTTTACATGTGAAAACTTTTTAGGAAGGGTCCTAAATTCCTTCACCACTTTTTGCCCCTCCTGCTCTTCCATACTGGTCAGGTGTTGGGCAGATGAACCTTCTCTGTGGCCTCACTGCATCCTGTACTTCCAACTTAGCCTTATTTCATTGCAATATATTACCCATTTAATTCTTTCTCATTGTCATTGTCAGGGACTGTCTTTGTTTCTTTTTTTTTCTTTTTGCTCACTGTTGAATTCCCAGAGTCTGGCATAATGTGTATTTGAGAAATATTTATTGAATGACATTCGTGAAATATAGTAACAATTTCAAATGTTCCCAAAATAGCACACATGATTAAATAAGTGTATAAAGTATCATTTTCAAGTTTATTTACTTATCTGTTGAAGTTCATAACACACTGAACATTAAACTTAATAATAATTTTATAGGCAGAATGCAGTCTATAGCAATGAAATCTACTTTTATTTTTAAAAATGACATTGAAATCTATTCAGACTTCAGACTTAACATTTAATCTCAAAGTCTGATCTATTTCATCTTTATATTTGAATTTAAGTATTTCTTGGAAGTTACCATTTTGCACTTAGTCATTATTTTTTAAGAAACAATTTTATTTTTCTGTTGACTTTTTTCGCTGGAGTCTAGCATTTTTAAGAGCATAGTTTAGAATATTGCTTGTGTGTAATAATCTTTAGAGAAAAAAATGGCATTGATCTGTTTCTTGCCTTTTGAAAATAATACTCTGTTGGAGACTTGGAAGGGTTTAGGTCAAATTAAGTGGGCTTATGTCTGCTGATGCTCTCCTGCAGATAAAGCCACAGCCACCTTCAGCTGGGTTGTTTTTTGTGTTGATGTACTGTTTTTCCCTTGGGCCAGTGGATGCTGTTTCGTAAAGGATAGGAATGTGATAGGAAAGGAAATTTGCTCTGTGTTGTTCCTATTTAAAGCACCGTGGAACTGGCTGGTAGATTGTGACACAGTTCATTTAATCTTCTGTTGAAGTATTATTGTTGTTGTTTTCCTGGAGGAAAAAGTACCTCTGAGATAATTTCTACCAAGTAGTTATAATTTACAAGAGATTGTATGGTTTTTCTGTGTGATATGAAATGATTCTTTAGAGATTTGGACTTGTTTGTATAAGATTTTAGAATCTTAACCTCTCAATTGTTTCAATTCCAGTTTAGATGATTAAAGTTAATAAAACTAATTTTTCCCTCTGTTTTCATTGTTACTGTGAAATTTTAAGTTGGCCATTAGAAAGAATTCCTAGCAGCCAGAATCTTTGGTATTTTATGATGCCATTTTAAATTACTCTTAGAAGATATGCGTTGCCCGAGGAAGCTGCTCACTTCTCCGAAGCCCATGGGACTCTCCAGCATGAGTTATAAGGTTGTGGTGAGTGTTTGCCCGAGTCTTTGAAACTCACTCTTTCCACCCTGTGAGTGTTTGGTGGAAACTGGTTTCCCTTTGAAATGTATGCCGTGAAATGTCACCATTCCAGTTTACCTTCTTCCAGTGTCTCAAACTCATGGGAAGGAAATGTGAAAGTTGGCCTAGTTCCCAGGGCGATGTGAAGAATCTTTTGGGGCTATTAAAAGAATATCTTTGTTCCAAGTATTCCCTTGTTCCTGTCCTTCCAGACCTTCCCCCATCAGTCCATGGAACCATTTACATGCATTGTTTATTTCAGGATGAGGTTAGATGCAGCCTCAAATAAAGGAATCATTTGCTCAGCTCTGAGTTTTATTTTCAATAAATTATTTTCTTAATGTGAAATACATGTATAATAACAAAATTCAAAAGGTACAAAAGGATACAAGTTTATATAAATCTCTTTCCTCTACTTTCTCCCCAACTGGCCTTCACCCTTTCTCCCGTTCAGTTTTGTGTACACAAAAGATACATAGTTTACACTCTTGTACACCTAGGTTTTTTCACATAATATCTCTTGCTGCAGTTCCATATCAGTATGTATGAAACTACTTCATTCTTACCAGCTATAGTAGTCATATCCAATTGGTTGACAGTTCAATTCTTAATCTTATGCTTTTACAAATAATGCTACAGTGAATAATTCTGACCATACATAATTTTACATACCTATCAGTTTATCAGTATGATAAATTCTTAGGAGGATAATTACTGGATCAAAGTCCAATGTTTTGAGTTTTAAATTAATTTTTTTATCTATACCAAGTTTTTTAAATTCTAGAAACTCTAGTATATAAAGAGTAAAATTTAAAAATTTATACATAATTTCACTATAAGCGTATAAGTATACACATATAATATGGTATATAAAAGATTTAGGATGATGTATTTGTAGAAGGAAATGGCATCCCACTCCAGTATTCTTATCTGATGAATCCCATGGGCAGAGGAGCCTGCTGGGTGGGGTCCACGGGGTCGCCAGAGAGTTGGACACAACTGAGTGATTAAACAACCAAATAGGCAATTTCTGCCAGACCAGAAGAAATCTTTTCCAGGGCTGAGAAGAGCCATAGTGTATTCATTCCCCTACCTACCTTTTCAGAGGCTGAAAGTCACAGTAGAAGATAGGGAGATATGATGATGATGATAAGAATAATCTGTTGTCTTCAGGAGAGAATCTAAGAACAGCAAGATTGCCTGAAAAAACTGACTCTCTAGTGATAGAGAAATTCTCAGAGTGCTGGTCAGCTGGCCAAAGTCTTTAAACAGAAAGCCTGGATACTGCAGAGTATCTGGACCTCAAAACCAGAGGGTCTCAAGCCCATAGGCTATAGCAGTATTCAAGGGTGTAAGCCAAAAAATCAGCCAGATCTCACTAGACACAAGCATAGGACACTCAGTGATTAGGTAGAATGGCAGATGTCTAAGGGGAAGCCAGTCAGTTGCCTGAGCTACATGCAGCATGTGAATTAGCATGCTGTAAGACAACTCAGTCTCCTCCTTTTAACTAGCTGCCATCCCAAGAAAGAAAAGAGGGTTGGGGAAATTCCTTAAAGAGGTTGAACTTGTAATTGAATGACATAAGAAAGTTAAGGAACGTCTGAGTGGAATTTGTAGATTTCACCCTCAACCCAGGAAGTTGCATTGGGTCCCTGCCTTGCATTTTTGTCTTCAGCCCTTCCTTCCCAACACCACTGTACATTGTGTAAATTGTTTGTCTTCCTGTGCTCCCTTCCTCCTACCCCTTTGATCCATTGGTTTTCTGGGCTCTCTGTGTTGTATGAATTCTCTTTCCCTCCTTTTATAACCTGGAGTCTTACTGGTGCACTGCTTTCTGGTTCTCTGAGCCTGTTTTATTATGCACCCTCCCCCTCTTGCCCTTTTGTCATTGGCAGCTTCTTGCAGATTCCCTCGCTCTTTTTTTCTCTCTCTTTCAGTCCAACAAAGACTGCTTATAAAGATCAGCAGCCTTGTCATTTGAACAAAAGATTCCAAGAACCCTTTGTAGGTTGGCTATTGATTTACTTGACTGAAAAAACTGATTAGCCGCTTCATCTCTGGTTGAGTATCTCTATTAATGTCAGAGAGTTGCACATTACACTATTAGTAGCTCTGGCCTATACATTAATTTCATTTCTGATTTCTGTCTCAGAGGCTGTAACTACACAGTGGTCATTGCAGTATCTCCCAGAAGGGAAAATAAAATCCCTGAAAGCACCTTACCTTACAGGCTTGATTTATTTCAAGAGCCTGTAAGTTTCATGGATAAGTTACTCTTATCACATTTGGAAAGCTAGTTCTATATTTTTATTACTTACCTTTAAAGTTCTAAACCATGCTTAGAAAAGATGGCATAATTTAGCCCATTTTGTTTATTTAGCTTTGAACTAATTAATTTGTATTCTTTGTTTTGTATTGAAATATGGTAATTGAACAAGTGAGAGTATAACGATTCAGCTAAGAAAAAGTGAGGTTATATATGAATTTACATAGAAACCTATTTATAGGAATATGTGTACTTTGAGGGCTTACCTGGTAGCTCAGATGGTAAAGAATCTGCTTGCAGTTTAGGAGACCTGGGTTTGATTGCTAGGTTGGGAAGATCCCCTGGAGAAGGGAATGGCAACCCACTCCAGTATTCTTGCCTGGATTATTCCATGGACAGAAGAGCCTGGTGGACTACACTCTATGGGGCCACAAAGAGTCAGACACAACTGAGTGATTTTAACTTCACATGTAATATTCACATGATGTTACTTGCGTATATTTGTTTATAAAGAGAGCTTATTTAAATCAAATATATTTTATAATCTTTTAATAATTTCCTGATATCATGGTATAGACTGTAGTAAATCTGATCAGTAGGTCAAGATTAATTGAATCCTATGAATATGAGGAATAAGCATTTTAATGGAAACAAAATTATAACTGACTATTTAGCATTGCTTTCTCTTCATAGAGGCTAGGAATTGGCTCTTTGATCTCTACTATCTAATCCCAGACCAGGAAATATATCTGATATAATGTTTTTAATTGATAAAAACATTTGATATAATGTTTTTAATTGATACATATGATTCTATATATTTTATCTCTTCAAGAAGTCTCTCTTTCCAGAGGAACAATCTCTAAGTCAGTTATGAGTTGATCATGTGCTATAGATGTTTATTGCAACAAGAGTGTTTCTTTATATTCTGAATTCCTTTTGGGCAATATTAGGAATTTGTAAATGGAATGTGCTTTCTACATATTAATAAGTTGTAATTATTCACTCAGAGTTGTTTTTCTTTCAGTCTTATGAAAGGCCAAAATATCACAATACAACATGCACAGTAGAACTGGGAAAAAATTAAAAATGAGTTCCTTTATGCAAGCTCAGTTATCACATATACCATATTATGATCCAGGAAATGGCTTAGATTAGAATGTAGTTCATGTATTCTTGATGAAATCTTATAGCACATAGAAACTCAAGTTTAAAACACCTGATTATATTTTTATGGGAATCAATATTAAAAAGGAATAGCATAGTATAATAATTATATCCAACAAAGGTTTTAAAATTAGTGCACACAGTTGGTATGACGTAGAGCACTCAGGGCTGCTGGAGGTACATATTAGTATAAGAAAGAGGACCATGTGAGTGATTGCTTTGTCAGTATTTGTTTGAGGTCAATTGTTGTTCAGTCGCTGAAGTCAGGTCCAACTCTTTGCAACCCCATGAACTGTAGCACGCCAGGCTTCCCTGTCCTTAACTATCTCCTGGAGTTTGTGCAGACTCATGTCCATTGAGTCAGTGATGCCACGCACCTCCTTCTCCTCTTGCCCTCAGTCTTTCCCATCATCAGGGCCTTTTGCAGTGAGTCGGCTCTTCACATCAGATGGCCAAAGTATTGGAGCTTCAGCTTCAGCATCAGATCTTCCAGTGAATATTCAGGGTTGATTTCCTTTAGAATTGATTGGTTTGATTTCCTTGCTGTCCAAGGGACTCTCAAGAGTCTTCTCCAACACCATGTTTGAAAACATCGATTCTTTGGTACTCAGCCTTCCTTATGGTCAGTACTTACATAATTATAAGTGGTGAGATTATTTTCTCTTACATAGAGTTATAAAGCTTATAGGTACCGAGATACATGTATTCTTAGTAGTGGGTTTTGGCATCATACATACTTTGGCTTGAGAGTTCCAGCTCCAATCAATGTGACTTTGGGCTACCACTCTGAGTCTTAGTGTCCTCGGCTCTAACGGCAGTAATTACTTCATCTAATTCCCATGAAGATGAAATGATAAAATTTACATGAAGAGTTTAACACAGTGCCTGGCACATATTGAGACTCAGTAAATGGTAGCTGCTCCTAGCAGTAGGGGTAGCAGTGACAGTTTTGTTTAGTATAAGAAAGTAAAACCTGAAACATGTATTACATATCAGTTTCTTGGCTTTCTCTGTCTTTTAAATCTCTATTCCTAGAACTTTTTTATAGTTTATATTTTAATACAAAATTTTAGACCCTTGTAACTTCTATACTGTTTAGAGTTACAGTCATAAAGTTACAAAATTTTGTAGCTAGAAGAAAGTTTTGGGATCTTTTAGTCCAAACCTCTTATTTTACAAGTGAGAAAATGATGTCCAGAGAGGTTAAGTGATTTACCCAGTGTAAATAGCTTGTGGTAAGTTTCCTTATAAGCGGAACAGTGTTCATTTTACTATTACTTCCTGATGCTTATGTACCATTCAGTTCAGGTGTTAGTGGATTCTGTTACTATCAATTCAGTTCAGTCGCTCAGTCGTGTCCGACTCTTTGCGACCCCATGAATCTCAGCATGCCAGGCCTCCCTGTCCATCACCAACTCCAGGAGTTTACTCAAACTCATATCCATTGAGTCGGTGATGCTATCCAGCCATCTCATCCTCTGTCGTCCCCTTCTTCTCCTGCCCCTATCCCTCCCAGCATCAGGGTCTTTTCCAGTGAGTCAACTCTTCGCATCAGGTGTCCAAAGTATTGGAGTTTCAGCTTCAGTATCAGTCCTTCCAATGAACACCCAGGACTGATCTCCTTTAGGATGGACTAGTTGGATCTCCTTGCAGTCCAAGGACTCTCAAGAGTCTTCTCCAATACCACAGTTCAAAAGCATCAATTTTTCGGTGCTCAGCTTTCTTCACAGTCCAACTCTCACATCCATACATGACCACTGGAAAAAGCATAGCCTTAACTGGACGAACCTTTGTGGACAAAGTAATGTCTCTGCTTTTGAATATGCTGTCTAGGTTGGTCATAACTTTCCTTCCAAGGAGTAAGTGTCATTTAGTTTCATGGCTGCAGTCACCATCTGCAGTGATTTTGGAGCCCCCAAAAATAAAGTCTGACACTACTTCCACTGTTTCCCCATCTATTTCCTATGAAGTGATGGAACCAGATGCCATGATCTTAGTTTTCCAAATGTTGAGCCTTAAGCCAACTTTTTCACTCTCTTCTTTCACTTTCATCAAGAGTCTTTTTACTTCCTCTTCACTTTCTGCCATAAGGATGGTGTCAACTGCATATCTAAGGTTATTGATATTTCTCCCGGCAATCTTGATTCCAGCCTGTGCTTCTTCCAGCCCAGAGTTTCTCATGATGTACTCTGCATATAAGTTAAATAAGCAGGGTGACAATATACAGCCTTGATGTACTCCTTTCCCTATTTGGAACCAGTCTGTTGTTCCATGTCCAGTTCTAACTGTTGCTTCCTGACCTGCATATAGGTTTCTCAAGAGGTGGGTCAGGTGGTCTGGTATGCCCATCTCTTGAAGAATTTTCCACAGTTTATTGTGATTCACACTGTCAAAGGCTTTGGCATAGTCAATAAAGCAGAAATAGATGTTTTTTTCTGGAGCTCTCTTGCTTTTTTGATGATCCAGCGGATGTAGGCAATTTGATCTCTGGTTCCTCTGCCTTTTCTAAAACCAGGTTGAACATCTGGAAGTTCACGATTCACATATTGCTGAAGCCTGACTTGGAGAATTTTGAGCATTACTTTACTAGTGTGTGAGATGAGTGCAATTGTGTGGTAGCTTGAGCATTCTTTGGGATTGCCATTCTTTGGAATTGGAATGAAAACTGACCTTTTCCAGTCCTGTGGCCACTGCTGAGTTTTCCAAATTTGCTAGCATATTGAGTGCAGCACTTTCATAGCATCATCTTTCAGTATTTGAAAAAGCTCAACTGGAATTCCATCACCTCCACTAGCTCTGTTCGTAGTGACGCTTCGTGAGGCCCACTTGACTTCACATTCCCGGATGTCTGGCTCTAGGTGAGTGAGCACACCATCGTGATTATCTGGGTCATGAAAATCTTTTTTGTGCAGTTCTTCTGTGTATTCTTGTCACCTCTTCTTAATATCTTCTGCTTCTCTTAGGTCCATACCGTTTCTGTCCTTTATTGAGTCCATCTTTGCATGAAATGTTCTCTTGGTATTTCTAATTTTCTTGAAGAGATCTCTAGTCTTTCCCATTCTGTTGTTTTCCTTTATTTCTTTGTATTGATCACTGAGGAAGGCTTTCTTATCTCTCCTTGCTATTCTTTGAAACTCTGCATCCAAATGGGAATATCTTTCCTTTTCTCCTTTGCTTTTTGCTTCTCTCCTTTTCACAGCTACTTGTAAGGCTATGGCTGACTCATTTGAGCCCTTACTGTGTACTGTGTACTATACTAAATGCCCAGATCAAAGATGAGGAATATAGAGTTCCTAATATGCAAGCATTCATAGAGCAAGGAACCGATGGACAATCAGGACAAGGTGGTAAGTGAGGTGCGGTAAGTCCTCTTAAAAAGGAAGGAGAGAAACTAAGGTGCATGAACTGCCTGTGGGACAGGTAGCTCACACGCATTGTCATCTGCATTGTTACTTAATGATCACCATAACCTTCTGATACAGGTATCACTACCCATAGTTTTGTTTCTTGGCAAAATACAGTCTCTGATTGAGAAGGAGCTAGGAGGTACAATAGCTCTGAATCCCAGTGAAAAAACTCAGTGTTAATCAAGACTTGGGACTTCTATAAAAGATTTGCTCAGTATGGTGTTGTGGTTAAATGGGAGTGATGAATCTTTGTGATGTCACATGTTTTATTTGCAGGTAAAATTAAATACCAATTTGCTTTTTCCTTATTTGTTTTCTATAAGCCCGTTGCCATAATTGAATGGAAGACATGCCTGACTTCTTAGAAGAGCAACTTCAGTGATCTAAAATGAGGAACAAGCATTTCCTATTGTGAACGTTCTTCTCTTATTTTGCTTAATGTTTCCTGAGTCAGAATCCGTGGTAGAGGCCAAAGCTTGGGAAAGACACAGATGCTTCTATGTCCTTTTGAGATTCTTCATTTTCTAAACTGCTTGGTCTTTTCATTTTATTACTTGTCTATTCTTCTTCCTATACCTCCATTAAAATCTTTTTAGTTGCTTTTTGGATGGGTACATAAGGCACTATGAGAAGATTTATTTATTCAGTGATGACTGTAAGTAGTCATTGTTGATTATTTAAAATAAAGACTTTGGGGAGAGAGCAGCTATGTACTAACAATTAGGATTCTTCCTCAAAATATTTCTATTGCATAATAATTTCTTTTTTGTAAGTGTTTATAAAACACATGGTTGCTCTGCTTTCCAAGAGGATTTTCAGCAGTGAAAAAAACACATCGATTTAGAAAATATTTATTATATATGCCCCCTTTTTGAGGAGCACACCATTTGGAATTCTTAGAATATCTATTAATTTTTTCTTAACTTAATTTTGAGCAATAATGGAGCAGTTTAGAAAATGTCCTAAGTTTTTCTTAATCTAAAATTCTGCTGTTTCACTGGAACACTGATTACCTTTGAATACTGTTAATTGATATAAAGGTGTGTTTCATGTACAGAAAGTGAAAATTATAAGTAGAAAATTATGTTGGTAAAAATGTGCCTCAAAACTTGCTACTCTTCATAATTATTGAAATGTAATTTCAAATAAATTTCCTCATACAGTGAACTTTTTATAAATGAGTATATAGGAAAGTTCATGTAATTAATTTAAGCAGCTGAAATGCCAGATAGAATATTAGCAAATAGACTTAACACAGTGAGGAAACTGAAAGATTCATCTCTGAGGAAACTGACCTTTCCAATGAAAAGTCTCCTAAAGAACTGACAAGCTACCTGGTCCATCTCAGTACCATGTGAATATTGTGTAGCTCACTAGCACCTGTTATATGCTGTGGGGTTTGTTGAGGGGTGTACATGCTATTTAGATATATGTATGTAAATATAGGGAAGAACTAGCTCAAAGAATTGAAAATAATTTCCTCAGGAGAATAAAATGGGACAAAACACTGTAGATTTTTACTTTATCCTAAGGGTACTATTTTAAAATCATGTACATTCATCGCTTTGATAAAAAGTTTAAAAATATAGTGATCAGAATTATGTTTGTTGGTAGTAGTGTTGCCATGTTATACTGGCGCTTCCATTGTATTACTAAAGATATGCTGAATTCACATACTTAAGCACAAGGCATTGTTGTTTACTTGCTAAGTCATGTCTGACTTTTGTGACCCTATGAACTATAGCTTGCCAGGCTCCTCTTTCCCAGGCAAGAATACTGGAATGGGTAGCCATTTCCTTCTCCAGGGTATCTTCCTGACTGAGGGATCAGACTCCCGTCTCCTGCATTGGCATGTAGATTCTTTATTACTGAGCCACCAGGGAAGTCCCAAACAAAAGGCATACCATGGGAAATATTAATCTATAAACACAAAAGTTATGAGTACCTTCTAGCATTCTTTTCTACCAATTTTTATTATATGTTTTTAGGGGTCAACTGTAGTAGGTAATTGATACAGATAAGTTATTTTCATCTCTTTAATGTTATCTGTACTTTCAAAACTTCCATGCAGCTTCTTTTTACTATAGCTAGAATCAAGAAGCTGAAAGAAAGAAGAAAAGAAAACCAAGAACCAAACCAAAACTGATTTACCCTCATAGCACATTCTTGTGGGGGTGGTGATAGCAAAAACAAGACAAAACAGACAAACAAAAAAGCACATGGGGAAAAATATGTGAGAGTTGCAGTGGCCTTGATGAGCCATTGTCTAGTGAATTGGTTCAAAGTGGATCAGATGAGTAAACACTGTAACCTAATGGTAGATAATAAGATGTGTCTGAATTTTGTTTTACTATTAAGTATCTTTAATATACCATATTTTGTATTCACCAAATAGAGCCATTGCTCATGTAGTTAGAAATTCTTTAAAGGCAGAAACCACACTTGATTCAGTATCTGTATTCTTTACAACATAGTGATGCCAATAAAGGCATGCTCTATCTTGAATGTATTTTCACTGCTTATGAAATAGTATGTTGTATCTGCATTTCAAAAGAGTTTTAAAGTTGTTAATACATTAAAAATTTTATAAATATTATGACATCTTGAATAAGTAAAATTTCTTTTTCCTGATTTCTTATATACATTTGTGCTAGTGACAGTAAGGACTCTGCCATTTTCCACTCTGCTGGAAGAGGAGCCTGTATCTTCCCCACACCATACCAACAATATGTTCCTATAAAATAAGGCCCAGGATCCGCTATCTACTATTTTTCCCCTAAATTTCACCACCCTGACAGAAACTATATTTAATGTGGGTTTTTACAGTTTTCTGCAGGACTTTTCATGTGCCTTGAAGTATATTTCAGTTCAGTTCAGTTGTTCAGTCGTGTCTGACTCTTTGCGACCCCATGGACTGCAGCACACCAGGCGTCCCTGTCCATCACCAACTCCTGGAATTTACTCAAATTCATGTCTGTTGAGTCATTGATGCCATCCAACCATCTCATCCTCTGTCATCCACTTCTCCTCTGGCCTTCAGTCTTTTCCAGCATCAGGGTCTTTTTCAGTGAGTCAGTTCTTCACATCAGGTGGCCAAAGTATTGGAGTTTCAGCTTCAGCATCAATCCTTCCTATGAATATTCAGTGTTGATCTCCTTTAGGATGAACTGGTTGGATCTCCTTGTAGTCCAAGGGACTCGCAAGAGTCTTCTCCAACTCCACAGTTCAAAAGGATCAAGTCTTCAGCACTCCGCTTTCTTTATAGTCTAACTCTCACATCCACATGTGACTACTGGAAAAAGCATAGCCTTGACTAGATGGACCTTTGTTGGCAAAGTTATGTCTCTGCTTTTGAATATGCTGTCTAGGTTGGTCATAACTTTCATTCCAAGGAGCAAGCAAGCATCTTTTAATTTCATCGCTGCAGTCACCATCTGCAGTGATTTTGAAGTCCCTAAAAATAAAGTCTGTCACTGTTTCCACTGTTTCCCCATCTATATATTTAGTAAATCTTTTATGTACTTTTGTTTCACAGTCCTTTGCTTTTTCTCTGAATCAATACAATTATGCCCTTTACTTTGCTATTGAATCTCAAGGTTATTTTCTTCTTAATATAGTTTTTCATCTTTTCTGCAGTGTTCTCGGAAGAATCTTGATTGCTTTTTAGCTAAATGGTACCATAACCAGAGAAAACGTGGTTAAGATCTGATGACATATGATGAATTGGCATGTCATTTGCAATTGTGTATTTGACCCAACTCTCTATTTGAGGGAGATGTTCTCTCCTGGGAGGGCTAGAAGAAATTGTTACAGCTTCATTCCTCAGAAAAGTTATTCATAGGAATGTGTCTTTGAGAAAAATCTAGTCTGACGATTTCTCAAGGAAATGATTGTCCTTTCTGAACAAATGTCACATATTTTTATTGGAAGATATACTTTCTTCTCACCCTAGAAATAATGTTATTAAGCATATTATATGAGTCTAAAGAACTGTGACTGATACACACAGTGCCTGTTTTATTACTTCTATGTAACATGCAAGCCCTGTTTAGTTGTGTGTGTTTTGTTAGGAATGAAAAAAGAGCACATTTGTGTTTAATTAAATCGGAGTGCTATGGTATTATGCCATCTTTTAAGAACTGCTGGCAGATTTTAAGTGATCAGAGCACTATAGAAATAGGGGTGAGCAGAGTCTATTCAGGGCAAGGTAATTAGAGCATCTTTGGCTAGAAAATATCTGAGTAAAAATAGCTAGTCTCAGATACTGTTGAAAAAAGATAATTAAAGCTTGAAGAATAATGATAAAACCTTTTGCTCAGATACTCTCTTTATTTTAGGTTTAACACCTTGCATTCAAAATGGTGAACCCTACTTAGAAATCTCTATGTAGTCAAAACTGGCCCAGTGGGTACAGAGTAAGATATATTATAATACCTTTTATCCTATCCCTGCTGAAGGAGGGAAATGCATGTGGCTTAGTAACGTTAATAGCTTATATAAATTAAAAACATTCATCTTGCCTCTCTTTTGTCATATTTCAACTCTGTATATGTTTGTATATATAATCCCCTAACCCCTTCTTCCTCCTGCTTCATCCTTTTTCCTCAGGTAATGTACAAGAATGCATTAATTTTTTAATGCTCTTAACTCTCTGATCAAGAATTTATTACTCCTTTTTCTCAAACCTTAAACACAGGCATCCTTCAGTCAATCCTTCCACTACCTCCTGCCCCTGCAATCCATTCCTTTGAAGTACTTTATATTTCTACTTTTAAACCCATTGCAATGACTCCCAAATATATATTTCTGGTCCTCAAGTCTCCTGGACTCCAGAAGCTGCATTGCCAGAATACCTATATTCGAAGCGTAGTGACATCTCAAACTAAATGTCTTAAAAGTCAAGAATCATTCTCTATTCTCTCTAACCCTCTGCCCTCTGCTACACACAGTATTCATTGTCTCACTTCATGGCATGGTCAGTCACGCTTGACAGCTTTTAACGTTTTTTATATTCAGTGAGAGGCATGTCCATTCTACTTACGTAACTACCATCACCTAATTTATTTTCTCCATTCTATTTTTTCTACTCATTGCTGACGTTAAGGTCCATACATCTTCTTACCTGGAAAGTAGCAATTGTTGCTCTTGGTCTTCCCATCTTTTCCTCCTCCCCCAACCCCGACTTGAGTCCATTCTATCCACCATTCATAGCTCTGGTCTTCCTTAAGCTCTTGCTTGATGATGCCATTACCCTGTTTAAAAATTTCCACTGGGTTTTTACTGCATCTTAAATATAACCTAAGATGATAATTTTCAACCTCAGTTGCAAAACCTATCTCAATCTAGTTTTTTAACCTCTTTTTCCACATGTGCCATACTTAGGTCAAACGCAGTGAGGTTTTTCCCTCAAATATTTTAGATTCTTTTCCGCTCCTGTGTCTTTTCATATCTTTACGTATGCTTCACGAGTGCAGTGATTTTCTTTTCATCTGTTTTTATTCACAGTTCTGTCCTCAGCTTCTAAAACAATGCCTGGCACATAGGAGGTTCTCGGTAAATATTGATTAAATGAATAGGCAAGTGAATGAAAGGAGGAATTGGAAGATACCTTTCATGGGATTTAGCTATTCTTTTCTGAATTTGCAAAGATTCTGAGTAAGAGTCCTATATCATTTCAGTGAACTCTCTTTGCCTATGGTAACTTAAGGGGATCCTGTTCCTTCTGATCAAATGATCCTTGACCAAGACAGCATAATAAAGTTTGGAAACACCATTTCAGAATTTGGATAAAGGAACCTGGTTTGGAGACCTCAGGACTCCTATGGCTCTTCTCACCTTTGCCTTCAGGAAGTATAAACAGACAAAATGTTACCCCCAAGGTCAGATATCCCACAATCCAAGTTTGTGTTAAAAGAGAAACAGTTGCATTTCAATGAAACTACTCATGAAACTGCCCATGACTATATGTCATATTTTGTTTACATGAGAACAAAGAAACTTGTCATGTATTTATTATAAAGCTTACCATAGGTCAACAGACAGTTCTGTTAGGATGCTAATTCAGGACATTAATTAGTTGATTTGCAAAGTGCACTGAGTTGGTTGATGGTCAAACCACAAGAGAAACAATCCCATGTATCCGTGTCCACAGATTTTCTTTCTTATTTACTGACCAGAACTGCAGGCAGGAGGAGGAGCAGGGTCTTAATGAAAATGTTCTGTCAAAGCTTTGACGTTTTAACTCGTAAACATGACTTCAGGGACTCCACATTCCTAACCTGTTGTAGAATTTCTTATTTGGATAAAAACTTAGAGCATCACTTAAAGGCATACAGCACACAAAAGTCAGCCACGTGGTTTTGATTGTATGCAGGGATAGGAGAGAAAAGGGACCACACAGACTTCAAGCACAAAGTCAACAGATCTGTAATGTGAAGAAAGCTACAGAGTAAAGGAGAAGGAAACCTGTTTCTTTACCAGCAAAACACTGTGGCAGCAGTGCATGTTTTCAGTGAAAATAGCTTATGACTAATTTTTCTTAGTCATAAAAGAATCCAGGAGTCTCACATGTAATGCTACATGTTTACAGTTGAAGTAAGCCTGCTCTTAAAAGCACAAATTTAGAACACTGGAACTAAAATAAATTAAGCCATAATTTCCACCTAAGAAAAATTAGAATTTCATGCCTTTTCTTTTTTTTTTTCCCATGGTTCCTGGAGTAATTTTAGATATACTGAGCATGTGACCTTCCATTTGGTTATATTTTCTGACTCTCCATCAAGTTCCCTGGTTAATTTATCTCCTGCTGGAATTTTCAATAGCATGTGGCTTATTTATACAACTAATCATGTTGTGAAGTATTTTACAGTGTTTTTTTTAATGAACAGTAAACCAATCTTAATTTTAATTAATAAAAACAAAGGATTTCTCAATGTGTTTATTCATAGCGCAAGTATGCTCTTGAGAAGATGAGCCTTAACCATTTGGGACTAATATTTCTTGCCTAGTACTCTAGTCGTGGTAATAGCTAATAGCTGGCATTATTCTTGGAGGGAGCAGTAATGGTAGTATTATCACTTTCACTTCTTCCATTATAGTTACTGATTTCTAGCAAACCTGTTGTGTATTTTCTAACTACCACTGCATGTAACTTTTGAAATGTATGGTAGTACATATTTTAGTCGATTTTACTGTAATGTGGAAGATAGAGAATAGAGATATAGAAGTCCAGGCTTAAGATTGTACTAGAATTTACCTGTTATACTCTAAAACATTTGCTACTTGGAAGCATAAGGGACAACTGAAACTTATTATCATATATATATACAAGGGCTTTCCTGGTGTCTTAGATGGTAAAAAGCTTCTGCCTGCAGTGTGGTAGACCTGGGTTTGATCCCTGGGTCAGAAAAATCCCCTGAAGAAGGGAAAGGCTACCCACTCCAATATTCTTGCCTGGAGAATTCCATGGACAGGGGAAGCCCGTTGGGCTGCAGTTCATGGGGTCACAACGAGTCAGACACGACTGAGCTACTGACACACACCATGTATAAAAATCATGTTTTCAGAGCATAATGAGCACACTGTAAGCCTCCAATTTTTCTCTAACCCTTTCTCAAATTACCTGTTGTAGCAGATCAGGGATTCAAAATGAGGTCGCCAGGTAAATTAGAATCTTCGTATGACTCACCTGGTGAATTGGAGAGGCCTCTGTGACAGTGGCGCTAATGTAATCTTTTCTGGAGCCCACATTGCTGAAGACATTGCTTTAGGCTAGATGGTGCTGCTCAGAGAATAGTGAATATTTAAACATGAACGTGTACAAAATACATTATTCAGGATGGTTATGTTTTAAGTCAGAGATGTATGTAATACTAGTTTTCTTGATTCTGCTAACATTCTGCACCTATAAGCGACTTTGTTGTTGAATTGCTCAATCATGCCGACTCTTTTGGAACCGCATGGACTGTGGCCCATCTAATTTCCCAGGCAAGAATACTGGAATGAGTCGCCATTTCCCTCACCAAGGGATCTTCCCGACCCAAGGATCGAACCCACTTCTCCTGCACTGCAGGCAGATTCTTTACTGCTAAGCCAGAGGAGAAGTATAGTGACATTAAGGCAGTGGAATTAAGTCTCCCTGATAGTCACAGTCCTTGAGAATGAGTTCTGTCATAGCACTGCTAGAGAGTCATGCAAATACCTTAAAGGAAGGCTTTGTGACAGATGTTAATATTATATAATCAAACTATCCTTTCATTTCTGTTTTAATAATTCATATAAGGCCCAGATAGTTAGCATTCATTAAGTACTTATAAAGCAATGATTCTACATCATCCCTCAATAATATTTCTCAATATATTTTAAGTATTATTTCCTTTTATCCAGTTTAGAATATATTTAACATTCAGTAGATCATTTACTAACTAAAAAATAAACGCTGAACCTAGTAGCTATTGTCAGTTGCCACTCTTCTAGGAAGCATGTGATATAGGCTGAGATGTATTACTGGTATCATGTTTTTAACTAGTGTAAAAAAATTTAAATTTTTCAATAGCTTGTCTGTTTTGATAGGGAATTTCTCCTGATAGTATACCAGAGTTATCTAAAATTATTGATTTTAGTTACTTAAAATTATGTATAATGAGTATTTAGGACAAATAACTCAAGTATGTAATAGTCTATATTTTAAGCACTCTTCATATGAAAAATTGTAAAACTAAACTAACACATTTTTATGAATTTGTATATTTGTTTTTTGGGATGATGCATGGTGTGGTGAAAATCAAAAGAAGAGAGACTGTTAAAGTGATAACAGTGAATGCTTATATCCATTTAAAGATGAAGTTTCAGCTACCAGTGCAGGAAACCGTAGGTAAACTCTGAAATAAATGAATCAAGAAATAGCTATATAAGCTTATGAATATTTAAGTACAGTGCTAATTATTACTAAAGGAAAAACAGTTGATTCTCAGAAGAGGAATCTTATGAAAAGAGGAAACATAGGCTGTTTTGTGCTACTTGACTTTTAAATTGTGAAATTGGTGCTACATTTTAAGCTGAAACAGGGGAGAGTCTCTTTTTTGTTGGTGGAGTTCATTTGCCACCTTTCAAATCTAAGGATTTAAAGCTGGGGTAGAAGCCAGACTGTAAGAAAATGTGAAATGGAAAGGAAGTAGAGTAGCAGCCATAGCTCCCTCCTTCCAGAAGCCTGATCTTAAGGGAGTTAAAGACCGTGAGATAGAGGGGGGTAAGTTATAAATTAGCAGATGTAGTACTCCAGTGAACCAGTTTATAGATATTCCTTTTCTGAAAATCAGCTCACCAGTATATATTAAATTTTGTAGTATTACTTGAAAGGACTAGTTGTATGCAGACTTAAAACCAGTAGCCGAATCTGATTCATCTCTTCACACCAATTCATCCTCTACCCATAGTATCTGAATTTCTCATTACACCTATATCTATATGACTATAGGTACACCATATTCCTTGAAGATTTTACCCATTAACCCTCCTTTCCCGATCCAGATGACTGACTTCTTTTTCTGTTTACGTCTGAGTTCTCACTTACTCTAATAAAGAGTGTTGCTTATGAAGTAAATTTTCCTTTAACATTCATGCATGCCATCTCTTTGAATAAATTTCTTTATTTCCTAATATTTCTATATGTTTTCTAATGCTTCTTCCCTTATTTCACTGTCTGCTCTAAAACTCATTTTGTTCAGGAAGTGTTTTCTGCCTCTCCATCTCTAGGTACTTTAAACAAGATTGATACCTGGCACACGGAGCCTGGCTAGAAAGCAGGTCGCTACTCAACTTTCTCAGGTGTGCACCTTGACTTGGCCTTGTACCACTCACCAGTCCAAGGGGAGGGGTACTTTTTCCTAATGTGTACAAAGGTGCTTGATGGACTAACAGGACCATGATTAGTCATTCCATAAAAACTATATTTACTGAATAATAATGAGAAAAAGAATCACTAACCAGCAATGAGCACGTGGTTAAATGTTGGGTGTTGTGCTAAACCCAATAAAGATTTTTTTCATTTTTATCTCAAAATAATCCTATGAAGTAGTTCCAGTAATTGCAGATAATCTGGAAGAATGGACAGATACCAAGTCAAATTCATCTGAAATACCCACTACTTTTGCAAAGTAAAATTATCTGCTCCTTTAATAAGATAAAATCTTGAAATCAATTAGAAGATACTTGAGTTATTCTAGCTTTGAAAAGTGTGTGTGTGTGTGAGACAGAGTGTGTGTGTGAAATGCTTTATGCCTTCTTTAATCCTCAGAACAACTGTATGAATTAAGTGTTATAATTACCCTCATAGATGAAACTGAGGCTTAATAAGTCTAAATAAATAGCCCTAGTAAGGGACAGAGCTGAGATTTGAACCCAGTATTTGAACAGTAATTTTTAAAAAAAATAGATGGTGTAACATGATTATTAATATAGTTCTTTATTCAAGTGTTAGCTCATAATTCCTTTAAAATGTGGAGCTAATGAATTATTTTAAGAGGAGACCTATTGGAAGACCCTGGCAATTTCACCAAAACAAAGATTTCAGATGCACATTTGAATATTTCACTAAAGTATATAACATTATTATCATTAGTTCTATATTATAAGAATGCAATCTAAATTTAACATGATATTAAAATAGGTTTTCTTATGTTGGATTAAGCATGGGAAATATTTACTTCATTTCAAATATGTTTTATAGGGGGAGATGTAGAAGCAGGACTTGGCTGAATAGGACCCATTAAAAGTAATTTGAAAGAAATACTGATGTCTTCCTTGCAATATTTTAATGTCCTTGAAAATACCTGTAAGAGCTTCCATTTTTATTTCTAAGAGAGCCATAAATTCTCTTCTGGCAAGTGACTATAAAACATTACCGATCTATAGTGAACGAGTAATACCCCTGCAGTTCTAGGGAACTACTGATACAAGTTTTAGGAAGGCAAGTTTTTTTAAGAGTCTTAATCCATAGAAATACATACTGTAGAAATACATGGTAACAGTCAGTCAGGGCTGTATTTGTTAAACTTCTCCTTAGCTTATTAGGAAGTAAAAATATTCAGCTAAGCCACTATAAATGCTGTGTGGTTATAGTAGACTTCCAGATGGCACTTCAGTCATCTCAATAAATTTATTTCTCATGAAGCAAAGTTTTCCACCCGTAAAGAATATTTCACGGTCTGACATGAATTACGTTGTAACTCTCTAATTGCCTTTGTTTTTTTTATCTTTACAAAAGTGACATTATTTACGCATCAACATAATGCTTTATATTTGATATTTGCTAGCATCAATCAGATAAGAATATTAGTGATGTTTTGAATGTGAAAGCTAGGAAGTGATTGTAGGTAAAAATTTTTGGGGTGAAATCATTTTATCTTGAAAAACTTTGGTACAGATTTTAATATTATTAGGCCAGTGATAGTCAATCCTCATTGTATATTAAATCCACGTGGGGAGTTAAAAACAAATAAAACATACCAAAACAAAACCAAAGCAGTCCATCCTGTTCTCATCTCATCTTTGGCATTAAATACACATTTAGTTCTGTCATGTTGCACAGCTCTAGGGACACTGTTCATACTGTGTTCAGTGCTTCCTGGAGTTGGCTGTTGATGACGTAAGTAAGCTAGTGGCTTCAGTAATTAATGATTCAGGAATATCAGGGTTACTAATATAGGAATATACAATATGACTGTTGCCCCTGTATACATTCCTCTTCAATTACAATATCCAAATGACTTCTTTGACAATCATTCTCTATTTTAAAATAGGTCAAATGTATGTAATGGCAAGGTTGAGGAAAGGTCTTATATCTTACAGTAGCTAAGGATTCAAAATATCCCAAGAGAAATATCGGGAACTGTGTTAAAATGAAAATTTTCATAGCGTTTCAGCCTGGTGGCTCAGACGGTAAAAAATCCGCCTGCCGCGTGGGAAACCTGGGTTCGATCCCTGGATTGGGAAGATCCCCTGGAGATGGGAACAATTATCCACTCCAGTATTCTGACCTGGGTGAGGATCACACAGAGAGAAACCTGAGTGAGAATCACACAGAGAGGAGCCTGGCGGGCGACAGTCCCTGGGGTCGCAAGTATTGCAAAGAGTCAGACACAACTGAGCAACTTTGACTCACTCACTCAGAACTGAGAGTAAGGAAGGGTCAGGCACAGCAAAAGGGCCTTTTCATCATTAAAGAGCTTATCTCTTTAAAACAGAACAGGAAACTAGCCATGATTGTAGAAAGAAATGCTTCATTAAATATCATTAGTTTAAAAACTACATGGGTCAACTGTGGAGCCTCTTTCTAACTTGACAAACAAATATTGCTAACTGTACTTAGGTTCTTTACATCTTAATTAGTCTTCTATGATGTAAAATCAGGGGGCTGCAACAATAGTTTGGTTTCAGACCCATTTACAAGGCTGAGGCGAAATGTGGCTTTAGGCTGTCTCCACACCATTGTGTATGCTTTATTGTGGTGAATATCAAAATAGCAGTTAATTATAGTAGTACCATTTCTGTTCTTCACTTCATTATCTCTGTCTTGCACTATTATTTTCTGTTGCTGCTGGCGATACAGCATCAGGCCTGGCTCCAGTGAAGTGTGAACACAATGCCAGCACTGCATTCAGCACAAGAATAGAAAGGCAGATGGCAGATTTTACTATTTATAGTTGCAGCCAATGTGCCTGAGGTGAGCCCTGCTGAAATGGTTCTTATCAAGAATGTTTTCATGTATTAAGGGGATAAGGAAATGAAAGCCAAATAAAAGACTTAGTCCTCAGGACTCTGAGAGCAGAACTCCTGCTATAGATTGGAAAGCAATTCTAAATATTGATTAGACGTTTATGAACTGGAAAATTATATAGTTTTCTCCCTATTCTCAAAATAAAGACTTCAGGTCGGCTGTATGCTTCATGGCAGAACTTGAAGAATTTATTTTTCAGTGAAGTTGTGTTGCCATAGCAACTTGATGTAGAGTGAATTTTAATTATTAAGCATAAAATAGGTTTATAATAACTATTTAATGCCATCAAATATACTATTTGAACTATGACTGTCATATTTTCTTAGTCATTATTTCTTGACTACCATAGGAAAAAAGACAAAACAACTGCTTTGCATTTTATTCTATATATTTTTTTAAAGATTGATTACTTGAGACACTGGTAAATACATTATCAGTTAGTAATAACTGATAAAAACTTTTGAGAAAAATTTTATATTCCAAATTAAAATCATATGTGAATTATCTAGGTTTTCTTATGTAGGCATCTGATTTAAAGTGTTTTGTTATCAAGAACATAATGTGTTTATAACTAGAAAAACCTATTAATGAATTTAAATTTAGGTGTCCTAGATAATATGAAATATAAGCAGTGGCAGATAAAATGTATATTCCACAGAAAATAAAGAGCCTTTATTATAGGCTGAAAAAATTTGTTTGATTCAATCATAAAACTATATTTTAACTGGATGTATTATAATTCAGCAGATTATTTAGTCACATTCAAAAATTATGCTAGAACATCTATCCATTTTAAATCATGGTAAAATATTTGTCACATGAGTTCATTGGTTTTATTAAAATAAAATAACCAGTGGTCATACTCAGAAAGAAGGAGCTTATAGAAAGCTAGATTTTGAAAGAGATAGCTGCAGTCTAAATTTAATATCTTGCTTTGTGAATTTTCTATTCATTATTGAAATGTAGTATAAAAAAAAATTGAAAGGACTTCTTTTTAGACCTGACAGATTAAACATACACTGACAGCTCATGTCCTTCCCAAAGCCCCTCTAAAAGGAAACTAAAGGGCTTAAAAATAAACTCAAAAAGACAAAGAAAATGGGAGATAAGTTACAAAATTTGAAAGATGAAAAGCAGATGCATGAGTGCAAACTAACTTAGCAGACCTGAGAAAATGCAATTATAAGTTGGCAGAGGGGAAAACTGAGAAAACTGACTTATATACCAGGAATTCATACTACTCAGAGTTGGAAACACTGGGTACCTCTGGAAATGGGAGTTAAAATGGGGTTAAAAACAAGAGAACTGGTTTAAAAATGTGTTTAAGCAGTTGGTTTCCAAGAGCCTGTCCTTCTCACCATATAGCTGGGTTATAGTGCCTGTCTTACATGGCAGCAGTCTAAAGGCAGATTTTCTGTAGAGGGCAAAATAAAGGCACCAGGCCCGAACACCACAGAATAGTAAAAGGCAGAAGACAGGTGGGTACTCTGTTGAAATCAGGGATAATAAATGAAACTTTTGCATTTTGAATATTGAGACTTCCAATCTTCTCTGTCAGCCCACAGGATGTAGGTAATCAGACGCATATTGTCAGAGCAAGAGATGGAAAGAATTTTTTCTAGTGAATATAAGAAGTCCAAGAAGGAAAGACTTACAGATAGATTCTTTGGGGGTTCCCCAAGACACGGCTTAGTCAGATCATTCTTCAGTGAGCACCACTGTCAGCAAGCTCCATCCATCCTATTGACCTTACTCAGTTCTTTAGTGCCCTACTCTTCCCCACCCCCAAGCTTTGTTGAGCTGTAGTTGGCCTATGGCATTATGTAAGTTTAGGGTGTAAAGTGTGATGATTTGATGGACATATATATATATATATATAGTGATATGATTATCACAGTAAGGTTAGTTACCACTTCCATTACATCACACTATTAACTTTTTTTTAATGGTGAAGAATTTAAGATTTCTCTCTTAGCAAGTTTCGAGTATATGATAGAATACTGGTAACTATAGTCACCATGCTGTACATTAATTCTCTATAACTTATCTATTTTCTATAATAAATGGAAATTTATACCTTTTGACCAACATCTCCTCCATTTTCCCCATTTCCCAGCCTCTGGCAAACACCATTCCACTCTGCTTTTATGAGTTTAACTTCCTTAGTTTCCACATATAAGTGAAGTCATACAGTATTTGTCTTTCTTGTTCTGGCATATTTTACTTAGCATAATGGCCCCAAGATCCATTTGTGGTGTCTCAAATGACAGAATTGCTATAGTAATCCATTGTGGATTGTGTCTGTATCAACTTTCTTTATCCATTCATCCATCAGCGGACACTTAGGTTGATTCCATCACTTGGTTATTGTGAGTATTGCTTCAGTAACACTGCAGTAAACACAGGAGTACAGATACCTCTTCAGGGTAACAATTTCATTTTCTTCAGGCATATACAGAAGTGGACTTGCTGGCTCTTCTGGTAGTTCTGTCTCCGTGTTTTTTTTTTTTTTGGTTTTTTTTTTTAGGAACCTCCATACTCTTTTCCATAGTAGCTGTACCAATTTACAATCCCACCAACAGTATACAATGGTTCTCTTTTCTCCAGTCTTGCCAACACTTATCTCTTTTCTTTTTGATAATAACCATGCTAATAAGTGATATCTCATTTTAAAATTTTGATGGTGGTTTTGATTTGCATTTCCCTGAGGATTAATGTTATTGGGCACTATTTCATATTCCTATTGGCCATTTTTATATCTTTGGAAAAATGTCTACTCAAACCTTCTGCCCATTTTTTAAATGGATCTTTTTTTTTTTTTAAGCCATCTTATGTCTTCTTTGGAAAATGTCTATTAAGTTCCCTATCCCTCGTTGGTTGTTTCTCTGATGTTGAGTTTTATAAGCTCCTTATTTTGGATGTTAACCCCTTATCAGATATGTATTTTGCAAATATTTTTCTCCCATTCTACAGTTTGCCTTTTCATGTTGTTGACTTTTTCTTTTTTTTGGCTGTACAAAATCTTCAGTTTGATGTAATCCTGCTTCTATATTTTTCTTTTGTTACTTGTGTTTTTGGTATCATATTCAAAAGAAATTGCCAACACCAATGTCAATGGACTTTTTGCCACTGTTTTCTTCTAGGGTTTTTGTGACTTCAGGTCTTACCTTTAAGTCTTTAGTCCATTTTGACTTAGCTTTTGTGAGTGGTGTACAATAGGGGTCCCATTTCATCTGTGTGTGTGGGCATGCACTTTTGCTAGTGTTATTTATTGAAGGGACTGTCTTTTCCCCATTGGGTATTCTTGGGTCTTTTATGAAATACTAGTTGGCTGTATAATCATGGGTTTATTTCTGGCCCTGAATTCTGTTCCATTGGTATGGGTGTCTATTTTTATGCCAGTACCACTGTTTTAATTACTGTAGCTTCATAATATAGTTTGAAATTAGGAAGTGTGATGCCTCCATTTTTTTTTTTTTTTTTTGCTGTTATGATTGATTTATCTATTTGAAGTCTTCTGTGGTTGAATATAAATTTTGGATTTTTTTTCTATTTTTATGAAAACTGTTTTGGAATTTGATAGGGATTGCAATGAATCTGTGGGGCTTCCCCTGTGACTCAGCTGGTAAAGAATCTATATCCACCTGCAATGAATCTATAGATGACTTTGAGTAGTATGGACATTTTAACAACAATATTAATTTTTTTGATCCATGGACATAGCATATTTTTTCAGTTATACGTCTTTTTCAGTTTCTTTCATCAATATTTTATAATTTTCAGTGTACAGATCTTTCACCTCCTAACTATCTTATAGGTTTGAAATGACAAATGGGATTGCTTTAAAAATTTTTTTTCAGATAGTTCATTGTTGGCATATGTTCAACTGATGTTTATGTATCAATTTTATATCCTGAAACTTTACTGAGTTTGTTTAATAATTCTGTTTTTTTTTTGTGAATTCTTCATGATTTTCTGTATATAGGATCATGTCACCTGCAAACGGAGACACTTCTTTCTGATTTGAATTTTTTTTCTTGCTGAATTGGTCCATTAGGACTTCAGTACTATGTTGAATTCAAAGGCAATGGCAACCCACTCCAGTACTCTTGCCTGGAAAATCCCATGGACAGAGGAGCCTGGTAGGCTGCAGTCCATGGGGTCGCTGAGAGTCGGACACAACTGAGCGACTTCACTTTCACTTTTCACTTTCATGCTTTGGAGAAGGTAATGGCAACCCACTCCAGTGTTCTTGCCTGGAGAATCCCAGGGATGGGGGAGCCTGGTGGGCTGCCATCTATGGGGTCGCACAGAGTTGGACACGACTGAAGCAACTTAGCAGCAGCAGCAGCAGCACTGTGTTGAATTAGGAATGTCGAGGTTGGATATCTTTGTCTTGCTCCTGATCTTAAAGGAAAAGATTTGAACTTTTTACTACTCATGTGATTTTAGCTATGGACTTGTCACATATGGCCTCTATTTATGTTGAGTTATGTATACAGTTTGTTGAGAGGAAGTAAACAAACTTCGTGACAAATTCATCCTTATTGTGAAAGGATGTTTAAATTTTCGAGTGCTTTCTCTGCACCTATTAAGACATCATGCAGTTTTTAAATTTTATTCTTTTAACATGGTGTATCACATTCATTTTGTATCACATTCATTTATTTATATATATATATTTGTGTATATTTCTCAAACCTTTTCTATGGATATGCCTATTTAACACTTCTTGTTCCCTCTTCTGATAGAATTAATTCTTAAACTTGTGTGACTTCTCTTGACCCTACAAAGTTGTACTGGATGCTTACAGCCTCTTGTTTGCTTACTTTCCCTAGAGCAGTGTTGACCATGTGAGTCTGTGTGGTTTTTCCCAGTCCTGTAGAGGTGGGCCAGTTCTCTTCACGTGTGCGCTAGCAGCCTGTTAAAGCATTGGGGTTGTGCACATGGGGCTGAAGATCAGGTGGGAGTGTGTGTGGGTGAGGTGCAGAGAAAATTGGGATTGTCAGCTGGGGAACAATTGATGGGATCCTCCACTGAGGCATCCACAGCGGTTCATGGACCACCTTCCTAATAGAATCTGTGGTGCATTTGTAGGATTTACATCCCATTAATGCCCTCTGAGAGCCTCAGCTGCTCTTCTGCCAGCTGTTTACCACTCCCCATCATGCAGTACCTCCCACGGATCTTATGGATGAGGCAAGAAAGAAGTGAGTCTTTTGGCACTGTTCTGCAGAGCTGAGGAAGTGCCCTACTATTAAATATCATTAGGTATTAGAAGGAAGCATTTAACTTAAAAAAAAAAATAAGGTCAAACCAATCAGATTAAAAACCACTTGGAGAACATGGAGCATGTGCAGAGAAAAGAGCAAACATGAAAATAGAATAAACTAAAATTAATATCTTGAGATATAAGAGATAGACAAAATAGTATATTTATACACACACATATATGTTCCTGTAAGTAGGAACATTCAGGGAATTAAAATGAGCAGAGAGACTTTTTTAAAAAAGCAAAATTAAAAAATTATTGTATAAAGAGTTATAAAATGAAGTTGAGGAGGTCCCCCAGCAAGTGTCATAAATACAAAGAGGTAGAAAATAGAGTAGATAATTTAATAGAATCAGGTCATAGCATTAAGAATGACAAACTTGCCATATACAATACCATGAGTGAATCTGAAAGTGCAATTATTGAGTGAAAGAAATCAGTCACAACTATATAATGCATGTGTCTATGTATATGAATTTCAAGAATAAGCAAAACTATGGTCTTGGGTAGAATAGTGGCTAGCAGTCAGAGGTGGGTATAGGACAGGATGGTGTATTAATATGAATGTGTCTTCTAGGTTTTATACCTTGAATGTAAATGTAAAAATCTTTTGACCTTCATGCTTTTCTGTACTTTGTATAAGTCAATTCTGTAAAAAAATAGAGGAAAAATATTAGATAGTCTAAAAGGTCCAATACTTGAATAGTAAGTGGTCTAGGAGAATGACTTTCCTGGCAGTCCAGTGGTAAAGACTTCAGTGCTTCCATTGTAAGGAGTACAGGTTCAGTCTCTGGTCAGGGAACTAAGATCCCACATGCCATGATGTGGGGCATGACCAAAACAAAAACCAACCAACCAATCGATCAATCTTACTTTTTGAAAGAGTTTTAGAAGATAAAAATAGAGAATAGGAAATAAAGAATTCACAAACATGTTCATGAGTTTCCAGAATGATAGAAAACACCAGATGTCCAGCATATTGGATAAAAAGGTGGAAGAAGAAAATGGAATAACACTTTCAAATATGTGAGGGATAATTCCAACCTAGAATTCTATACCCAGCAAAAATTAACAAATATGAACATAGATTAATAACATTTTAAGATGTGCTAGGTCTCCATTCGTCCTTTCTTAAGCTACTGTGAAATGTTCACAATGAAAGTACGCAAAAACAAAGAGAAAGATATAAGATACTGCATATAGAAGACCTACTATGAAAGAGAGGTACAGAGAACCCTCTGGTTGAGGAAAAGGAAAATGTTAACCTGATAGCTGAATGGGAGGTCTGTTGAGCAGCCAATTCAAATCAGAATTCAGAAGGATCTGGGGAGATTTTTTTTTTTCAAGTTGATAAAATATTGAGAATATTGGTATCTACTGAGAAGAGATTTATAAAATTAGGGAAGAGTTTTGGGTATGTAGAAAACTAAGTAAAGAAACAGGACAACTATAAACTCTGGGGCTGGGAGAAACAATATGGAAACGGAAATAGAAAAGTGATAGTTTATTGTATGATTCAACTATGAATAGAGTATGTAAGTACATAACTAATAATAGAAATGTCTCATGTAGATGGTACACTGTGAAGCATCAGAAAGTAGTGAAAGACAGACTCCTCCTCAGCATGGATACCCCAAAAGCATAGTATGGCATGAGAAAAGTAAGTTTAGGAGTACAGGCCACTAGGTACCATTTATATCAAGTGTTGGTATGTTATGAGTTGTTTCTAAAACCTCATAAACATCTATAGAGAATAATGTAAACATCTGTATATCCACAACTGAGCTTAAGAAGTTAAGTATTACAAATGTAATGGAAGCCCCCTGTGTACTCCTCTCTGGTGTCATCTTTCCTCCTTTTTGCCTAAAGGTAATCACTGTTTAGAAAAAGTTTACATCTGTCATTCCTGTGTGTCTTTATATCTGGCCTTGAATAGTATTTAGCAATTTGAATGTTTTTTAAACTTTGTGTGAATGCTGGTATACTATATGTTTTCTTCTGCAGTTTACTGTAAGTTTAAAAAGAGAATTTGTCTTATTCCATAAAAGGAATACAAATAAGGATCTTAAAGGCTAACACAAAACTTTTGGAAAGATGATGGGGCAAGGGAGACGAGATAAACCTTAGATTATTTTTTCAGAAGTTTCTGACCCATGAATTTGATCATTCCTCTTGTAAGTGCTCTTAGGAAATGCCCCAAGAAATAACTAGGAATCATTTATATATCTGGAAGGAAGGAGGGTGTCTCCCTGAAAGAGTATTCTCAAAGCTTGATGAGTTATGAAAGCTCAAAATGCTGGGCTGCACCCCCAGAATTTCTTTTTGAATTGGAATAGGGCCCAAGGTTTTGCTTTATTTATTTATTTTTTTTATTAAGTTCCCAGGTGATGCTTCTCAGCTGCTTAACTGAGCTGGTAAGAGAGTGCCCTGAGCTGCCAAGTGTTGGAGTAGCAATTAAAGCAACTAGCCAAAAATGAAAGAGTCAAGCCAGGGAAAGAGTATGATTGGCCAGGGGGCCTGAGTCCTTGAGTGCAACTCCATTTACTCATTGCAGTGCATTGGCTGTGCATCAAATCTGGTGTTGAGAATGTGACTTTCTTCATTTTTCCTGGTAAAGCATTTTCTAGATCTGCCCACAGGCAATCACAAAGCATACATGGATTTTCTACCAGGAGTTGGATTCTTCAGTGCTGATGTTGTTGACTTGGAAACCACACTTGGAGAACTAATGATCTAAATTGTAAAGTATAGCAGTGCTCTTTTCGTCTGCCACTCATCAGTTCATGCCTACTTAATATATTCATCATGTTGAATTGTCACATTTTCAAAGTAATACTCATGCATCATTTTAAGACAGCTTTCAACCATTTGTTGACTAGTAAATATTAGCCTTGTTACTAAGTAATAATGTGAAATGTTTGTAATATGATTAAACACTAAACCTTACTGTGCTTGAAATTATATGTAACCTCCCACAGTTGAAAATTAAAGTGTTTTGAATCCCAATTTGTAAAGCCATAGTCCTTTGTCTCAAATAGTTATGTTTTGTTTTGCACTGTAACAGTGTAGTGCTTAAGAGTTCAGGGTCTGAAGCCTGAGTTTCTTGCAGCTTTGCATCTTTCTAGTTTGGACAAGGTATTCGCTGTCACTGAGTTTCAGATCTATAAAATGGGAATAATAATAGCACCTACCTCATAGGGTTGTTGTGAGAGTTACGACATGTAAAGCACAAATAGCAGCGCCTAGTTCCTGGTAAACACATAATTGACATTAACAGCCGCTATTAAAACTGCTCTCAGCGTCAATCTCTTTCCCTCTGAGAGGACTTTTGTGTCACATTGAGTATTTTGTTTCATAAAAAATGAATCATTTGTCATAAATAGGTACTTCCTTATTTTTTTTTTCTAACAGCTACTAGCTGTACTTTGGTGAACTGTGGATAATATTTAGCCTTTTGCAGTGTTGTGTCCTATTGCAGGACACAAAATCAGATCTTTAATTACAAGATAAAGAATAAAATCTAAGTATTAGATTTGAAAGTGAATGGTGGTTTTTATTGCAGTTTGTTTCAAGGTGTGTCTGCCATATTATATCTTTTATTCTCTTAATCCACTTGGACAAAATAATTTTTGAAATGATTTCAAAATGATTTTCTTCTGATTTTGGTATATTGCATTATAAGGCACATATGTGAAGGATTTGTCCCACTGAGCAGTTCTTTTTATTTCTAATAAACATATGATTATATTTGATTAATTTACTTGCCGAAGTTTTGCCCAAGTTAACTGTACTGTATTTTTTTGAATATGGAAAATTTTTTGGATTTGATGTTATGGGATCCATATGGATGAAACTTTTCTACCGTGACCAAAGATTGTAGTAATCTTAGGAGATGAAAATAGATGAATTTGGGGTAAAGATGTTTTTGTTTCAATAATAAAACTTTCAGGATTCTTGGTAAGATTCTAAAGTATTCAGATTCAAAAGGTGGAGGCAATGACTAGAGTATCTTAAAATAAAAAATACAGTGAAATGGACTGCAATTATTGTTGTTTAAAAACTCCAAGAGACTTCAAGATAAAGTCTGTGTAGAAAACAAAAACTAAATAATGATAAAGTGAAAGAAGAGAGTGAAAAAGTTGGCTTAAAGCTCAACATTCAGAAAACTAAGATCGTGGTATCCAGTCCCATCACTTCATGACAAATAGATGGGGAAACACTGGAAACAGTGGCTAACTTTATTTTTGGGCGGGGCTCCAAAATCACTGCAGATGGTGATTGTAGCCATGAAATTAAAAGATGCTTACTCTTTGGAGGGGAAGTTATGACCAACCTAGACAGCATATTCAAAAGCAGAGACATTACTTTGTCAGCAAAGGTCCATCTAGTCAAGGCTATGGTTTTTCCAGTAGTCATGTATGGGTGTGAGAGTTGGACTATAAAGAAAGCTGAATGCTGAAGAATTGATGCTTTTGAAGTGTGATGTTGGAGAAAACTCTTGAAAGTCCCTTGGACTGCAAGGAGATCCAACCCGTCCATCCTAAAGGAGACCAGTCCTGGGTGTTCATTGGAAGGACTGATGTTGAAGCTGAAGCTCCAACACTTTGGCCACCTGATGCGAAGAGTTGACTCATTGGAAAAGACCCTGATGCTGGGAAGGATTGAAGGCTGGAGGAGAAGGGAACAACAGAGGATGAGATGGTTGAATGGCATCACCAATTCGATGGACATGGGTTTGGGTGGACTCTGGGAGTTGGTGAAGGACAGGGAGGCCTGGTGTGCTGCAGTTCATGGGGTCACAAAGAGTCAGACATGACTGAGCGACTGAACTGACTGACTGACTGACTGATAATTAGTTAAGCTATACAAAGAGAAGCAGGAAGGACAATAAAACACTTAAGGAGACCTAGTAGAAAATTAAGAAATTTAATGCCTAAACATTGAGTGCAATTAAACATCAAGAGAACATAGGTCTATTAACATATATAAGAAGTAAGATTAAGGATGGTTAAAAATGAAGTCTTGAAGTTCTTTTTCTGACCTGCTGTTCTTTAAAATACAATCAGTTGTAAGTAAAAAAAAAAAAAAGTAGTAAACTTTGAAAGTATTTAGATACAGTTAAATTTTTAGAAAATTGAAACTTTGTCATCAGGTACAAATTTATTGGAAATTTCAAATAATGGGAGTTGACAATTTACAACCTGTCATCCAAGTCTACTTCTCTGTCTGCTTCTATGTGGCCTGAAGGCTAATGGTTTTTTATGCTTTAATGGTGAGAAAAAGTCAAAAGAAGAATATCTTAATGACATGAGAAGTTTCATGAAATTCAAATTTCAATGTCTGTAAATAAAATTTTAACGGAGTACAAGCACACTCATTCATTGACTATTGTTAAGGATGCTTTTGTACCAGAAGGGCAGAATAAGTGGTTGTAACAGACACAGTATGGCCCACAAAGATTAAAAATATTTATTATCTGATCCATTTCAGAAAGGCTTGGCAGATTCCTGTTTGTACCAACTTCCATTCTTTCCGCTTCCAAATATCCCATGTTTTCCTGTATTCATGCTCGCTCTTATGCCTCTGTCTGTTTTGAAGTTCTCTTGACTATTTCCGTCTGTTAAAATACTGGCTGTGTTTTAAGACCTAGTTCAGATGCCTTACCTCCACATGAATATAATTTCCTCCACCTTTTGAATCCCACAGAACTTGGTTTGTAGTTTTCTTTGAATATTTTCAATATTCAGCTCTCCACTGTGGATATTTATGAACCTATATAATATTTGCATTTAAGTTGCTCATAATACATGAATAGGGTCAGAGAAGAGGTGGGTAACAGAGCTAACAGTTTTCAGTTGCTTTTTTTCAGATAGTTTACTAGGATCTTTAAGAGTGTTTTCCTTGGTCTTATGAAACTGAATAGGCACTTAAATGTTTTTAACAAGTGATATAAGAAAATATATCTTGATTATTAAACTGTCATTTGCTAAAATCTTTAAAAATAGTTCTTAATCCATTCCTTTGAATTTTTTCACTTTTCTAATTGGATGAAAGAAGCACAAGCTGGAATCAAGATTGCCAGGAGAAATATCAATAACCTCAGATATGCAGATGACACCAACCTTATGGCAGAAAGTGAAGAGGAACTAAAAAGCCTCTTGATGAAAGTGAAAGAGAAGAGTGAAAAAGTTGGCTTACATCTATAGATTCAATGCAATCCCTATCAAGCTACCAACGGTATTTTTCACAGAACTAGAACAAATAATTTCACAATTTGTATGGAAACACAAAAAACCTCGAATAGCCAAAGTAATCTTGAGAAAGAAGAATGGAACTGGAGGGATCAATCTGCCTGACTTCAGACTCTACTACAAAACCACAGTCATCAAGACAGTATGGTACTGGCACAAAGACAGAAATATAGATCAATGGAACAGAATAGAAAGCCCAGAGATAAATCCACGAACCTATGGACACCTTATCTTTGAAAAAGGAGGCAAGGATATACAATGGAAAAAAGACAATCTCTTTAACAAGTGGTGCTGGGAAAACTGGTCAACCACTTGTAAAAGAATGAAACTAGAACACTTTCTAACACCATACACAAAAATAAACTCAAAATGGATTAAAGATCTAAATGTAAGACCAGAAACTATAAAACTCCTAGAGGAGAACATAGGCAAAACACTCTCCGACATAAATCACAGCAAGATCTTCTATGACCCACCTCCCAGAATATTGGAAATAAAAGCAAAGATAAACAAATGGGACCTAATGAAACTTAAAAGCTTTTGCACAACAAAGGAAACTATAAGTAAGGTGAAAAGACAGCCCTCAGATTGGGAGAAAATAATAGCAAATGAGGAAACAGACAAAGGATTAATCTCAAAAATATACAAGCAACTCCTGAAGCTCAATTCCAGAAAAATAAATGACCCAATCAAAAAATGGGCCAAAGAACTAAACAGACATTTCTCCAAAGAAGACATACAGATGGCTAACAAACACATGAAAAGATGCTCCACATCACTCATTATCAGAGAAATGCAAATCAAAACCACAATGAGGTACCATTATACGCCAGTCAGGATGGCTGCTATCCAAAAGTCTACAAGCAGTAAATGCTGGAGAGGGTGTGGAGAAAAGGGAACCCTCTTACACTGTTGGTGGGAATGCAAACTAGTACAGCCACTATGGAAAACAGTGTGGAGATTTCTTAAAAAACTGGAAATAGAACTACCATATGACCTAGCAATACCACTTCTGGGCATACACACTGAGGAATCCAGATCTGAAAGAGACACGTGCACCCCAATGTTCATCGCAGCACTGTTTATAATAGCCAGGACATAGAAGCAACCCAGATGCCCATCAGCAGATGAATGGATAAGGAAGCTGTGGTACATATATACCATGGAATATTACTCAGCCGTTAAAAAGAATTCATTTGAATCAGTTCTAATGAGATGGATGAAACTGGAGCCCATTATACAGAGTGAAGTAAGCCAGAAAGATAAAGAACATTACAGTATACTAACACATATATACGGAATTTAGAAAGATGGTAACGATGGCCCTATATGCAGGGCAGAAGCAGAGATGCAGAAGTACAGAACAGACTTTTGAACTCTGTGGGAGAAGGTGAGGGTGGGATGTTTCGAAAGAACAGCATGTATATTATCTGTGGTGAAACAGATCACCAGCCCAGGTGGGAGGCATGAGTCAAGTGTTCGGGCCTGGTGGGCTGGGAAGACCCAGAGGAATCGGGTGGAGATGGAGGTGGGATGGGGACCAGGATGGGGAATTCGTGTAACTCTATGGCTGATTCATATCTATGTATGACAAAACCCACTGAAAAATAAAAAATTAAAAATAAATAAAATACACAAGACTTTCTAAAACTAAAAAAAAAAAAAAAGAAAAAAAGAAAAAGTTGGCTTAAAGCTCAACATTCAGAAAACTAAGATCATGGCATCTGGTCCCATCGCTTCATGGCAGATAGATGGGGAAACAGTGGCTGACTTTATTTTTTTGGGCTCCAAAATCACTGTAGATGTTGATTGCAGCCATGAAATTAAGAGACGCTTACTCCTTGGAGGCAAAGTTATGATCAACCTAGACAGCATATTCAAAAACAGAGACATTACTTTGCCAACAAAGGTCCATCCAGTCAAGGCTAAGGTTTTTCCAGTGGTCGTGTATGGATGTGAGAGTTGGGCTATAAAGAATGCTGAGCGCAGAAGAATGGATGCTTTTGAACTATGGTGTTGAAGAAGACTCTTGAGAGTCCCTTGGACTGCAGGGAGATACAACCAGTCCATCCTAAAGGAAATCAGACCTGGGTGTTCATTGGAAGGACTGATGTTGAAGCTGAAACTCCAATACTTTGGCCACTTGATGTGAAGAGCTGACTTATTTGAAAGGTCCCTGATGCTGGGAAAGATTGAGGGCAGAAGGAGAAGGGGACGACAGAGGATGAGATCATTGGATGGCCTCCCTGGCACAATGGACATGGGTTTGGGTGTACTCCAGGAGCTGGTGATGGACAGGGAGGCCTGGTGTGCTGCAGTTCGTGGGGTCACAAAGAGCCGGACATGACTGAGCGACTGAACTGAACTGATGTACTATATGAAACTAGCTGTGGAGAGAAGTTAAGTGATTTGCCCAAGGTCACACAGGTGGTGTGACAGGTCTCCATTCTTTATACTAACAAGCAGGAAACAAGATATTTGGCTTCTGTGGTCTTTAAACTGTAATCCTCTACTAGTCTCTGGAGTTAGGATCCTGGAATTTCAAGTTTTGATACTACTTTCATTTGTTCAGAAGGAACTAGATTCAGTAAATGGCAAATACTAAGCATCCAAACTAGAATCTCTAGATAAAGTAGAGAATTTTCGGTTAAAATTGAATTTCAAATAACAACTCATAATTTTTTAGCATATGTATGTCCCCAATATTGCATTGCATACATATGCTAAAAAGTTATTTACCATTTATTGGAAATTCAGGTTTAATTGGGTTTCTTTTAATTTGGTAAATATGCTAACTCTGCTCATAAATGTGGACTATAGAATCTTTGGGAAAGTTCTGTGGGGGCTGTTCACTGTCATAGAGTACTGTTATTCCTTGAGCATTGTGCAGTATGGCCCTGCCTGCCTTTTTTTGGTCCATGGTACAGTTTTTCCCTCTCTCCTATTTGCTAGCTGCATGCTCAGTCGTGTCCAACTCGTTTGCGACGACAGGGACTGGGGCCCACCAGACTGTCTGTCCGTGGGATTTCCTAGGCAGGACTACTGGAGTGAATTGCCATTTCCTTTTCCAGGGAGTCTTCCCAACCCAGGGATTGAACCTGCATCTCCTACTTGTCCTGCATTGGCAGGCGGATCCTTTACCTCTGCACCATCTAGGAAGCCCATTTATAAGCTCAGATTCTTTATATTTATGTATATATAATTGTTCTTTATAATTAATATATAAATGCTTATATATATGTGAATTAAAAAACTGGGGACTCTAATTTTTGCTTTTTTGTAAGCTAAGTTCCCTAAATTATGCTTCTTTTTCTGGCTTCGTATTTATTATAAGCATTTACTTTTGTAAACCGTTGTTCCATCCTCATTCCCCATTAAGAGTTTTTATTTTCACTTGGATATAAACATTGCTTGATTCTGGATCCAGAATCAGATTTTATTATTAAGTTTAATAAATTTTACTAAATTTAATTTAAAAATTTATTATTCTTTAGAAGTTAAAAAGAACTAGGCATAAATACACACAAAGAAATGCTTATTCATTCTCCCTTATAATTTAATTGTATTCAGTTTTGTTAGTCTCTTTGGATAAGTGTGTCCATGTGTATATCTTTCAAAGATTTTAAGATGTCTTATTTATGTCTCTTGCTTTTAGTAGATCATTAACTTTGTGTATTCCAGTAGACCAAGTGTTTATGTAAAAATGGGGTCATAATCCTTGGACTTTAAGCTTTCATGATTATTATACAAAATTATGCTTAAATTTTGCTTTCTCACCTTTGGGACTTTAAAACTTTAAAATGCCACTTTCCTGACATGAATGAATGATATTCACTCTAAAGACCACTACTGTTGTAGTTAGCACTATTCTAGTTTACCTTTAATTTTCTAAATTATTTAGAAAATGAATTTTCTAAATTAATATTTATGTTTCATCTCCGTAGGATGTGATATTTACCATTATCTTTCCTCTGTTGCACATATATCAAAACTAAACAAAATGAAGCAAAATGTCTGTGAGAGCCCCATTTATATACAGACTCCTAGGTTTTTCAGGATTGTACCCAGATATTTTTTTAAAGAAAATCTCCTCTACATGTCTTAGGATTTTGGAATGGTCCATGAGGCCCAGAACTTTGCAAGTCCAGATTGTTAGGATCTGTGAGAACTAGTTGCTCTGTGCGTTATAGTTTTAGGCTTCCCTGGTGGCTCAGAATCTGCCTTTAGTGCCGGTAGACCCAGGTTCGATCCCTGGGTCGGGAAGAACTCCTGGAGAGGAAAATGGCTTCTCACTCTGATGTTCTTAGCTGGAGATGCCTACGGACAGAGGAGCCTGGGGGGCTACAGTCCTTAGGGACGCCAAGAGTTAGACACGACTGAGTGACTAACACGGCAGTTAATGAATGATTTGCCAAAGAAAGCTTGTCTTTAGTTTGAGTAATGACTATTATGAAAGGACTGTAGAATATGTACTTGGTGCCTGTTAGTTGTTCAGAATCCTTTTGGAAGAACAGAAGTGTTTAGTTCAGTGGGAACATCTTAGGTGTTCTTAGTTACAATATTGTAGCCCTCCACTTCCCAATTTCTTCATTGTCTTTCTTGAAAGCTGTGTTTTCCTAGTTACGGGGATCTACTTAGTTTTAAGAAACATGCATTTCTGAAATGATTAAGGATTAATTCCAGAGGAAAAAATATTCATTGTGATTAGGAATAGTGCTCTGATAACAGGTTTTCGTTTTTCAGAATTGCTTCTCTGGTTTTCATTGAATTAAAATATTTCAACTTTGCCATGGACTTGGTAGGAAAATTGAGAATACTTTAAAATTAAATTGGATGTGTATAATTTTGTAAGCATCAAGAAGATTCTTGAAAAATTCGTCTTTTTGTACTTCATTTGTTGTAGTGTCTGTGTGTGGTAGTCAGTTAGTGAATATTGTTAAATGAACATGATAGCCTCATATTAATGGAATTTATAAAGGCTGAAATAATGTGCATGTGTGTTTTCTGTAGAAAATCTTGTCCTTATTTCACCTCAGGTTTTTATCATGACATTTTTTTCTTCTTGGCTAATATCCTTTCATCAGTATTTTAACTATTGATGAGGTCTTTACTTGGAGAATTTATTCAAATGGGTAATTTCAGTGTCAGAGCAAATTTAATATATAGCCTGGAAATTTAATGTATGGCCTTTTCTCAGTGTTTATATCACTTTCTTTAAAGGTGCAGTTTGAGAATGAAAAGTTCCAAAGCAAAAATAATCTTAACTTTCTGTAACTCTATGGGAGTGTGTGTGTGTGTGTTTGTGTATATGTATACAAAGGTTGAGAAAGAGAGAGAGAAGAGGAAAGAGTGTGGGGATACAGAGACAGGAAGAATTTACATGTGACTTCTATGAAATTGTGATATATCTCTAGGATGACTGACAATGATAGGTTGTGTATGGGAATAATTAAACCTTTTTACTTTTTAAAAAAAATTAGTTTTCATCAAAACAAGCATTCATAAGGTTAACAAATGGTAACTTTAAATCATACTGATAATTGCTTTTAGATAATAGAGTAAGTCAATGGCTAGAAGAGGGAAAACCTATGAATATCTTTTGGAAAAAGGTGTGTATTATGTTAGAAATATTTTATAGTCACGTTAAGGAAATTTGCTAACATTTAGCAAAGAATGTTATTTGTTTTGAGCAGAAGGTAGAGTATCTGAAATATTGCCTGCTTTGGTTGCACATTAAGATCTTTTAAATAATTCATATTTTTCTCTTAATAGGGAAAAAAGGCTTAGATGTTACATGTTTATTTTCCACTTTAAAATAATTTTCTTGATATAAGAAGGAATAGATATAAAGGCAGGGAGATTTTTAAATTGTAGAACATAAATAGATATTGAGATATTATCTTTCTGCTTCTGAAGTTGATTTTTTAACCTAAAAGGTCAAAAATCTCATTTATTAATTTCTTTGAAATAGAGTTGCCTTTCCTCTCTCCCTCAACAAACCATAAAGATAATTTGAGAAATGCGTTTCCAGCTGAGCTTTTGTATTTTGTCAGTTCTTCTGTGACTTAGATGAAGTTTCAATTAAAAATAGACTATAAACTTCTATGTGGGAAGCAGTTGAATGAGTTGCTATGACAGTTCATATTATGAGGTTGAACCAAGTGCAAAGTAGCTTAATAAGATTTGAGAAACATGGAGCTATATCAGTACTAACAATCACCCTTCTTTAACCTGGGGTGGGTGTAAAGGCATGTGTCTTCCTCTCAGAGAACAAAAGGCTAATTAGGGAGTCAGTGGAGCCTGTAGCCCTGAACATACTGCTTCTAAGAACCTATCTTCCTAAGGAACACCACTCTTTCCCATTTGAGATTATATGTAAAAGATTTTGGGGAACCAGTCATTTTTATATGACTGTCTCCCCATTCCTTAGCAGAGGTGCTTAGTAAGTGTTACATAGCATTAGCAACTCTTGAACTTCCTGATTCTAAATCAAAGATATTTAGACTTTTCCTTTCTTTATGGAATTTTCTAAGCCAGATTCTGCTATTTTATACACTATTTATTTATCAGTAGATTTTTGGAGTATTGCAAAGTATGTCTGTGTGCCTACAAAGAAATTTTAATATTTCATTATTAATGCGCCATTGGACATTAAGCTTAGATATTGGGCAGGAAAGCAAACAGCATTTAACTGGTCTCTGTTTTAATAAAAGATTTCCATTTACAGAAACACTGGCAATTATAAATGAGGAAAAGAAAAGAGAAAAAAGTTGGCAGCTGTATTTCTTTGAGGAGATGGCTAATGAAATTCATTAGGATAATGAAAATTCAGCTATCAAAAAGCATATATGTATCACATTTATGTCCACATTTTTAGACAGAGATGTGGGTAGATGAAATGGAAAGATTTCATTCTCCTGCTGATAAAGTGTTGGTTGTTCAGAGCAAAACCAGTCAAAACCAGAGATGGAGAGCCACGGGTTTCACACGAGAAATAGGAAATCTCTTTAAATTTCCTAAATTTCAGGAAAAAGCTAAATTCTTCATAGGGGAAGTAGAGCTACCATTCTAACTAATCATGTATGTTTTGTGTATGCTCTGCTCTGCTTATAATCTGCTCTTTTGATTTCACTTAATAAATCATTATACATATTTTCTCCATGTCATTAAACATTAAATATTTTACAGAATATAATGTTTAAGGAGTTTACATAATATTTTTTGGTAAGACTTTTATCATATGAAACTTTTCCTATTGTTGACTGATCACATCATCATGGTGTGATCCAGATAACCACAACCTAGATAACCACAATGGTGTGATCACTCACCTAGAACCAGACATCCTGGAGTGTGAAGTCAAGTGGGCCTTAGGAAGCATCACTGTGAACAAAGCTGGTCTAGGTTATGGAATTCCAGCTGAGCTATTTAAAATCCTAAAAGATGATGGTGTTAGAGTTCTGCATTCAACATGCCAGCAAATTGGAAAGCTCAGCAGTGGCCACAGGACTGGAAAAGTTTAGTTTTCATTCCAGTCCTAAATAAGAGCAATGCCAGAGAATGTTCAAACTACCACACAATTGCACTCATCTCACACACTAGCAAAGTAATGCTCAAAATCCTCCAAGCCAGGTTCCAACACTATGTGAACGGAGAACTCCAAAATGTTTAAGCTGGATTTAGAAAAGGCAGAAGAACCAGAGATCAAACTGTCAAGATTTGATGTATTATAGAAAAAGTGAGAGAGTTTGAGAAAAACATCTGCTCATTACGCTAAAGCCTTTGACTCTGTGGGTAACAACAAACTGTGGAAAATTCTTAAAGAGATTGGAATCCCAGACCACCTTACCTGCCTCCTGAGATGCCTGTATGCAGGTCAAGAAGCAACAGTTAGAACTGGACATGGAACAACAGACTGGTTCCAAATCGGGAAAGGAGTATGCCAAGGCTGTATATTGTCACCCTGCTTATTTAATTTGTATGCAGAGTATATCATGTGAAATGCCGAACTGGATGAAGCACAAGCTGGAATCAAGATTTCTGGGAGAAATATCAATAACCTCAAATATGCAGGTGATGCCACTCTTATGGCAGAAAGTGAAGAGGAACTACAGAGCCTGTTGATGAAGGTTGAAAGAGGAGAGTGAAACAGTTGGCTTAAAGCTCAACATTAAAAAACGAAGATCATGGCATCCAGTCCCATCACTTTATGGCAAATAGATGGGAAAACAATGGAAACAGTGACAGACTTAATTTTTTTGGGCTCCAAAATCACTTGCAGGTGGTGACTGCCAATGTGAAATTAAAAGATGCTTGCTCCTTCAAAGAAAAGCTATGACCAACCTAGACAGCATATTAAAAAGCGGAGATATTACTTTGGCAACAAAGTTTGTGTAGTCAAGGCTATGGTTTTTCCAGTGGTCATGTATGGATGTTAGAGTTGGAACGTAAAGAAGGCTGAGCGCCGAAGAATTGATGGTTTTGAACTGTGGTATTGGAGAAAAACTCTTGGGATTCCCTTTGACTTCAAGATCAAACCAGTCCATCCTAAAGGAAATCAATCCTGAATATTCATTGGAAAGACGGATAGTCAAGCTGAAACTCCATTACTTTGACCGCTTGATGTGAAGAGCTCACCCACAAAAGACCCTAATGGTGGGCAAGACTGATGGCAGGAGGAGAAGGGGATGACAGAGGATGAGATGGTTGGATGGCATCACCAACTCATTAGACATGAGTTTAAGCAAGCTCCCAGAGATGGTGAAGGACAGGAAAGCCTGGTGTGCTGCTGTCCATGGGGTCGCAAAGAGTCAGACATGACTGAGGGACTGAACATCACTGAGTATTTCTTACAGAATTTTAATATTATACCATGACGTACAAAGAATCCTCTTTTACTTTTTAAAGTACTATATGCTGGCTTTGTACAATGACACGCAAAGAAAATATTTCTGTTTTCCTCTCAATTTAAATACCTGATGTTGAAGAAAAAGTAGTTTCAGAAGTCCACATTAAGTAGTCCAGTTAGTAAACTTCTCTTCTTGACAGCTTTCTTAGGCAGCTTTCTTGGCAAGGCTAGAAGGACTGAATGGGACGCTCATACTTAGTTTTTATTTATTTGTAGAAGGTTGCTTGCAACTTTGCCTATTTGTTCTACCACCAGCATTGCTCACATCACTAGAGCAGGTTTCTGTCTTTCCTTCCTCCCTTTTTCCATACTCTCAGCTCTATGAAAGTTGTCTTGCCTCTCTTCTATGCTTCATTGGCAGCAAGTTTTTTTTTTTTTTTCTTTTCCTGATGATTCAGGAAGGGAAATAAGTGGGGAAGGAAGAAATGAAAGGAGGGTTATTTCTTGCAGTCTTCTCAATCTCAAAGCCTGTGATAATAAAATTTAACTTAAAGACAAACATTTTCCCCAGATCTTATTTATAAATTCAAGCTCCTTAAAGCATTCCTATGTTTTAAATATTTATGACCCTAATTGTTGAGTCATTTTTCTGAAGTAGTTTTTAAAATATTTTTATTGAAAGAGTCTATTGAAAATAAAACTGTTGTGACCCTTAGATTTTGAATATTGTTATTTGGAGATACAGATATTAATAGATTTACAGGTGGTATACCATTACTCCATTAATAAATGTTACTTTAAAATGAGTACCTCTAGACTAATATCTTAAAAGTACGTAAATGTAAAATTTATATTCACTTTCAAATAAAGCTCCTTGGTTCACTAAGTCCAGAGCAAGCCCTATAACATAGCAGCAGTTGTCTTTTCTGTCCCTACATTACATGCACAGGATAACTCTCCCAACCTCCTTGAACGAGCTCCTACTCTGTACACAACATCAGTGCATGTGGCTGCCCTAACTAAGCAGTGGTTAGGGAGGTGGTTAGCAATATCAGAAGAAAACCAAGTGGTTACTGCCAAACACTCTTCACATTTGTTTTGAAAGAGTAGGAAGGGTGGTTGAAGGTGTCTCCCAGATTACCGCAGCACACCTTACCTTGGCTGAGGATACATTCTCATTTCTGGCGTGATTAAATCTTTGTGAAGGGACAGGATATCTCAGTGGATATGCGAGTTCCTTTTCTCTGTGAAAGGAATATATGAATAGTTACGATGTGATTTCATCTGTTGCTTCTATAATTGTTTAGTCAACAGACATTTACTGAATACTTACTAGATGCCAGAAGTTGTACAAAGTGTTATGAATACAACTGTACCTCTGGGCAGTCCCTGATTTGGCATGAATTGAGGTGAGGGATACACAGACAGGAAAACTGTCAATTTGGTATAATAAGTGCTGAGCCAACAGTGTGCAGTGTTCTGTGGAAGTTTGTAGATGGACACCTAAACCAAATCTGGGCAGAAGGATAAAGAATGGATGACAGCCATTACCTTACCCCTAATAACTACCCCACCCATTTCCTCCTTGCAGTTTTGTCCATAACTGCCATGTTTAGGACCTTCCTACTTAAATTATTAAAACTTTGTACAGTGTTTGCCAAATATTTGTGACTTAGAACTTTCAACAGCCAGTGAAGGAGAAGGGAACCTAGTTCCTGAGTAGAGAGGAGGAGGGTGATGCTGCCTTAGAGCACAACCCTAATGATCTGCCACCATGTGAGTTTTACATGTTTTTCTACAATATTTATGATCACTGTGCAAAATACGATTCTAATGCATGTATAAAAAGCTTTTAAGGGGCACAAAAAGTTGTTCTTGTTTCCACCACTCCAGATCTTCCAATAAAATTACATTTTAAGAAATACCTTCAGTGAATATCCAGTGGCTTCACATACCCCAGGCACAATATCATTCTACAAGTATGTAGCCAGTTAGTTTCTCTCTTACCTAGTTAATCTTCTAAAACTTTTGCCAGAGCAGTCTCCTTGAAGCTTGGAATCTGTTTTGTCATTTCCTGTTCTTCTTAGTTTAGAAGAAAGCTCAATTCCTTAGCCTGCTTGAAAATGTCCTCTCTAGTCTGCATTAGGGCCTTCCTGGTGGCTCAGTGATAGAGAATACACCTGCCAATGCAGGAAGCAAAGGTTCCATCCCTGGGTCAGGAAGATCCCCTGGAGAAGGAAACGGCGACCCACTCCAGTATTCTTGTCTGGGAAATCCCATCAACAAAGGAGACTCATGGGCTATAGTCCATAGGGTTCACAAGTCCGTCAGGACTTAGTGACTAAACAACAGCAGAATCTGCATGAAGCTTTCTTTCCCTCTCTCAGATCTTACTGTTTTCTTCTCTGTGGGTCCCATGCTGCAGCTTCCTCTGACCTGTTCTTTGGGAAATTGTTTCTTTGTTTATGATGACATAATACTTCTATCTGGAATGCACATTCCTCTACCTTTATGTGTGAATATTTTAACTGTTCTTAAAGTTCAGTTTAAATGCTAACTCACTTTGAAACTTTTCCGTCTTTCAACCTGAGAGTGATTTTTCCTGTTTCGGTTTCTTTGTGCGTATCATAAGCGTTTTTTTGTTTTGTTTTGTTTTTTTACTAGTACTTGCCTTATTCTTCCCTTATGACTCTTCATATATCTGTCTTTTTTTGTAAGATTATTAGCTAAGAATGATTTTTCTTATATTTTCCCAAACCTTATGTTGTTTGCCATGTATCCTCTATAGTATATGACCCACAAATGTCTACTGAAGGATGACCTCACAGACTCATCACTGAATTTTCTATGAGTTAGTTATTTTTTACCCACAAAGTGGGTGTAATGATGTTTCACAGTGCATTATAAAATTATTTATTGAAATATAACCTTATAGACATACCAGTAATCTAGGACTTTTGTATTCTATCCCCAGTGCTGCCGTTTACTCTTTGAATTGCAGCCTGACATTTAATTTTTCTGTGACTTAGTTTTTTTTTACCCACAAAGTGGGTGTAATGATATTTCACTATGCATAACCATTATAAAATTATGTTATTTATCAAAGAACTTCTTTGAACTCCCTGGGAGGAAAATGGTCAGATTTACAGAAAAATAGTAAGAGGCTTTTGCCTTTGAAATATGAAAATTTTGCACACAATTTGCAGATAATTTTTTGAAATATCAAATAATCTAGAAATACAGGATCATTAATATTGCATGTGTATGTGTGTGTACACATTTGCACTTGTTACAAGCTCATTTAAAATGTGATACCAATAACAGACCACAGTAATTTTTTAGCAGGGTGAAACTGCCACAGAAAAACATATTGCTTTAGTGTGGTGGTTGCGAGTCTGGGCTCTGACAGTAGAATGCCTTGGTTTAAATTAACTTTTAGCCTTCTGTGACCTTGGGTAAGTTATTTGACTTTCTAATCCTATGGTTTCCTCATTTATAAATCAGATTAATAACTGCTTATAGTTAGAGTATCATTTTCAAGAAAAAGTTAATGCTGACACATAGTAAGTACAGGTTAGTTATTATTATTATGATCTTTTCATGGAAAAATCAAACGTAGTGTGGCTTAGTTGGCGGTCAGGCTGAGGGATTAAGAGCTCAGCATTAGATAAGCCTGGGTTTTAATTCTTGTTTTTCTTGTGCTGCATGTATAATTTTGTGGAAGTTACCTATTTGTTTCCAATAGATTTTTTGAGAATTGTGTGAAATAATACCTGTAAAATGTTTCACATATTGCTTGGTGCATGGCAGTTTTTAACAAACATTATCAATTGGTTTTATGTTCAATCCCTGGGTCGGGAAGATTCCTTGGAGAAGGAAATGGCAACCCACTCCAGTATTCTTGCCTAGGAAATGCTATGGACAGAGGAACCTAGTGGACTACCATCCATGGGGTCACAAAGAATCAGACATGAATGAGCGACTAAACAACAAGATGATCTGCCTTTGTCTCGATCACACAGGCTGCTTCATTCTGTGCAGTATTTACGTTAGCTTAAAAAAAAAAAAAAAGCTTCTAAGTAGAAAAGAGTTGGTGTTGTAAAAATAAAAAAAATCTTAAAGTTAAAAAAGTAGATCTAAGTGAACATATAAAGAAAACAAGGCTTTTCCAGACCTATCCGGAACACGTTTTTGTTTACTATGAGATTGGTTCTTCCACTGACCCTCCTGAGTGTTAGCCCTTGAACTGCTCTAAGGTTGGATCTGGTGTCAATTCTAGTGAAATAAGAAGCCAGAAAAATTTCTGCTTCTTTCATTCCATGATGTCCAAAATGAGGAAGGAGTGTACTGTATAACCCAGTGGGTAAGGGGAACATGTAAGACAATCTATTTACACTTGTTTTATCTAAAAATATTTACTATATAGGTTGACAGTAATGCATATAGCAAATGTACTAAGTATAAATATATTAACGTGGGGCTCAGATGTTCGTGCACCCACTCACAAACACACACACACACACACTCTCTACACTAAGCTCTCAAGACTCGCTAAATAAAGTAGGAGTTCTAGTATAAACAGAGTTTAGATATTTGCTGGTGGTATAATTTGGATGTTACTCAGTTATCTGAATTCATCAGATTTCTCATTTCCTGTAATGTGCCATCCATAATACAGGGAATAAGAACTTTGCTCTGAGTCCTTTTCTATAGTTGATTCTTTTAAAGATGCCTCTTTTGGTAATGGTAAGGTGGAGTATTTAGAGTCACTAGAATTGTTTCACAGATATTGAGGAAAAGGACTGTTGAGCTGATTTGTCTGATTATTTTTTTCTGAAATTGCGTCTGTTGAATTAAGATAAAGCAGTTAAGTGAAAAAGCCAGTAGGTGTTCATTAAACTCACTTTTGAAAATTGAGTTTTAACATTGTGATTTAAAGTTAAACAAACTCAGATTCAGATCCTTGCTCTTGATTGTGCTAGCAGTGGTGCTTCTTTGTGGGTAAAGGTAAGAGTAAAATTAGTAGCTTCCTCCTAGATTGATAGTAAGTCCATGCAGTGTCTGCCGCATAGCAAGCAAGCCCTCAGGAAATGCCAGTACTCATTATTGTTATGGTGGTAGAACTGGTGAAAAAAGCAAGCGTTTCTTTTTCTTCCCCCTTCTGATTTATTTATTTATTTTGACTTATAGTTATTTATAATGTTGTGTAAGTTTCAATAGTACAACAAAGTGAGTCAGTTATACATATATATATATATATACACACATATATTTTATATATATATATATATTCTTTTTTAGATTCTGTCCCATTATAAGTCATTACAAGATATTGAGTATAGTTCCCTGTGCTATACATTGGGTCCCTGTTGTTTGCCTATCTTATATATAGTTGTGTTTTTATATTAATTCCGAACTCCTAGTTTTCCTCTCCCTCCAACTCCTGCAAACCCCTTTCATAACCATAAGTTTGTTTTATATGTTTGTGTGTCATCTTCTGTTTTGTTAATAATTTCATTTATATAATTTTTTGAGATTCCACATGTAAGTCATATCATATGATGTTTGCCTTTCTCTGCTCTGAGTTACTTAATATGATAATCACTAGGCTCATCCATGTTGCTGCAAATGGCATTATTTCATTTGTTTTTATGACTTAGTAATATTCCATTGTGTGTGTGTGTGTGTGTGTGTGTGTGTGTGTGAAGTAAGGATTTGTTATACTGTAGAGCTTGATTAGCTTTAAAAGAACAAAAATTTCAGGTTAACTAAGCAGTTTTAGAGGCAGAGAATATCTCTGCAAAGTTTAGATATGTGGTCATAGTATTTAAGCTGACCTCGGGTCCATCAATTTATTGTATACTGTATTTGTTTCTTTTTATTAAAGAGGTTATATGTAGGGGATAATGAAATTCATGGATATTTTTGTTTATTTTTGGCTATGTTGGGTGTTCATCACTGCACGTAGGCTTTCATTAGTTGCAGCAAGCAGGGGCTACTCTCTAGTTGCAGTGCTCAGACTTCTCATTGCAGTGGCTTCACTTGTTGTACATCACAGGCTCTAGGATGCATGGGTTTCAGTAGTTTTAACATGTGGGCTCACTGGTTGCAGCTACCAGACTCTCGAGCACAGGCTCAATATTTGTGGTGTGCAGCCTTAGTTGCCCCTGCGGCATGTGGGATCTTCTGGAGCAGGGACCAAACTCGTGTCCTCTGCATTGGCAGAAGGATTCTGAACCACTGGACCACCAGGGAAGTCTAATACTATATTACATTTGAAAAGGATCATATTTATGTTGTCTTTCAGCAAGATTAAATTTACTTTTACTGTGGGAAAAACAATTTACCTAATCAAAGATGATCTTACAGTCTTGGTTAGGTTCTGTGAAGGTGTCTGTGACATTGTCACCAATTATCGTTTAACATTAGATGAGATGTTCTAACGTCTCACATTTTTTTGTTCCACCTCTTTCCGTGAACTTTAATTGTACAAATATGTCCTGAGACACCAAATTCTTAGGAGACTTGACGCCTATTCATCAATTCATCAGCCGTTCTTGACAGCTTGACATGAGCGCTGCTCTCTTTCTGAGGGAGCTTAGAGTTTAGAAGTAACTTTATGGATCATTTCCCTGGTTGATGTCATAGATGTTCACTTTAGAACCTGTATGAATATAGACTCAAGCAAAACAACCTAGAATTTAAAAATTTTGCCATATAACGTTAATTAAATTGTTTACCTTCTAATGTACTTGTTTGTAAAATTACAGTTTCTGTTGTTCAAGTACTTCATACTGCTTAGTTTAAAAGCTATGTTCACCAGTATTCTTAGGACTATGAGTAGAAATATTGAAGAAACTCTGAGCTTGTTTATTTATAAATGTATCATGTTATATGCTTAGTATTAGAGATAATTATAGGAATAACTTGATTTTTTCATTCTCTTTTACAAATTAAGCTATTCTCTTAAGTTTTTCAGAAGAGTAAAACCTCTACTCTTCATCTGTTTCTGAGATACACTTTCATCACTTCCAAATAGATTTGCAGGAGTATTGGTATGCCACTCATCTTCCAATATTTCAGGCCATGGCTGGAGCTCCCTCATTTTGCTTTACTAATTTATCTTGGTTGGAAAACTCAGTTACTACTACAACTTCATGTTATGCCTTCTTATCACTTTTCTCATTTTTAAGTTTATCATTCACTAACTACTTGCTGTTATTTTTGCTGCATATGTTTAAATAACACTAAAAGAATACCTGAGTCTCCAGTTGATATTTTACAAGTTTAGTTAGAAAGTGTCCAAAAGGTTTAAAAAATAATTTAAACTGGCAACACTCACCTAGATTAAAGAAAGAAAACCATACAACTATAAAAATGTATTTCAGTTCAGTTCAAGTCACTCAGTTCTCTCTGACTCTTTGTGACCCTGTGGACTGCAGCACGCTAGGCTTCCCTGTCCATCACCAACCCTTGAAGTTTGCTCACACTCATGTCCCTGAAGTCGGTGATGCCATCCAAGCATCTCATCCTCTGTCGTCCCCTTCTCCTCCTGCCCTCAATCTTTCCCAGCATCAAGGGTCTTTTCCAGTGAGTCAGCTCTTTGCATCAGGTGGCCAAAGTATTGGAACTTCAGCATCAGCAGCAGTCCAAGTAGTTCTCAAAAGCAGATAGAAGAGGCAGCCTTATTTCCGTAGGATGGTGCATTGTTTTGGCTCTGTTTTCTTCATAATGATAATTATAGGAAGTAAAGCTCTATGTTTTCTTGGTGTTTGTAGGTTGTTGACTTGGTTGCTAGAGATACTTTGTAGAGCAAGAATGCTTTCAAAGGGGAGAATGGAATTAAATATTGTGATGCAGTCCTCTAGGTATTCAAACCTTGAATTTCTTGTGAAGAGAAAAGCAAGTTTGTACATACTTGGTCATCATTCTCAGTTAAAGCTTAGAATTATGCAGAGATGAAGTGAAGGCTTTTGATGTTTTGGTAATAGCTCTTGAGATCTCAAGAAATGGAAAAACCTGCAGAAGCAAAACTATTGAAAAGCCAAGCCACCTTGTTCCTGAGTCCCTAAAACTAAGAATAAATCCAGAAGCTTAGGTTTTTTCCTGTAAATAGTATCGAGGAATTAGCCTTGCCATTAAGTAGGAATTGAGTACTATACCAGTCTGAAACACTTGAGACCAAAACTAGCCAGAGACTAAGCTCTGTTTTACTTTACAGTCCCTTTCTCTATCCTCCCTTGACCTTTGTTTTAAGAGATACTCACAATAATTGAGGAATCTCATTTTTAATATTTCTCCTGGATCTGTTGTATTTAAACTAATCGCCTTCCTGTAGTCATTACTTTCTAGACCACACTCTCTTCCCTCCTGACCTGTCTGCACATTAATCTAGTCATGTCTTTTGTCCTGTTTCAAAAATGTCCATGGTACTTACTGCCTGAAATCCAAAGTCTCTATCCAGAAACACACACTCTCACAATTAGTATAGCCATGCATCCCATATTTAATGATTCTATCTTGTGTCCTATATTGACTTTTTTAGGATGCACTAAATATCATGTATTTAACATTTCTAATACAATATCAAAATTCAGCAGTTAAAGTGTCTTTATTTATCCAACACAGTAACTGACATTTAAATTGTTTATATGGCAGCACTAGCTGAAAATCATACTGCAGAAATATAAATCTGTGTACTTTTTTATGATCTCTCCTGTAGGTTATTCTGAAGGGAACTGAGAATTAAAAGTGTTTAGTTTTTGTGTTCAATAAATGAATAGACTGTTCTTTGCCTGAAGTCCCAAGTCATGAATAAGTAAGCATTAATTAGAAATAACTCTGGATCAGTTCTCATGCTGTGAAAATCAGCCAATCAATGACAGCCTCACTCCAGTGGCCATGCCTCTGCAAATCAGCCAGTCAATAACAGCCTCAGTTCAATACCTTCACATCTGAAAGGTAACAAATCAGTCATCACCCCCGGCTTCTGAAAGTCAGCCAATCAGTGACTGCTACTGATAAGTTCAGTATACCTGTTCAAAATTTATTAATAAATATTCAATGTAGAAAACATCAAAGTATGTTGAATGTGGCCACTCTAGAAATTATATTAAACTGTAAATGGATCCAGGCCTCCCTTCTCAGCAACAGATAGAACTAGTATCCAGAAAATCAACAGGTATTTAAAGATCTGAACAATACTGTCAACCAGTAGAATCTATCTGGCACACATAGAACATGCTTCCCAACAACAGCAGAATACAAATAGAACATTAGCCAAGTTAGACTATTTCCTTGGCTGTAAGACGAACCTCAGTAAATTTAAAACAACTGAAGTCATAGACAGTATGTGCTAAGTTGCTTCAGTCGTGTCCAACTCTGTGCAACCCTATGGACTGTAGCCCCCCAGGCTCCTCTGTCCATGGGGATTCTCTAGGCAAGAATACTGGAGTGGGTTGCCATTTCCTTCTCCACATAAGAGAGTATGGTCTCTGAAAATAGATTGAACGTGGAAATCCATAACAAATATTATAGGAAGAAAAGATCACAGTGGAAGTCTCAAAGGAAATTTTAAAAAATACTTCAAATTGAGTATGAGTGAAAATAAAGCATATCAAAATATGTCAAAGGTAGCTAAACCAGTTCTGACAGGGAAATCTGTAGCCCTAAATGGTTACATTAGAAATGAGGAAAGTTTTCAAATCAATAATCAAAATCCCTAATACAAGAAATTACAAAAAAAATAGAGAAAATAAGCCCAAAGCAATAATAAATATAAAAACAGAAACCAGGAAATTAAAAATAAGAAAACAGTAGAGTGACATCAGTAAATGGCAGACCGGGAGGTTCTAATGCTCAGCCCCTCCACAGAAACATCAAAAACAGTGCATAAGCAACTGCATATTGATGAAAATATGATGGCTTACAGCAGGGGAGCTGCAGAAAGCAGACACTGAGAATCCTGCATAGAAAAGCACAGACAGCATTTTGACTGTGTCACCTCAACCCCGTGGTGTGACCTTCTCCCACAAGGAAAGGAACAGGAGGGCCCTAGCGACCCTCATCACGCCTGTAGACACTGGTGGCTGTCACCATGGAGGACCTATGCAGTCTTCGTTAACCCTGAACTCACTTCCCAGAGCTTCCAGAGTCCCATGTTGCTGTGCTCCCCTGCCACACAAACAAATGAACCATTGCTGTCTCCGCCCTCTCCCAGGAGGAGGACCAGTTAGCCCCACCAGACCCCGACTCCACAGTGGCTCAGCAAGTGCCCACACCTTCGACACCAGCACCACCACTGCAGCAGGTGTTTCTGTTCCCCGGCCCCAGGCACTGGTCATTCTGTGCCCCCAAGCCCTGGACTTCAACCCCGTACGCGCCCACCCCTTGGACGCTGATGCCGCTACCAGTGAGTGCCTGTGTCTGCAGTCTCAGGAGCTATAGCTGTCCTGCAGGATCTGAGCTCCTGGCTGCTCCCTCTGCATTCCATGCCCCATCATGTATGCCGTTACTGGCGCAAGTGCCCCAGATCCTCCTGATGAAATAAAGAGGCCTACTGCCACACTCGGTGCCAAGAAAGATTGCTTTGGCCAATACTTCCCCCGTATGGGAAGAAAATGAGTAAGAGGACGTCAGAAGGATCCAACGGCTCTTACCCTGAATAGCCAAAGCAGTCTTAAGAAATAATAACAAAGCCGGAGGATCACATTTCTTTATTTTAAATATTGTAAATCTACCTTAATCAAGACAGTATGCTACTGGCACAGGAAAAGGTAGATAGGCCAGTGGAACAGAATGGAGAGTCAAGATAAAAATTTACCTCTTTTGTCAACCAGTCTTTGACAGTGGTACTGACACATAATTGGAAAAGGATAACTTATCAATAAATGGTGTTGAAAAATGGGTATACACATGCAGAAAATTGGAGTTGGATTCTTGTATGTGAAAGTGTTAGACACTCAGTTGTGTCTGACTCTTGAGACCCCATGACCTGTAGTTTGCCAGCATCCTGTGTCCATGGATTTCCCAGGCAAGAATACTGGAGTGGGTTGCCATTTCCTTCTCCAGGGGATCTTCCTGACCCAGGGATCAAACCAGTGTCTCCTGCATTGGCAGAAAGACTTCTTATGTCACACTATATATAAAAATCAGCTTACAGTTGGTTAAAACTCCTAGGGGAAAGCTTGGGGGTGGTGAGCACCTTGAAATTGGTCTGGGCAGTGATTTTTTGGATATGACACCAAAAGCACAGGCAACAGAAGCAAAGTAGCCAAATTAGATTGCATCAAAGTATAAAACCTCTACACAGCGAAGGAAGCAGTTGACAAAATGAAAAGGCAACCTGTGGAATTGGAGAAAATATTTGCAATCCATATAAGGGGCTAATGTCCAAAATATATAAGGAACTTATAAAGCTCAACAGCATAAAAACCCCCAAATAATCTGTTTACAAATGAGCAATGGATTTCAGTAGATATTTTTCTCAAAGACTTACAAATGACTAGCAGGTACATGAAAAGATGCCCAGCTTCACAAAATGCAAATCAAAGCCCCAGTGAGGTGTCTTCTCACGCCATTTAGAATGGCTATTATCAGAAAGAGAAAACAAGTAATGAGGAAGATGTGGGAAAAAAGAAACCCTGTTCACTGTTTGCTGTAATGTAAATTACCAGTGTAAATTGGTATATCTGTTAGAGAAAAAGTACAGAGATTCCTCAGTAAAAATATAACTACCATATGATCAGAAATCTTCTTTTAAGTATATACCCAAAGGAAATCAAGTCATAAACTGGAGAGAGAGCTGTACTCCCAAGGTAATTTCTATTATTCATAATAGCCAAGATATAGAAACAACCTAAATCTTCACCATCAAATGAGTGAAGAAAGTTTTAAAATATATACATCACTCTGTATATATATGAAGGAATTCCTATCATTTGTCATATCATAGATGAACCTGAAGGATGTTATGATAATTGAAATAAGCCAGATGCAAAAACACAATCATGGCTTGATCTCATTTCAGTTTAAATCTAAAGTAGTCAGAGTCATAGAAGCAGAGAGTAGAATGGTGGTTACCAGGGCCTGGGAAAAGTGGAAAATTTGATAATGTTAGTTAACAGTTACAAAGTTTCAGTTATAGGAGATGAGTAAGTTCTGGAGCTAATGTAGTGCAATGTGACTATAGTTAACAATACTTTATTACATAATTGAAAATTGCTAAGAGGGTGGCTCTTAAAGTGTTCTCACCATAGAAAAAGAAAATTGTGCTAACTATTGAAAAGATGAATATGTTAATTTTCTTGAATGTGGTGATTATGTAACAATTGTAGTTTCCAAGGCCAGCATACAGGGAATTGCATATGCACATTAAATCATCAAGTTGTACACCTTACATATATACAAACCTTATTTGTAAAATAAACAGTAAAAAAAAAAAAAAAGGAAAGAAAATTAATGAAACAAAAAACTGATTTCTTGAAAGGATCATTATTGGTAAATCTCTGGCAAGACTGGAAAGACAAATTTAAAAAGATAAAATACAAATTGCCTGTATCAAGAGTGAAAAATAAGATATCAGCACAGATCCTGCACACATTAAAAACACAGCAAGAGAATGCTTTAAACAAATTTATCCCCATAAATGGATAATTTAGAAGAAAAATATCAATTCCTTGAAAACCACACACTACAGAACTCACCCAAGGTGGAGTAATCTGAATATCTCTTTATCCATTAAAGAAATTAGACTTGTAATTTAAAAGATTCTGAAAAGGAAATCTCCAGTTCTGGATGTTCCACTGGAGAATTCTACCAAACATTTGAGGAATTAATACCAATTTTACACAGTTTCCTCTATGAAAGTGGAGGGAACCCCTCCTGAGTCATGTTTGAAGCTCATACTACTTTGATATTGAAAATAGACAAGACAGTATAGGGGAAAAAAAGCATAGACCATTATTTCTAACTTGCTTAGATGCAAAAACCCTCAACAGGAATCATAGAATCACAGGTAATTACAACTAGTGTTCCTCCTTATAGAAGGTAACACTATTCGTCACTTAAGTGAAAATATTAATTCAGTGCTCCTTTAACGATAGCCTCAAAATTCAATTGATTTATAATCAAATTCAACAGGTTTTTATTGTTTCATTTTGTTCTCTTCATTTATATCCCTAATGTTTTCAAGTATAATTGCTTTTACAAATTGAACCAAATCCTCTTTTTCATAAATTGAGGCTCTCCTTCGTCTTTTCTGAAATAGTTTTGCACCTTTATTTTTCTATATTTTTTATAGTACTTAGTCTGCTTCATCTGATGTTCTCCTCCTTTTTAAAGAAGGTATCTGAAATGTTGGAATGTTTTCATGATTAGGTTAAACCTTCCTCTTTTTGACCTGGTAAAACTGAAATCAATTTGAGTTATAGTAATTTATTAAATGGTATCCCTGGGTGGTTCAGCAGTAAATAATCCACCTGCCAAGGTGGAGATCTGGGTTCAGTCCTAGGTTGAGAAAATCCCCTGGAGAAAGAAATGGCAACTGACTCCATTTTTCTTGCCTGGGAAATCCCATGGACAGAGGAGGCTAGGGGGCTACAGTCCATGGGGTCGCAAAGAGTCGGACACGACTTAGCAACTGAACCACCACCACCAATGTACTAAATTCCCATGACATTTGCACATGAACTCCTTGACATTTTCTGATGGTAGGTTTTCAAAAAGCAGTGCGTTTACTTGGCAGTCAAATATGGAATGGCATGTACCATAGGAGAAAATGTTTAATTTGATTTATACACTGTAATTCCTTTCTTTAAAAAGACACCTTGTACTTTGAAAATAATTTTTTCAGTTTTGAGCATAGTACATTCCTAGAAATTTAACCTTTTCCCTCTGAAGTGATGATTCTCTGAAAATAAAATGTTTTAAGGGTCATATATCTTACCATGGATATTATCTGTTTTAAAAGGAAGAAAATAAGTCTAAGTTTATTTGGTGACATGACTCTTTTTGCGTTTTAGTGCTTAATAGCTCTTGAGGTCATAATAAACAGTAATGTTGCATAACCCTTTTCACAGTGTTGTATTTTGCTTACACTTGTAGTTTCCAAGGCCAGCATGTAGGAAGTTGTTTATTGCTCCTTAATTAGGTTTCCAGCAGTTAGAAGAAGCAAGAGGGTGCCTGGCTTATGGCATTGCAGTGTATCCTGTTAGGCTTCCCTTGGCTGTAGTTAAAGACAAAAGAGAAAACAGCAAGCATTCTTTTACTTTATACCTTTTCTTTCTCTATATATGAGAACTCTTTGTTTAGAGTTAAGCATTGGGAAGTAATAATATGAACATTAAATCAATGGAGTATATGTTTAGATCCTTTTTTAAAAGGTTATAATTATGCCAAGGTACAAATTATCTTTCATATTCAATTGTAACTATTTTCCATCGCTGCTTAACTCACCAGTGAGTAATATCTACATTCTTCAAGCTTTAAAATGCTCCATAATATGTTAGTAATGTAGGAAGGGTACCCTTCAATAGCTTTATGGCAAAAGCCCTTGTACTCCAGAATCATGTAAATACTGAATGTTTATCAAGTACCTGGTTTAATTTATATGTTAAAGTTTTTAAGTATGTTTAGAGATTCATGCGACAAACATTCATTGACCATCTATTATGTGCCAAGAAGAAAAATGCAAGTTGTGTTCCTTTTCTTTAATGTTTAATGAGATTAGTGAAGGTATAAGTAGTGTTTACATAGGAAAACAACTCATTATCTATGCCAGTAAATTATCAGTTGGCTCTCAGTTTGCAGAGACATTTTAAGGAAGTGGAAAATTTCACTTTTGGTCTATAGTAGATGTAAGTAACATCAAAGGTGATGTAATCTGTGAAGGTGAAGATGATTTTGATAAGGGAAGGGCTAGGGAATGCATTGTGGTAGAGAAGCAAGAACAAAATGCAGGAATGGTAAGACAAAGACTTGTACTCAAGAAATGTAGATTAATCAATAAGAGTGTAGGAGTCACTGTAGGAGGTCAAATGAGTTGCCAGAGTGGGGAGGCATGGGGGCCTGGATGGTGGAAGGCTGTGCATTTAGACTGTACTCGGAGAATGAAATAGTGAAAGCAGAGTTTTCTTTTGACTGAAAAAAAAAGATAATGTCATTATATGTATCCATTGCAGAAGAACTAGAAGGGGCTTCCCAGGTGATGCCGTTGGGTAAAGAATCTGCCTGCCAGTACATGAGACACAAGAGATGTGAGTTCAGTCCCTGGGTTGCGACGATCCCCTGGAGAAGGGCAGGACAACCCACTCCAGTATTCTTGCCTGGAGAATCCCATGGACAGAGAAGCCTGGCGGGCTATAGTCTATGGGGTCACAAAGAGTTGGACCCAACTGAGCATGCGCACACATACATAGAATTATAGTGATAGCAAAAAGTAGAAAATAAAAACATGAAATGGAGATTTTTAGAAATACTAATTTGGTGATATCCAGGATGGATGAAATAAGGGCAGTAATGACTGAAGACAGGAGACCAAGGATAATATTCCCATAGTGCTCTTTCTCTCACTCCTCACTGTATACCCTTCTTTTTAGTATACCCTTCAGCTGGCTATTTAGTGGCAAAAGCTTGAAATATGAATTGGAGCCTGATAAGAATGCAATCTGAATAGAACTTTGGTACTAGGTTTAAAAGTTTGAAATAAAAGGAAACAATGCACATTAAGTTTCTTTGTTGGGTCCTGAGGAAGCTCTTTGCTGAGCATTCGAGAAATTTGGAATTATTTGTAGATGGATGAAGTAAGCTCAGATTTGAGAGCACTTTTCTGCTAGTCAGCAGTTGTATTTTTATAAACCTACAAGTAGCATTGCTTCTGGTATTAAAGAGGAGTCTGGAGGTTTGTACTAATGAGTTTGGGGCATTTTTGTAAAGGGAGTTTTGCGTCTCTGAATTCTTCAGCCATTCAAAGATTGAGCAAATCAAGGCAACTTTATCACTGAAAGTCAGCTATAGGATCGTAAAGGCAGGATCATATCTCATGTATATATTCTCTTAAATGGCATGAATTATTTTGCAAGTATGTAACTCCTGCGCAGGGACAAAATTACATCCACATTGTATCTAGAAAGGTCAACGTGAATGACTTGTGCAGGACCCTTTGCAGTTGCCCATAGAAAATGATGCTGGGTTGCCCATGATTTCTCTAGGTACTTGATGAAAAGTTAGCCCAGGCTGAAGCTCGGGGTTCTCTACTGAACTTTTCAGGGTCATGGGCAGACTAGTATCTTTAGTTTGGAAATTGCCAACAGTTTGGAAATTGCTGAAATTATTGTAAATGCCTTGGTATTCATCTGCTGGATCCAACCATTACTTTTGTTTATTTGATAGACATGTGTATCTCTTGCTTAGATGCCAGTTCTTGCCTGAACCAGTGATACACTGTGTACCAGCAGACTGTCCTCCAGGAATTCTTCCCTTCACTTCTGTGACCTTATTCCCAACCCCTTCATTCCAGTCTACCACTCTGGGGACCTGTACCTCCATCATGGCCTTGGTGTAAAACCAGTTGCTTGTATCCTGCTAAACAGTTCCTGTCTAGATTAGGTCAGAGGCTGTACTTGAATTACATCATCTTACTGCTCTCTCGGTCATATACGACCCAAGCTAGGATCCCCATGGTTCCTTTTTCTTTATGCCAAGCTCAGATGAACTGGGGATATTGCCTCAGAATTCTAAGCTTCTCCCTCTAGAAGTATGGTGCAAGTTTTAAGAGCTAGGTTATCCTGTTCCCTGGTGGCTCAGACAGTAAAGTGTCTGCCCGCAATGCAGGAGATCTGGGTTCGATCCCTGGGTCGGGAAGATCCCCTGGAGAAGGAAATGGCATGCCATTCCAGTACTCTTGCCTAGTAAATTCCATGGATGGAGGAGCCCGGTGGGCTACAGTCCACGTGGTCGAAAAAAGTCAGACACAACTGAGCGACTTCACTCACTCACTCACTCTCCTTTGCTTCAGGATATACACATTGGAAAAAGAGGATTGCTCTTCCAGGAAGGCTGGCTACTTTCTGACTGAGAAAGATCATGGGCCCCTGGGAAGCAAATAGATCACAGCAGTTTGGGGTCAGGGAACAGACCCAGTGCAATGAACCTCAGCTGGCTTCCTCAGAATAGAGAGCAGTCTAGCTTAATTCCTGCAGTTTTACTGTTCCCAGTTCAAAGAGTTACACTGCAACCTTTTGCGACCACTTCCACCCTTTAGGTGGAAAGATATAAGGATAACATTCTCCTCTCTCCTTAGAGTTTTCTCCAGAAAATTGAACAGAGAAAAATTTAAGTCATGTAAAGACAGGCAAGGACAGTTTACTCCTGCCACTCTGAGGCTGTGATAATGTCTAAAAAATCTATGTTAATCTTCCTATTGTTCAGTTGCATTGTGACCTCCTTTTTTACACCAAAGGTCCACCCTAGAGCTGCAAGCCGGCCACCCTGGTGCTTTCTGTAAAGGCTGTGATGTTTTGCCTCAGCCTAAGGGAACTCCTTATGCTGTTCTATAGTTTTACTGCCAGATGAAGTTAAAATTTCCATCGAATCAAGTCTATATATAGCTTAATCAGTTTGCTTCTTTACCTCATATAACCTTGTCTCACTTTCAAGGTTTGCTAAAAGTTCCCCTAGAGAGAGACAGATTCTGTCTGTGACATCTATCATTCTGTTGACCTCCATAGTTGATTAGGCTGATCTTTCTGAACAAAGGAGAAACATTTGTTGGTAGAAGTAGCTAGACTCTATTCCAAATAAATTCTCAGGTTATATTTAGAGATGTTATTCTTAAGTTTTGTTTTAAACCATAATGTGCCTCTTAAACCACTGTGCTGCTGCTTACCCATAATTTCCTAATATTTATCATCCCTGATAGCAGAACATTACTGGTACCATGGTGTTGGGAAATAAACTCCTGGAGAAGGAAATGGCAACCCACTGTGCTTGTCTGGGAAATCCCATGGACAGAGAAGTCTGGCGGTCTACAGTTCATGGGGTCGCACAATTCAGACACTACGTAGCGACTATAAACAACCACCACCATCCATCAAAGGGAATCGTTTGTTCCCTTTTGGTGTATTGTTTGAGGCAATAATGAAGTTGAGTGAGAAAGCAGAATAAAGGGAAAGCGAGTCTATGAACTTATAACCTAGACAGGTGTTTTCTTTTGGTTTTCTCAGTCATTGTGAGTCTCGAATTCTCAATAAATGAAGGTGCTTTTCCCTCAGAGAATATGAAGGAAGGAATCTGAAGATGGCAGCCTAGCTCTCTGTTGACGGTGAAAGAAAGACTAACCCATTCAGAAATGTGTCACTTAGTCATCTTTTTCAAACTATGCTTTTGTTACCTAATTAAGAATTCACTGAAAAAAAGTATTCACTACAATTTTAAAAATCATATGTTTCATCATTTGTTTTATACTGCAAAAGTTTCATTTTATAATTTATTATTATTTTAAAATTTTAATTTATTCTCAAATTGTTCTAATATATTTTTGAAGGAAGTACTTTATTTTCTCTTGTTCACTATTAACACAGAAGTCTTAGAGCTTTTATCTATATATGGCAAAGCATTGGTATAGAAATTTCAAGTTCAGTATGTCGCAACAAAAAGAGCTTAGAAAATCAAATACTGGCATAAACAAACAAACAGACACACATGAAGCTTTTACTTTGTTAAAAAAAATTGCCAGGAAATGCAAATTAAAATTATTTAATACTAAGTGCAAGAGACCTAGACCTGATATAATTGTATTGTCATGGGACTTTTCCACATCTTTGATAATTCAGGATAGATTGTCTTTCTCTCTGCTGGAGACCAAACTGTCCTGGCCTGATATAACACATCAAGAATATACTTAAAGCAGGCTCTGAATTGAAATACTATTTTGTAGTTTATATGTCTCTAGTTTGAAGAGGTAGGAGTCCATTTTCTTGTACTATTGAGTGGGATTGAAGATAAAAGAGAGAATTGTATGGAAGAAATAATTTCATTTGAAATCTAGCAGTATTTCATGTCTTTCTAAACTGGTCAGTTTTTCTGCTTCTGGTTCTGGCGAAATCATTTTGCTGAGAGTTAGAGCTGATAGAGCCAGAAGTATGACCTGGGAGCTCCCGTGGCTGCCTAATTCTGCCAAAGTCCACGAACACCAGCGGCTCTGGTACTGTGAGAATGGAGTTGTCATACGTGTTCAAAACAATTCCCTTTGATGGAAGCTATATTTTAGGACAGTTGTTGTCCCATTTAAGTTTCAGTGGAGGGAATACTCTGCACTTTATTTCTTCCATATTCCCTGATTCTGCAGACTGAAACTAAAGTACATTTCCGTTTCCATCAAAAATGTGTCTCAGTTTCCATCAAAAATGTGTCTCAGTATAGTATTCATAGTAGTTCTATGTATTCAGTTCTAAGAAAGAAATTTAAGAACTGTGCTTTGAAAGGAATATTGGGACTGATAGGCGACTCTCTAAATGAGTCAGCAGAGAATAGGAGGGGAGAATTGGCTGAGTTATGTGTTAATTGTGATGATTCTCTCCTAGGATATTTTTGAAAGTTGATTTAACATTTCTAAATTTCCTTTGTACTGTACCTCCCAGAATTGAATCTTATTTTTAATTTCCTGAGGTATTTAAAAAATTAATTTATCTTAATTGGAGGCTAATTACTTTACAGTATTGTCATCGTTTTTGCCGTACATTGACATGAATCAGCCACAGGTGTAAATGTGTTACCCTGTCCCGAACCCCACTTGCACCTCCCTCCCCATCCCATCCCTCTGGGTTGTCCCAGTGCACCGACTTCGAGTGCCCTGTTTCATGCATCAGACTTCGACCAGTCATCTGTTTCACATATCATAATGTGCATGTTTCAATGCTGCTCTGTAAAATCATCCCACCCTCACTGTCTCCTGAGAGTCCAAAAGTCTGTTCTTTCCATCTGTTGTCTCTTTTGCTGTCTCACATATAGGGTCATTGTTACCATCGTTCTAAATTCCATATATATGCGTTAATATACTTTATTAGTGTTTTTCTTTCTGACTTACTTCACTCTGTATAATAGACTCCAGTTTTGTCCACCTTATTAGAACTGACTCAGCATTCTTTTTAATGGCTGGGTAATATTCCATGGTGTATATGTACCACAGCTTTCTTATCCATTCATCTGCTGATGGACATCTAGGTTGCTTCCATGTCCTGGCTATTGTAAACAGTGCTGCAGTGAACACTGGGGTACACGTGTCTCTTTGAGTTCTGATTTCCTTGGTGTATATGCCCAACAGTGGGATTGCTGGGTCATATGGCAGTTCTATTTTCAGTTTTCTAAGAAATCTCCACACTGTTCTCCCTAGTGGCTGTATGTACTAGTTTGCATTCCCACCAACAGTGTAAGAGGGCTCCCTTTTCTCCACACCCTCTGCAGCATTTATTGTTTGTAGACGTTTTGAGGGCAGCCAGTTCAACAAGACCTAAAATATGGAATTCAGTGTTTTTATTAATAGCCTTGTATTTGACAATGCAATTATAAAAGCATTTTTTCAAGTTTATCTGCTATAAGCATGTCTTAAAATCCTATAAAGTAAGGGGGGATGAACCCAGGTTTTAGGTTGTGACTGAGTTTTTGCTCTGATACATAATTGGCTTTGTGAACTGATTTGTATAATTAGCTTCTCTGAATGTTTTCTTCTGTAGAAAATCAGATAAATGTGCCTACTTTATCTTCTCTATGGGGTTATTTCAGGACCAAATAGAAAAGTTGTTTTAAGGCAAATAGAAAAGATTATTTATATAAATCATTGTTCTTGAAATCAAAGTTCTTCAACCTCAGCACTATTAGCATTTTGGATAGGATAATTATTTGTTTTAGGGACTGTACTGTGTAATATAGGATATTTAGCAGCATCTCTGACCTCTACCTATTAGATGACAGTTAACAATCCCCTACTTGTGACAACCCCAATTGTCTCTAGATGTTGCTCTTGGGGAAAAATCACCCCTTACTGAGAATCACTGTCTGAACCAGAGAAATTATTTTAAGCAATGTGCTTCTGGTACTTCAGTTGTTCTAATTTTGCCATAGTAGAGCTTTGTTTATGTATATATTGTTTTCATTTAGAGTGGGAGTGAGCAAACTAAGACCCTTAAGCAGAATCTGGCCTTCTACTCGTTTTGCAGTAAACTTTGAAATTTATTATTTACATAATATCTATGGCTGCTTTTGTGCTACAGAGAAGAGATGAGTAGTTCTTACAGAGATGTTTGAGCCAGAAGCCTAAAATGTTTTCTCTCTGGCCTTTTACCGAAAAAAAGTTTGTACGCCCCTTATTTCACAGTATTTTAGAGTATTTTAACAGAATGCTTTTTTCCCTGCACTGAACCATGAAGTCTAAGACTTAAAATTGTTTGGTTTATGTAAAGGTTTTGGTGAAAAAATATTTTTCAGTTTGTTCAAGCATGCAAATTAGGTATAAAATTAAATTTAACAAACAGTTATTGCATATATCTGTGCTGGCTGCTATATGGACATACGATACAGCATATTCAGAGAGCAAAAACTTTAGAGCTAGGCTCTTTTGGCTCAAATCCTGGCTCTGCTCTTCTGTGGGATTTAGAACAGGTGACTCAACCTCTCTGTGCCTCAGTTTCTCATCCATGAAATGAAAATACTATGAGGAATAAGTAAATTGACATATGCAAAGCATGCAGAACACTGTTTGGAATCTAATAAGCACAATACTTGTTACTGTGATAACAAAGGGTTCCAAAAATCAACTCAGTTTATATTTAACCTCTGAGATTCTTTACCTTGCATTGTGGTTTAAAGATATGCATGTGTAGTACTAGTTGTTTTAAAAATGAGGGCAAATAATTGTACTTAATTTATTTCTTCTTCCTAATACCAACATCCTCAGTGACACAGAATGTACATGGTCTGGTCTGCTCAATTTACAGAAATGGGCGAATAGGGGAAAGTTGTTGAATTGGCATCTAGCCAGGCTACTTGTTTACTTCCAGCCAGAGAATTGTTTTAAGACAAACGCACACAAACGTTGTCACCCCAGGTCTTGCCACTGGTAGAAAATGAATTAAGTCTAAACACCACAATGGCTTTTTCCAAATGTTTATCACTTTCAGTGCCCTCCCTGGGATGCTTATTCCAGCTCATATAAAGCTCTGCCTTGTCTTGGTCAGAGTTTAGGAACCCCAGGCACAAGCATCCCTGGCTTTCTAGAAATGCATATTTTAATACAATTTTCTATTTATGTAGTATCATTTTGCCCTGAAGCACAACAGTGATTACAGATGATCTTATTAGTCCTCTTGCAAAATGTTTAACAGTTATAATTTTCCTTATTTTCTAGATAGAAAACTAAATAGAAGGTCAATAATACCAAGAAGAAATTTTTTTTTCCCATTTTTTTCCTCCTTGAACATAATGATTATGTCAAGTTGCCATATATACTATGACTGACCAGCTAGCAACTCTTTATTGAACTCCTCTGTATGTGAGACATTATGGTAAATAATACAAAATTTGAAAGAAAATATAAGGCCTGGATCTTGCTTTCAAGGGGTTTACTGCATATGAAAAGACCATAGTACATTTATAGTTGTTTTAATAGCAACGAATCTGCACAATATTCTAAAAGTATTCCAAGAAATGCCACATGATTTTTTCATAGTAATTGTCAAGTGAGCTGTAGAGACAGTATTTTACATTCAGAGAAGAGGCTGTTCGTAAATGATGATAGTGTCTTTGTCCTGAATTCCACAAACATGGCCTTCTAAGTATGAGGCACTGTACTACAAATTGGGGGCATAAACAAGATAGTGTTTTTCCTCTGGGCATTATAATTTGACGAGAGATTTTTTTCTTTCTTTCTTTTTTCTTTTTTTTTTTTTTTTACTGTAGGCAGGAGTATAGTAAATGCTTTAATAAAGATTGTGAAAATATAAAGGGTAGAGGGAATGCTTGGGAATCCATGTTTTCTTTTTAAGTATATTCTAATATAATCCTTTTTTCTCTTCTACCTAAATAACTTGCCATGTAGAGCATTTATCAAATGTTTTGCTTTTTTGGAAAGAGATTTTCATTTTTAAAATAATGTGCACATATGTATTAATCATCACCTCAGTGAAGAAAGCAGAGATGAGAACTGCTTGCTTCTCATTAGACAGACATATATTATACAGAACAAAAACTTCAGAGCTCCATGTTATATAAACTTTACCTATTTGTAGTATTTTTATAGTGGCTTCACATATCTGACTTTATTTGATTCACACAGCTGGCAAGGTTAAGCAGGTTGTTTTCCTCAACTTTATTTTTCAGATGTGGAAACTGAGGCTCCCAGAGATTGTGCTTTATTAACTCCGGGTGACATGGCCAGCAAATGAATCCTAGGAGATGTAGCATCCAAGTCTCCTAAGTGCATATCTGCCCTCTTTCTGCTTGGCAATAACAGTTAAGATTAATTGATCATTTAGGGTGCGTTGGCCACTCTGCCGGGTACTTTGCACATGTCTCATTGTTTAACCCTCACAACAGCCTGTGAGATGACTACCATTATTACCATCATTTTGCAGGTAAGGATAGTGAAGCATAGGTAAGTAACCAGCTCAGAGTCACATATTTGGCAAAGTAGCATGTAGGCATTAAACTCAACTCTGTTAGAGGCTGACACTCTCCTCTTCTGCCGTGTTTTACTCTCTTGCATTCAGCTTAGTTGAAACGTCTCAGATTCCCTTGGGCAATAGAGACATATGTAATTCAAAGTATCTTCAGAGAGGAAAGATGATCTTTCATTGAATCAAAAAAATATTTTTTTGAGTACTTACTGATTACATGCATCAGAAATCTCTTCCTTGAGGCATTCACAATCTGACTAGGGAGGTAGATAAAGTATTGTTGATTTTTTTGGTGTATTAAATGCTTAGCTGGAACTTTACAGAGGATGTTATGAGAATACAGTGGAAGTTATGATTCCCATCTTAGGGCGTTGAGGAACGCTTCCTGGAAGAGATGGTACCTGAATGAAGGATAAGTGAATTTTTCAGGAGACTCTGTGGCACTCTGCTGTGGGAAAGACTTCTGAAAGAATGACTCCTATTTTCAATCCTGAGGAAGAACTTTAGAATAATGATAAATTTTCGGTGGTCGCAATACTGGTCTCTGTTCCTGGAATCCTTTAGGTATTATTAACTATAAGACTACTTTTCTGGGGTGCATCCCCTGGGGAGTAGGGTAGACAATTCATGAGCTCACCATAGTCTCTTTGAATCCTTTCTCTGGTGGGAAAGTTTCTGAAAGCTGTTTACAAATGCTGGTCCGGAAGTCCTTCCCCTATCTCTTTCTCACGCTCTTTCTTTCCACGGTCCAGTTTTCCTGTGGTTATGCTTCTGGGCTTCTCTTCTTCCCAGGAAGTCCCCTCTGCCAAAGACTCTGGTTGGATTTCAGGCACCTGAAATGTCTTGGAACTTTTTGTTGGGTTAGAAGTATCAATTTTCAAGAAGTTAAATACATATGAAATTATTGAGGAATCTCTTATTTAATGTATTTAGAACTCTCTAGATCTTCTGGGAGCTAAATTTGTTTTAAAAGTGGTAGATTGGGTTAAAAGGTAGAGCCACCTTGAACTCCTGCAGGGATTAACTGTCTTCCACTTCCCAGAAAACCATACAAGTTTCTAACCAACCCCCACTCCCCCGCCCTGCCAAAAGTTATTTCTGAGATCATGTTCATCCTTTTGAGCCCTTTAGTCTCTTCCCCACAGAGTGTCAGATATTTGCCGTAACTTCAGTTGAATGATTGTATTTGAAATGGCAAGAAGCATGTGTCGTAGGGTATGTAGGCAGTATGTCATGAAGTGAAGGGGTATTTGTGATTTAATAGGTTAGTGGGAAGATATTAGAAGGAATGGGTTTGGTGGATATATGAGGTGTCTGGGGTAACTCAGGCAACAGGATCATAAAAGAGCTAGAATCAGTTATTTTCTAACCTAGCACATAACTTCCACTCTTGAGACACATGTCATGAAACATGGTCTTTCTCTATTATCTCCCTGCTTCCACTCTATTTAATGAACGTGTCCAGCTATGTTGTGGACACACTACGTCACTTCCTCCCAATGGAGGAGTTTTGCTTCCTTAAATTTTAATGATCACCAGCTCACTGTAGGATTCTCTCACTACTTGGCATCTAGCTAATTGCCTTTATTTATTTGTTTTTTGGCTGATTACTTTCCTCTTATGACCTGTCTAATATCTCTTGGCTTCCACTTTCCTTCTGTTCCCCCTTGAATTCCTTTGGGTATGTTAATATTCAGCTGATTGTCATAATATCTGTAAAGGATTCATTGTCTGGGTTTGATACAGTTTGGAATGTTTCTGTGTATAATTTCTAAAGATAAATCTCTAATATCAGGCAAAGCTGGGCTACATTATAACTTAAGCATCAGCTGCAACTCAAAAGAAATTCTACCTAAGCTTTGTTTCCCTATGTTCCCCATGTCCCAGTTGCTTTGTTTTGAGATTCGGGCATGGGTCGGGAAGATCTGCTGGAGAAGGGATAGGCTACCTACTCCAGTGTTCTTGGGCTTCCCTTATGGCTCAGCTGCTAAAGAATCTGCCTTCAATGTGGGAGACCTGGGTTTGATCCCTGGGTTGGGAACATCCCCTGCAGAAGGAAATGGCAACCCACTCCAGTATTCTGGCCTGGAGAATTCCATGGACTGTATAGCCCATGGGGTTTCAACGAGTTGGACACGATTGAGTGACTTTCACTTCTTTTGGTCAATGGTTGTTAGTAACAGAAAGTGCTATTGTGGCGGGGGTTGGGGGCGGTAAGGATGAGCTGCTTCAGGAAGCTGATAGATCCATTCACTTCTTGAAAACTTTAGTGAAGATTGGGATGATTTTCAGTGGTATTCTTTTCCTATATATATAAGATGTAACCTTTTGATTGTTTCATAAATTTAAAAGAATCCTAAATTGTTCCTCAGATATGTAAGTATGAATAATCTTATGGTATACCATTATATTAACAATTCTTCATTTCTAATTAGGATTCTTAACTCCCTTTAGAATTTATTCCAAGAAATACAAAGATATCTCAATGATATTTCCAGTTATTAAATGTCCAGTTGATGTATACTTTAGCCTTTATTGCATCCTTTTTCCTCTGGTATGAAGCTTTTAGTATTTCCATGGTTGTTAATCACTTGTACCTCCAATAGAAACCAAACAAAGAGCAAGAATAGAAATTCCATGTTTCTGCCCTTGTCAGTAAAGGGGATGAGGCTGAGTGATGAGAGGTGGGGGAGCATTTGGCTAGAGAGCCAGTAGTCTCACTTGAGACAGGGTTTTGGAGCCTCTTCTTTAGAAGGGGTTCAGGTCACTTTCTTAAAGGACAGATGCTAGCTTTGTTTCTTTTCCCATCATGGTCATTGCTGGGTGGGTAATAATCAGTTATCTCACCTGAGTTATGGTCTTCAAATACTCCACTTTTAATTTGGAGGGTGTTTTGAATCATGTGGGGGGAAAGCTAGAGGAGGAAGGCTGCGGGTGGTGATCAGTGTTCACCCTGCTCTGTTTTACTTACTCCTTGGGCCCTGAGATTCTCTGTTGCTCCAGCAGTTCAGAGTCCGCGCTCCTGCCTCAGGAGCTCAGGCCTGATCTCAGCGCAGCAGCCAGTCTCAGACGCCTGGGGACCCATGATTTACTCTCTTGGATGAATGTAGTATCATGGGTGATGTTTTGAGGCATTTTTCAAGGTTGTGTGATTCAGTAACTTACAAATGTGAGGCAGCTCTCAGTGTCAGATACCCAGTAATTGAAATAGTATCGCTTCTCTTCTTCATGCCATATATTTCCCATTTGTAAAATGAAGATTGTAGAATTTCCCTTGAATCCTGGTGAAATAATTGCAAAGCTTACTTGTGTTTTGTGTCTTTGAGAGGCTTTGAATATTCTATTTAATTAAGCAAAATGTTATTGAGCACCTTGTTTGTATGTGTGTGTGTGTGTGTGTGTGTGTGTGTGTGTGTGTGTACAAAAATTTTCCTACAAATACTGTTGATCACAATGGGAAAGCAAGACTTGGTTTTGGATTTACTATTTAGGTGTTTCATAGAAGTGGACATTTTCATTTTCTGTCTGCTGCAAATTTTAAAGAACTATGAACCAACCATGTAAAAACATCCTACTGTCTCCTGGTCCTAGAAGGTTTTCATCAGCCTTCAAGAGTCTGTGAAGTGTGACTGTCAAATAATGTGCATGATATTTTTTATTGTGGTAAAATATAATATTTATCATTCTAACCCTTCAGAAGTAGACAATTCTCTTTCTTTAAATCCGTTCACAGTGTCGTATAAACTTTACCAATATCTATACTTAGAACCTTTTCATCATTCCCAACAAAAACTCCATGCTTTTGAAATAGTAGGTCTCCTTTTCCCCTGCCCCCATCCCTTGGTAACCTCTCTTGTACTTCTTGTCTCTGTGAATTTGCCTATTCTGAGTACCTCATGTAAAGGAATCTTAAAATATTTGTCCTTCTGTGTCTAACTTATTTCACAAAGCATAATGTTTTCAGTGTCTATCCATGTTGTAGCATGTATCAAAATCCATTCCTTTTTATGGCTGAATAATATTCCATTATGAAAGTATGCCACGTTTAGTTTATTCATATATCTTGTGTGTGATATTTTAATATGTTAACTGGTTATATTGTTTTATAGTATAATGCTCTATATGATTAAGTATCTAAGAAAGGGTTGTGAAATTGAAAGCGTTAGTTGCTTAGTCATGTCCTAGTCTTTGTAACCCCATGGACTGTAGCCCACCAGGCTCCTCTGTCCATGGAATTCTCTAGGCAAGAATATTAGAGTGGCTTGCCATTTCCTTCTCCAGGGGATCTTCCAATCCAGGGATTGAACCCAGGTCTCCCACATTGCAGGCAGATTCTTTACTGTCTGATCCACCAGGGAAGCCCAGGAAAGGGTTATGGGAAGAATATATTTTGTCAGGGAGGAGATAAGGTACAGAAGATAAATGAGTGGCAGTATGGTTTAGTGGTGAAATGCACAAGATTGCATCCAGGGACCCTGAGTTGGAATCCTGGCTTCGACATCTCCTGGCTGTGAGAACTTGGGCCAGTTGTCTCGCCTGTCTCAGTCTCACTTTCTCATTATAAACTGGGGACTGTTACCGTCTGACTCACAGTGTTGTTGTAAGGGTTAAATGAGTTAGTATATGGTACTGAGAATTGCATGCTGTCATCTATAATAGTATAAGTGTGATTTTGCTGTTTATTATCTTTATTATTATAATTACTATAATTATTCTTACATTACACCTGATAAGGGGTCATGGAAGAGATCAGAAATGAGCTAGACCTTAATGACACTCTGCAGGATGTGGTTAGAAGAAGAATTTAAATGACTCGGGTGTGTACAGAGAATGCAGTTGGTAGGTTTGTGCAAGACACCTGTCACACGGTGGTTAAATGAACAGCTCTGAAGTCCAACAAGAATTCTGTTCACATCACAGCCCTGCCATATACTTACTGTGTGACTTCGGGTATAAACTTTCTAAGCTTTAGTTGTAATTTATAATGTGGAGATAATAATGGTGATAACCTCACAGGATTTTTATGAGGGTTAAAAGAGAGAGTTAGCACAGGCATAGAGAATAGACTTGTGTTTGCCAAGGGGAAGAGAGATTTGGGAAGGATGAAGTGGGAAGTTGAGGTTAGCAGGTGCAAATTATTTTATATAAAATGGATAAAGAGCAAGGTCCTACTGGGAACCCTATTCAGTATAGGAATCTATATTCAGTATTCTGTGATAGACCATAATGGAAAAGAATATTAAAAAAGAATGTGTGTGTGTGTGTGTGTATAACTGGATTACTTTGCTGTATGGTAGAAATTAACATAACATTGTAAATCAACTATATTTTTAAAATAGGAGAGAGTTCATGAGAAATCATAGCACATTATCTGGCAATGACAAAAACTCAAAAAGTGATAGCCTCTATTTATTATTATCAGGTTTGTAGTTGTTATCATTAGTATTGTCTATATTGGATCATAGTGGGGATATTGTTGAAAAGGTGTTGAAGAGGTAAGGAAAGAGGATTTTTAGAGGTTATTGCATAGATTTAGGAGTTTTTTTGCACATGAATTTAGAGAGTAACATGCAGTAAAGTTTTCTTTGAGAAAGAGAATCTCTATGTGTGTGTGTGTGTGTGTGTTTGTGTTAGGGACTTTAGAAAGAGGAGGGGCCTTGCTGAAAGCAGTGACTTGAGAGGATCAATCTGTTTACTCCATGTTGATAAAAATGCGGTTTGGGAAAAATCAGTAAACTAAAGGGAACAAAACAGTTTATAAAATTTTTAGCAGTTGAAGGAAAATCAGTAAGTGAAAGAAAATATCTGAAGAAAAATAATTATTTACTTTGCTGAGTATTATGTGCCAGACAGTATGCTAACCCTTCTATGTTGATTATTACTATTTCACATTCACAGTAACTTTATGATGGGAGGTTATATTATCTTTTTCATTTTAAAGATGAGACATCAGTGGCATAAAGCATTTAAGATCAAGAAGATGGTGTGATAGAGACAGCCAAGTACCCCAATATCTGTTTTTACCTACTCACAGTAAAAACAGCTCCAGCAAGTCATGGGGCCTACATTTCCTAAACTCCCTTGCAGTTAAGTGTGACTTGTTCAGTCACTAAGTCATGTCCAACTCTTGACAACCCCATGGACTGTAGCATGCCAGGCTTCCCTGTCCTTCGCTATCTCCCGGACTTTGCTCAAACTCATGTCCGTTGAGTCAGCGATGCCATCCAGCCATCTCATCCTCTGTTGCTCCCTTCTCCTCCTGCCCTCAATCTTTCCCAGCATCAGTGCTTTCCGATGAGTTGGCTCTTCACATCAGGTGGCCACAGTATTGGAGCTTTAGCTTCAGTATCAGTCCTTCCAATGAATGTTCAGTGTTGATCTCCTTTAGGATGGACTGGTTGGATCTCCTTGCTGCCCAAGGGTCTCTCGAGAGTCTTCTCCAACACCACAGTTTGAAAGCATCAATTCTTCAGCCCTCAGCCTTCTTTATGGTCCAACTCTCACTTCTGTACATGACTACTGGAAAAACCATAGCTTTGATTATATGGACCTTTGTCAGTGAAGTGATGTCTTTGCTTTTTAATACACTGTCTAGGTTTGTCATGGGTTTCCCTGGTGGCTCAGATGGTAAAGAGCCTTCCTGCAATGAATATGACCTGGTTTGATCCCTGGGTCAGGAAGATCCCCTGGAGAAGGAAATGGCAACCCACTCCAATATTCTTACCTAGAAAATCTCATGGACTGAGGAGCCTGGCAGTCTACACCCCATGGGGTCGCAGAGTTCGACACGACTGAGCGACTCTCTCTCACACACACACACACAGGTTTGTCATAGCTTTTCTTCCAGACAGCAAGTATCTTTAAATTTCATGGCTGCAGTCACCGTCCAGAGTGATTTTGGAGCCCAAGAAAATAAAATCTGCCACTGTTTCCATTTTTGTGCATCTGTTTACCATTGTGGCAAAAGAAAAAATTATTGTGGGTAATTTTGATGAACTTTCTTAAGAGAGAGTTGGCTTGCATCATTTACACCTTCTCCTTCCCTTCCCTATTCCTCCTTTCTTTTGTCGTAAGCATGTGACAGTTGATGCAAGTCTAAGCCAGCTAGGACTGCACCTTAGAAGGATAAAGCAGAAAGCTGGAAGGAACTGGGACCCTTGGGCTTTGGGAAGCAGAACCTCTACATCAGCCCTGAATGGTCAGTCTTTAAGCATTTACACAAAAGAGACAAATAAACTTTGTCAAGGGTTTCCTATTATTTTTTTCAGCCAACAAAATTCTCACTAACAAAGATCATGAGGAAAGAGCTAGGAGCTGGACCTGACCACTGACTTGGGAGCCTGTTGTAACCACTCTGTACACTACCTCATTGTATTCTTTACCTTGGCAACCCCCAAATGTCTGCTGGTTTTTGTAAGGAATTGTTAAAAACTAACTGCTGTTGCAGAGCAGAAAGCCAGTTTTATCCACTTTAGGCATTTGTCCAAAAATGGATTTAGGAATCGAGCAATGTTTTCTCTCAGCCAACTAGAGAAACGTAAAAGCTTTGCTACTTCTACCTCCTCATAGATAAGATTTCTTACATTTCTCTTTCCTTTGCATTAATGTGTGTAATCTGGAGAAAGTCACCCTCCCACAAAAGGAAAGAAGTTGAAGCGTATTTTGTTTAATTATCAAGAGCAACAATTTGTAAAAGGTTTTTGGAAAACTGACACCTATCTTTGACCTAAGAATCAATTGTAGTTGTTATGGTGAAAAAATAAATAAATTCTATAAAATCATTGCTGAATGTGATTTTTGTGCTGTGAATGTGCTTTTAGGTGCTACAGAATTATTATTTTATGATTCTTATTTTGAATGATAAGTAAATGATGTTGGAATTATATCAGTTGATCATTTTCTAATAGGTAATCCTGAAGTATAAACTAGAACTAATGAAAGGTTACCCATGTTACATGTTCATAGAAATTCTCAACTTGAAATACTTTCTAAAGCAAATAATTCAGTTGTCATCATTGCTTATAGAAGTATTACAGTGGTCGGATAGGTTTGGGCTGTTTTTCAGATAAACTGAGTTTTATTTTCACTCTGAACAGATTGAATGAACACAGAGCTTTGTATATCAGTGACCACTGGATAAGAATTGTATTTAATAATCAGTGGCAGTAAAATGCTTTCTTTGAGGATCTCAAGATCTTATAGTCTTTCTAAGTCATGTATATATCAGAGCTCTTTGATAAGAGCTTCTTATACAGTCTAAATTTGAGTTCTATAGAGTCTCAAAAGGACCTTACAATTTTGGAATATCCCAAATTTATTAATAAGTATGTAATTTCAGTATTGGGAATCAAATGAATTATCACCTATATTTACATTGTTTCAGCATGTCTCCACATTAGCTCCTAACAGAAATACTTGTTTTTATATATAAGATTAGTCTCAATTACTTACTTTTTGAGTTATCCTGAATTGTTCTTGAGGAATAGCTTGCAAATAAAAAATGAAGAAATTTTGATGTTGTATTTTGGACAAGATTTTGCTCTTTGGGGACTATGACAGTTTACAGTTAAGCATTTTAAAACACATTCCCTGCTAAATCAAAGTGAGGTCTATCTAGGAGGTTTATATGTGCATTTGAGGTAATATGGTGTACTGGACAGAGCATGGACTATGAACTCTCCCAATCCTTGTGCCATCTTAGAGCTTGTCCTTTGCACAGTGGATAACACAGTAGCTCTCCAACATGTAAAGACTGAATGAGATAACATGTGAAATTTCCTTTTAAACCTTAATGTTAGATGTTGTTAAACCTAGCCTGTATTTATGTAGCATCTTAAAATTTTCTATAAAGCCTCTAACCATTGTGTTTTAAATATACTAAAATCAGAACACACAGTTTTTAAAGGCCTTATGTGGTGGTTTAATCGCTAAATCGTACTGACTCTTTGCGACCCCATGGACTGTAGCCCACCAGGCTATCTCTGTCCATGGGATTCTCCAGGCAAGAATATTGGCGTGGGTAGCCATTTCCTTCTCCAGGGGATCTTCCCCATGCAGGGATTGAACCTGGTCTTCAGCATCACAGGCAGATTCTTTACCATCTGAGCCACCAGGGAAACAAGACTCAGAATGGCCACACTTGGTTGAAACTTGTTGTACTGATTGGGTAGCAAAGTTTAAGGCAGAACAGTCAGTTGAAAATCTCACACTGTTGAGCTGTAAAACAAATGGTAGTTTTCTACTTTTAGTAATCATTGTACAGAATGGGAGCAAGTTGGAACTGGGAGGAATATTGGTAACTATTTTGGCCAATTCCTTCATTTTGTGGCTAAGTGAACTGAGATCCTGAGATAAACTGATTTTTTTTAAAGCCATATAACTAGCAATGTCAGAAAAGGAAGAAACTCTTGAGTCCCAAGCCACTGTCCATTTCACTTTGCCATTATTTCAAAAATCATTGATTTAGTATACCCAAAACTTCTTTTTTTTTTTTTGGCCATACTCCATGACATGTGGGATTTTAGTTCCCCAACCAGGGATTGAATCCGCTTGCTCTGCAATGGAAATGTGGAGTCTTAACTACTGGATCACCAAGAAAGTCCTAGTATACACAAAACTTTTAAGATCATTTTCTAGTGTCAAGGGCCATTTGAAATTCAAATTCAGAAGATATTACCATTCAAAGTAGCTGATAATTTTCTGTTTTTGATCATATAATGTGGTTATATAAGAACAGATCCTTGCTCTTAGGATTAAAAGTATAATTACTGAATACCATTTTTTATGCTAAGTACTGGCATCTATTCTTTTAAAAAACTTATTCTTAAGGGAGTTGATCTGTCATCTCCCTGTGATGTGGTAGACTTTTGTCTCACAATGATTTTTTTTCTTCCTTCTTGGTTTTGAAACGTAGGCAGAAATGATAAGAAGGGGCCACTATTGGTCTCAGACTTGTTCTGCTTCTTTTACCATAATAAACTATTGAATGCAAACAAACAAACGACAACAAGAAAACATATGAGGGTAGTATGTGCTCAACAGAGAAAAGTTTAGCAAACGATGAAACCAAACTTAGTAAAGACCTCATTAATTTAAACTCTTAAGGATTGTGAAACAGCTCCTGAAAGAAATTTGCTTTTGCTTCCAGAATTCTTTCTTCATTGCCTATGACTAATAATGTGAGCCAGATTAAAAAGGGAATGTTTTAAATGGTTAAAAGAACAGAGTGTTTCTGAGCCACCTTCAGTAGTAGGGCATCCTGATTAACACAGAGAAGAGGCATGCTAATTACAGCCAGCCTTATCTGGTCATTACAGCAGGTCCCCTAGGACCTTGCTGTTACTGAGTGGAATTTGAAAGTAATAAATTTGCTTTCTCTGTAATTATTCTGTAATTAAGAATTGTACAAATTTAAATCTTTTCCTCATGATATTACCCTCATTAACTGACTTTAAGCAAATAACCATAAATGTCCTGATACGTAGTACAGAACAGATACTAATGTTTGATAAAGCAAGATGGTGCTTGTTAGAACTCATCATCCTTTCTAGTTTTCCACAGTACTGTTTTGATGAGAAAGTTTAAAATCTCTTTTACATTTTTTTAATTGATTCATGTGGTAAGGTTCTTACTGATCTTGTTCTTAACTTAATGAAAGTAACAGCCTTCTTAGATCTCAGGACTTATCTTTTCATTCTTTGATGGAGCAAAGAATAAAGAAATTCTTTCTCCTATTGATGTGAAGATTGAAGCCTTAAACAGAAAGGAAGTATCATCAGTTTCATTTTTCAGAGAATATAGCTGATATTTAAATTGTGTCAGTTTTGCTTTCCCACATGTACAACATGTCACATATTGAAATAGTATGGTAATTTTATTACTTAGAAAAAGACATTATGTTGTTGTTGTTATTATTACTGTTACTATTACAGGTATTTTTGTGGCATAAATGCCACATAAGTGTTGGAATCTTCTAAATAGCTGATTGGCTGTTGTACTGTTTAATGTGTGGTCATTTTTTCCCATAATATTTAAATAGCACAAACAAGTGAAAATAGCCTAAGGGTTATACTTCGTTATTCGTATCTAAGAAAGCAGTCACACTTTTTTCATTAGGTGAAAGGAAGGGTGGAATGAATTCTCCTAGCTCGTTTCTACCTCTCTTTAGAGTTTTTACTGATATGATAATGTTTTACCTTGAGAAAATATTTGGTACGTGGCTTGTTCCCTACCTCCCTTCTCTGAACCTTGGTGGAATATCGCTTTGATGTCTGTTATGCCCAGAAACATAGTTAAAAGACCATGGTAACACTCTAATAACACACAAGTGAAGAAATAAAAGATTTGAATTGCGGAACACTTGACTGTATTTCCTCCATCATGCCACTGGGAACTAACTGTCCTTCACCCGTATTCTTTAGAGTCAGCCTCAATTTCCTTGTTTTATCCAAGGGAGATATTTTAGTTTTTACTTAGACAGATTTGTGACAGTTGACATTAAGTATTCTTTTTTGAAACTTTCTCCTTTTATGTCCTTACCACTATTCTCTTCTAGTTTCTGTTATTTGTGCAGTCAGTGTTTATGTGCTCTCTGGTATGTCTTGGGATTTCAGTGGCGAACAAAGACACATTCCCTGCCCTCAAAGAGGTTACAGTCTAAAGAAGGAAATGGGTTAGTGAGCAGTTCCATGCACATGGTTTTATCCATCAGAGTCCTAACCTGAGATTTTCCCGCTCTCCCCCGCTTCCTTCCCCTCTCCTTTCATCCTCTCCCTGTTCTCCCCACCCTTGTTTAAACAAACACTCACACTCACACCCATATGCTCCTTTGGTTTTGAATCTTTAAGACACGGCTCAAATATTAGACAAATACAAGCACAAATTCTTTTTAACACAAAGTCTAAATTCTAATCTTGCCCTGCCACTAACTGAGCTCTGATTTAACCTTTCTGGAGATTTTGTTTTCTCGTCTTTTAATGTATTTAATAGTAACTATGTATGCTTCTCACCAGATTGCTATGTGCATTAAATGAGTAGGAATGTATAAGAAATTCTTAGTAAATTACAAACATTTTAATAAAGTGGTTTTATCTCCTTCAAGTTGACTTTCTCCCTTACTATCTTCCTGGCTCTCTTTTCTTTTTCAAAGGACCCTACAGTAAGTTGTTTTTGCCCTAAAAGTAGTGTGTTTATTGGAGAAAATACATCTGTTAATCTAATCAGAAAATATATAGATTCTTTGTGGCTATAAACTATTTTCAAGTCATTTAAAAACCAACTATTACAAATTTTAATCTGTTTAACACATAAATAAAGCTGTTTCATAAGACCCTGAAACAGATTTATGCTAAGTAGTCTTATAAAATGAAAATGCTGTAGCATCAAATATTAATATTTTGCTAGCAGCAGGCAGCCCAAATGTTAATGGCTGGTATGCATTTGAAGGCCTGCTTAACTGTGAGTTTTATTAGGACCATTTCTCAGAGCTAGAGTTATAAATGGGCTTTATAAATGAGAAATTAGCCTCCTCTCTAGGGAGCAGCAGGTTCTTTGAAATCTTAATTAACCAATCATATTGAGCTTCTCTGTTTTCAGTTTCAAACATTTGGTTAAATGCTGAAGAAAACATTATCTGGTGGGAAACAGCTTAAATAATGGAAACACCATTCTTTTGTATGTTGAAATATATATAATCATAAAAAGAAAAATGGAAGAAATAAAAACATGGCTCATATATGCCTTTTGGATGTTTTCTTTTGTCCACTGTATCTAAAAATCGAGCTGTAATATTAGGGAACTTCTTTTAAAATGTCAGAAATAAATATAAAAAACATAAACTATTTGGTCTTTATAATAATAATAGTTACTTACGATATGACTTTTGAAGTACCACATCATTTTCTTCCACACAGAAGGTCACAAATTGAAGCAATTTGTGTAAGGAAGGTTAATTTTTTTGTAATGAATAATCAATGAGTTTACTGTACTTGTCATTTCCAAAAAAGAGTGCTTTAATAATAAGAAGTTTATGAAATAGAGTTTGCATTTTATTTAGCAAAGTCTCTTTATTTGTGATTTTGCTTGAACCTTGTTGAAGAGTTGGATTTTAGTTATGCCCTTACGTGTAATTACCAACATTTTATTTTTTTCTGTCCTTCTGCTTGATTAATACATGTTACATACATATTAATACATAATACATCCACATTCCTTGACTCCAAGAATCAAACTGGGGCCTCCTGCATTGCAGGTGGATTCTTTACCAGCTGAGCTACCCGGGAAGCCCCAAAATAGTAAACTCAGTGAAATGTAACATCACAATCTGTTCATTTATTTGTTAGATTTGTTTAGAAAGAGTTAAAAATGTTAATACAAGTGTTTTATAACGTTTTTCATTAGAGATTTTAGTAAACCTTAAGACTATAAATATAGAAATTTACAAATTTTAGGGGTTTCTCTGGTGCCTCAGATGGTAAAGAATCTGCCTGCAGTGCTAGTAGACCCAGATTTGATCCCTGTGTCAAGAAGATCCCTTGGAGAAGGGAATGGCTACTCATTCTAGTATTCTTGCATGGAGAATTCCACGACAGAGGAGTCTGGTGGGCTGTAGTCCATGGGATCACAAAGGGGTGGACACTACCGAACAACTAACACTCTCACTTTATAAATTTTAAGAAAAGCCCTCCTCAGCTCCCTACAGTTATTTCTTTATTCTTATACCTTCCCTTAGTCTTAGTTCCACAGATTTCATGTGCTATTTCCTCATGATAATGGCACTACTTGCATACTTTACTTTGATAACTATTTCTCCTTGAATTCTCCCTGTTACTCTTTAATTATTTTACATCTGTCTTCCTGAATTTTTCCTCTCAAAGATGTTTAGCTTTTAGAACTAGTTGTCGTATTGTCCTGATTCTTAAGGGTTGATTCTCAGCTGACATAACACTTCTTCCCTGCCAAGATATAGCTTTCCTTTGGTGATCGGTTCTCCCACTCCAGTTTTATTGAACTGCAGTTGGTGTATAACATTTTCTTAAGGTGGACAGCATAATGATTTGAAGTGTGCGTATATTATGAAGTGATTGCCATGATAAGTTAACATCCATTACCTCATGTAATTATAATTCTTTTTCTTATGATACGTTTTCAAGAGCTCTTTATTCTCCTACCAGCTTTCAGGTACACTGTATAGTATTTTTGACCATGGCAATCATGTAGTGTATTATATCCCCAGACCTTATTAATCTTCATATTGGAACTATGTACTTTTCCTCACCTTTACCCATCCCATCAACTTTAGGAACCATGGATGTATTATCTGTTTCTATGAGGGTTTTTTTTTTAAAGTTTCTACATATATGTGAAATTATACAATGTTTGTCTTTATCTGACTTATTTCACTTAGCATGGTACTCTAAAGGTCCATCTGTGTTTTTTTGCAAGTGGCAGAATTTCGTCCTTTTTATGGCTGAAAAATATTCCACTGTATGTATAGACACACACACACGTGTCACATTTTCTTTATCTGTTCATTCAATGATGATCACTTAGTTTTTTCCATGTCTTGGCTATTGTAAATCATGCTGCAGTAAACATGGGGTTGCGGATATCTCTTCAAGATAATGACTTTGTTTCCCTCAGATGTGTACACAGAAGTAGCAACTTTAATTTTAACAAAATTTAAGTAAGTCGATGCATTTTAAAGTGATGTCTGGAAAGCATCACTGATAGATAGTGAAGTAAACATATGTAGGTGAAAATTTAGTAGCCTTTTAACTGAATTTCTTTTTCCAGAGACAGAACACCATATTTTCTGACATTCGTTGTTCTGTGTTATGCTGCAACTTTTTTCACATGGATACATCAACCAGTATAATCTTCCTTAAAAATTTATAAGAGCAACTTATACAGTGATCAGTTTACCATCCCTTAGACTTATTACTGTTACCTGGAAATTGTCTAGTTCTATATAATTTCCATACATATACATATTTGGATTTCCAGTATTAACTATTGAAAGAAGAAATACAGATATAACACCCTTGTTTAAGTCACTCAAATTTCTGGAAATAAGATATGGAGTCATTTCCCAACATGCTAAGTCTTTTGTTGTCAAATATAGCAAACATTATGCCTTCTAACTTGCAGTACATTTGCATAGTTATCATACTTAATGTTTAAAACAGTATTGTGAGATGAAAAATACATCTTGGGTGGAAAAAATACCATGCATGTGCAAAGAAATGTGATTATAATGTAGTATGACATATTGGATTGACTCAGAGAACTTTTAATGCTAACCTGTGAGAGCTAGTTTGCAGACTGGAAGACAAGGAGGCTAGAGTGGTAGGTCAGGATAGATGATGGGGGCATGGAGTGCCAAAGAAGTGCAAAGGGGTTTAGGCTTTATTCTTTGGGCTGGCGGTCCTTGATAGATTTTAGTGTTTTTGCTAATACTCTGAAATTACACATGAGTGTGTGTGTGTGTGTTTATGTGTTAGTGTACACATGCACATATCCTGGGATAGTTATAATAAGTTACTCTATTCTCACAAAGTTAAATATCACTGCAAAAATATGAAAAAGCCATGTAGAAATTTTAATTATACATTGATGCCAACAGGAAATATTGTCTGTCTTCTTTTAAGAAAAATCACTTGGGCAGCAAGACCAAAGTTTGGTAGTGAGGTTAAAAGATTACAATAAAACCCTACGTCACATCATATTTAAAAATTACGTCAAATAGATGAAAGATCTTAAAGTAAAAGCTAAAAGTATAAAACACTTAGGAGAAAACACAGGGGTCGGTCTTCATGACTTTTGATTTGGCAAGGGCTTTTTAGATACAAAGATAAAAGCACACGCAACAGAAGAAAAAATGATACATTTGACTTTATCAAATTTTAAAACTTTTATGACACACCCACCAGCACCATGATAGTTCCAACTAAGACAATCAAAGATCAGAAAGTGGGTGGTAACCCAGTCCCTGGAATCCTCACCCGTTCCCTGGAAATACTTGAAATAATACTCCCATTCACTAGCCTATGAAATTACCCAGCCCATAAAAACTAACCACACCATATTTTGATGATGTTCTCTCCTTCTGAGATGGTCCACATTCTGTCTGTGGAGTGTGTTTCTAAGTAAATCTACTCCTTACCTATCAAATGACTCGATGGACATGGGTTTGGGTAGACTCCAAGAATTGGTGATGGACAGGGAGGCCTGGCGTGCTGTAGTTCATGGGGTCACAAAGAGTTGGACACGACTGAGCAACTGAACTGACTGACCTATCAAAAAAGAAAAAAAAAACCACCACACCCAGGACATTTATACATCAAAGGACATTACTAAGAAAGTGAAAAGGCAACCCATAATGGAGGAAAACATTTGCAAATCATATATCTGGTAAGGACCTAGTATTCAGAATCTATAAAGAACACTTTCAACTCAATCATAAAATGACATCCCAAGTGAGAAATGGGTAAAAGATTTGAATCAGTTATTTCTCCAAAGAAGATACACAAATGGCCAACTAGCATGTGAAAAGATACTCCAGATCATTTACTATGAGAGAAATGCAAGTCAAAGACACAGTGAGATACCGCTTCATATCCATTTGGATGGCTATAATCAAAAGTTAAGTTTGGAAAAATTGAAGCCTTCATACCCTGCTGGTGGGAATTTTATTTTATTTTATTTTTTGGTGGGAGTTTTAAAATGGTGCAGCTGCTTTGTGGAAATGACTGGCAGTTCTCAAAAGGTTAGGTAGAGAATTGCCATATGACCTAGCAATTTCACTTCTAGGTATATATTCAAGAGAACTGAGAATATGTTCACATCAAAACTTGTACTCAAATGTTCATAGCAGTATTACTTATGATAGCCAAAAAGTAGAAACATCCCACATGTCTATAAAGTAAGGGATGGATAAATAAAATGTAGTATATCCATACAGTGGAATATTATTCAGGAATAAAAAGGAATGAAGTATTGGTACGTGGTTCAGGGTTGATCTTTGAAGATACTATGCTAAGTGAAAGAAACCAGTCACAAAAAGACCACATATTGTATTATTCTGTTAATATGAAATGTTCAGAACAGGCAGATATATAGAAACGTAGAGCAGAGGTTGCCTTGTGTTAAGAGGGATGAGGCTAATACAATGTGATTACTAAATGGCATGAGGTTTATTTAGGGCATATGAAGATGTTCTCAACTTAGACTGTGGTGACGATCACACAATTCTGTGCATATATTAAACACCATTAAATTGTGTGTTTTAAATGGTGATTTTGTTGTTGTTGTTGTTAAGTCAATTCTGTTCAAAACACTGAGGAAACCAGATCTGAAAGTGACACGTGCACCCCAGTGTTCATCGCAGCACTGTTTATAATAGTCAGGGCGTGGAAGCAACCTAGATGCCCATCAGCAGACGAATGGATAAGGAAGCTGTGGTACATATACACCATGGAATATTACTCAGCCATTAAAAAGAATTCATTTGAATCAGTTCTAATGAGATGGATGAAACTGGAGCCCATTATACAGAGTGAAGTAAGCCAGAAAGATAAAGAACATTACAGCATACTAACACATATATATGGAATTTAGAAAGATGGTAATGATAACCCTATATGCAAAACAGAAAAAGAGGCACAGATGTACAGAATAGACTTTTGGACTCTGTGGGAGAAGGAGAGGGTGGGATGTTTCGAGAGAACAGCATGTATGTTATCTATAGTGAAACAGATCACCAGCCCAGGTTGGATGCATGAGACAAGTGCTCGGGCGTGGTGCACTGGGAAGACCCAGAGGGATCAGGTGGAGAGGGAGGTGGAAGGGGAGATCGGGATGGGGAATACATGTAACTCCATGGCTGATTCATGTCAATGTATGACAAAACCCATTGCAATGTTGTGAAATAATTAGCCTCCAACTAATAAAAATAAATGGAAAAAAAAATAACCCTCCCCCCAAAAAAATCTATTTTCAAGGGGAAAGAAGATTATAATATCCTAGAAAGAGGAAGCTCAGTTACTGAAGTAATACTGAAAGTTACTGAAATAAGGAGCAATAGTGTAATGAAATACATGATGATGATGGATTTGAGGGTCAGTTATGAGAAAGAACAGATAGGGCTTTGTGATTGGTTTTGACAGAGTCATATGGGAGGACACATCTGTGAGGACTCCTAGATTTTTACTTTGAGACACTAAATAGAGAATGGTACCATTCACCACATGGGAGAGGGAATATGAGAGAGGCAAAGATGCTGAGTAATGGTCCCATCACTTCATGGCAAATAGATGGGGAAACAGTAACAGACTTCACTTTGTTGGGCTCCAAAATCACTGCAGATGGTGACTGCAGCCATGAAATTAAAAGACAGTTGCTCCTTGGAAGAAAAGCTATGACCAACCTCAACAGCATATTAAAAAGCAGAGACATTACTTTGCCAACAAAGATCCAACTAGTCAAAGCTATGGTTATTCCAGTAGTCATGTATGGATATGAGAGTTGGACCATAAAGAAGGCTAGCATCGAAAAATTGATGGTTTTAAACTGTGGCGTTGGAGAAGGCTCTTGAGAGTTCCTTGGACAGCAATGAGATCAAACCAGTCAATTCTAAAGAAAATCAATCCTGATTGTTCATTGGAAGGACTGATGCTAAAGCTGAAGCTCCAATACTTTGGTCACCTGATGTGAAGAGCCAACTCATTAGAAAAGACCCTGATGTTGGGAAAGATTGAAGGCAGGAAGAGAAGGGGATGACAGAGGATGAGATGGTTGAATGGCATCACCGACTCAGTGGACATGAGTTTGAGCAAGCTCCGTGAGTTGCTCATGGACAAGGAAGCCTGGTGTGCTGCAGTTCGTTAGGTCACAGAGAGTCAGACACTGCTGAGCAGCTGAACAACCACAGCAAAGATACTGAGATACTTTCGGGAAACGGTGCTGACTCTGTTTTTTCACACCCTGGGTTTGAGGTACCTGCAGGGCAGCTGGGTGGAGATGTTCAGTAGGCAATTTAAAATGTAGGCTGAAGCCTGGAGACATAATTTAAGAGTCATTCATGAACGGCTTAAAGGTGAGGCCTTGTATGTAAATACAAAATCATAAGGGTAGTATTGGTTAAAAAGGAAAAAAGGCTGAAAATATGAAGTTTATACAAGAGTTGCTGACAAAAGAGACTGAGAAACTGTAGAGATGAGAGGACTGTCAGATAAGTGGTATTCAGGAGCCTGTCGGGGAGGAGGTTCAAGAAAAAAGAAATGGATTATAAAATAAGTCCTGGAGATGTAACGTACAGCATGGTGACTATAGTTAATAATAGTAAATTGTACATTTAAGGATCACTAAGAGAGCAGATCTTAATGGTTTTCATCATACACACACAAAAGGAGGGAACATTTAGCTTTCTCAAATGCTGTCTACTTGAAACAGTGGGAACACTGAAAAATAGCCTTTGTGCTTGACAATTTAGAGGTCATCGCAACCTCTAAGCAGTTTCAGTGGAGTGTTGAGGGCAGAATCCATAAGGTGTTTGAAGGAGCATGTCTTTGAAGATAAGATAGAGTTCAGTTTATAACAGACAGACTTACTTTGCTTAAGTCTTTTCTGTCTTAATGCTAGAACTTTTTCCTTTAAGCATTTCCAACCCATGGTGCTTCATTTTTTAAAAATCACATGCGTCTTTTTAATCCATTGTTGGTCTTTCTTTTCATAACCAAAAATAACATTGCAAACTATAGCATCTGTATTATACACGTTGAAAGTGAAGAAAATGAAAGCAGATCAGTTGTGTCCAACTCTTTGCGACCCCATGGACTATGTCCATGAAATTCTCCAGGCCAGATTACTGGAGTGGGTAGCCTTTCCCTTCTCCTGGGATCTTCCCACCCCAGGTCTCCTGCATTGCAGGCAGATTCTTAACCAGCTGAGCCACAAGGGAAACCCAAGAATACTGGAGTGGGTAGCCTATCCCTTCTCTAGCAGATCTTCCTGCCCCAGGAATCAAACCAGAATCTCCTGCATTGGAGGTGGATTCTTTACCAACTGAGCTATCAGGATGCTGATATTTTGAAGTCTCCAATTATGTAAATCTCTAATTCCTTACACAAAAACGATTTATACCAGATTCTATTTATAAAGTCCTTTCCGTAGTGCATTAAGTTATATATTTCCCAAATGCTTTTATTTTTAAAAAATTAATTTATTTAATTAGAGGCTAATTACTTTACAATATTGTAGTGGTTTTTGCCATACACTGACATGAATCAGCCATGGGTGTACATGTGTTCCCCATCCTGAACCCCCCTCCCACCTCCTTCCCCATCCCATCCCTCTGGGTCATCCCAGTGCTCCAGCCCTGAGCACCCTGTCTCTCACATTGAACCTGGACTGGCGATCTGTTCCACATATGATAATATACATGTTTCAGTGCTATTCTCTCAAATCATCCCACCCTCGCCTTCTCCCACAGAATCCAAAAGACTGTTCTTTACATCTGTGTCTCTTCTGCTGTCTCGCATATAGGTTCCCAAATGCTTTTAAAAGGAAAAAGCCATTAAGAAAAAGTGAGGGGGCTTCCATGACGGTCCAGTGGTTAAGACTCTGCCCTTCTCCTGCAGGGGGCGCAGGTTCTGTCCCTCGTCAGGGAAACCCATGTGCTGTTCAGTGTGGTAAGAAAATAAAAAGAAAACACACAAGTTTTTGGTTTTTTTTTTTTTATGAAGAAAAAATGAACTTGTCTTGCTCAGTGAAGAATGTATATCATCTAGCTTACCAGCTGTGTTTTGTTCTGTAGTCGTTTGAAGGTAGTTGATCTTAATACAGCCATATGGATTGAAGCTAGGATTTTTATATCTTTATCCCAGTATCCATGTTTTAGAGCCCATATTTGGCAACTCTTGTCTCATGATTGCCCTAAAAATTCCTTTTCAAAGGAGTTAAATGCTCTCTTCTTTCCTGCTTATTTGTGTCTCATAAATTTTAAACAGTATCAGGTCTCCTTGAAATCCTAGTGTGTTCTAAGGCAGTGGTAGTCAAACATTTTTGACCATCCCCATATATACATCTATGTTTGTCTGTCAGAAGGAAAAGTTTTCAGAACAGGAAGAGCAGTGGTAAAGAATCTGCCTGTCCGTGCAGGAGACACAAGAGATGTGGGTTCAATCCCTGCATAGGGAAGATTCCCTGGAGTAGGAAATGGCAACCCTCTCCAGTATTCTTGTCTGGAAAATGCCATGAACAGAGGAGCCTGGAGAGGTACAGTCCATGGGGTCCCAAAGAATCGTACATGAGTGATCACGCATGCTCCTCCACACTGAACATCAAAACATTATCACTATTCAGAAATGGAGATGTGAAGTTCCCATGGCTTACAGAGAAATGCCAAGAATTGCCATATTTTCAGTAACTTCCAGTCTTTTCACCATGACTCTATCTTAGAAGTTTTGCGTATGATCTTGTTGCCTGGTAGCATCCAAAGGCTTCAGCAGTTACCCAGCTTCCAGGTACTAAAATTACTGCCCTCATGCTATAGGAAAAAAGCAAAAGAATTTCAGATTTAATGATATCCGCCATGAGTTGAATGCCTGTTATGTGCCAAGTACTATGATTGACATGCATAATATCTAATCTTAAATTCTGAAATTTAGAATTAGCATAATTGTTTTGTTGGAGTAGTAGTAAGGATGAAGAAAACACAGGTTAGAGACATTAAGTAACTGGTCCAAGATTATATATTTTTCAGTTGGCTTTAAAACCTAAATTTTAGAAAACATTTATTTTTTAATTGGTGGAAAATTGCTTTCAGTTTTGTGTTGGTTTCTGCTGTACAACATGAATCAGTCATAATTTTATTAATATATATCCCTTCCCTCCTGTGTCTCTCTCCGCTCCCTACATCCCACCTCTTGAGGGCATCACAGAGGGCCAGACTGGGCTCCCTGTGTTACTTAGCAAATTCCTAATAACTATTTTACCCATAATAGTGTGTTTAAGTCAGTGCTACTTTCTCAGTTTGTCCTACGCTCACCTTCTGATTAGAAGGACTGATGCTAAAGCTCCAATACTTTGGCCATGTCATGCAAAGAGCTGACTCATTGGGAAAGACTCTGATGCTGGGAAAGTTTAAAGGTAGGAAGAGAAGGGACTGACAGAGGATGGGATGATTGTATGGCATCATTGACACAATGTAATGAGTTTGAGCAAACTCTGGGAGATAGTGAAGGACAGGGAAGCCTGGCGTGCTGCAGTCTGTGGGGTCACAAAGAGTTGGATATGACTTAGCAGCTGAACAACAACAGCTTTCCCTGCCGTGTCCACAAGTCTGTTCTCATATATATTCCATGTATATGATACTTATTTTTCTCTTTCTGACTTACTTCACTATGTATTACAGGCTCTAGGTTCATCCACCTCTGACTCAAATTTGTGTCTTTTTGTGGCTTAGTAGTGTTCCATTGTATGAAGAAGTTCCACAACTTCTTTATCCATTCATCTGTCAGTGGACATCTAGATTGCTTCTGTGTTCTGACTGTTGTAAATAGTGCTGCAATTTGAGGTATATGTGTCTTTTAGAGTTGTGGTTTTTCTCAGGGTATGTGCTCAGTAATGGGATTGCTGGGTCATATGATAAGGAATCTGAATGCAATCCTGGAAACCTAGGTTTGATCCCTGGGTTGAGAAGATTCCCTGGAGAAGGGAATGGCAACCTCCTCCAGTATTCTTGCCTGGAGAATTCTATGGACAGAGGAACTTGGCAGGCTATAGTTCATGGGTCACAGTCAGACACAACTGAGCGACTAACATGGTAGATTTATTCCTAGTTTTTAAAGGAATCTCCATACTCTTCTCCACAGTTGCTGTATCAGTTTATATTCCCACCAACATTGCAGGTGAGTTCCTTTTTCTCTACATCCTCTCCAGCATTTATTGTTCATAGATTTTTTTTTATGATGGCCATGCTGACTGGTGTGGGGTGATACTTTAGTTTTGATTTATATTTCTCTAATAATGAGCAGTGTTGAGCATCTTTTCGTGTGTTTATTGACCATCTTTATGTCTTCTTTGGAGAAATGTCTGTTTCAGTCTTCTGCCTGTTTTTTGATTGGATCATCTTTTTCTGATACTGAGCTATATGAGCTGCTTATATATTTTGGAAATTAACTCTTGGGCAGTTACTTGGTTTGCAGTTATTTTCACCCATTTTGATGGGTTGTGTTTTCATCTTGTTTATAGTTTCCTTTGCTGTGCAAAAACTTTTAAGTTGTATTGGGCCACATTTATTTATTTATTTTTTATTTCCATTACTCTGGGAGGTAGGTCAGAGAATCTTGCTGTGAATTATGTCAAAGAGTATATTGCTTATGTTTTCCATTAAGAGCTTTATAGTTTCTGATGTTAGAGTCCTTAATTCTTTTGAGTTTCTTTGTGTATGGTGTTAGGATGTGTTCTAATTTCAGTCTTTTACATATAACCATCCAGTTTTTCCAGCATCATTTATTGAAGAAGCTGTCTTTTCTCCATTGTATATTCTTGCCTCCTTTGTCAAAGATAAGGTGCCCATAGGTGCATTGTAGTGAAGTGAATGAACCTAGAGCCTCTTATACAGAATGAAATAAGTCAGAAAGAGAAAAACCAGTATCATATATTAACACATATGTATGGAATCTAGAAAGATGGTATTGAAGAAACTAGTAGAAAAATAGACTTGTGGACACAGAAGCAGAAGGTGAAGATAGAACAAATTGAGAAAGTAGCATTGTCTGACATATATATATATATATATATATATATATATATATATTACTCAAGTAGTGGGAAGTTGTTGAATAACACAGGGATCACAGCCTGCTGCTCTGTGATGATCTTGAGGGGTGGAATATGGGGAGGGAAGGGAGGGATGGCAGATAAAATTATGACTGATTCACATTGTTGTATGGCAGAAACAACACAAAAATGTAATTTTGTACCAATTAAGAAATAAAATTAAAAAAAATTAAGTCTATCTTATCTGAAAAAAGAATATTTAAGAAATGGATGCTAACATTTATTTACTTAGAATTTTTAATTAAAAAATCATTTAGAAAATGCAATCCATAAATTTTCATTTTTCCTGAATTGGAGTTCTATGTAAAGGTTCCTTGTCCCCAGGCCACCATACCCACCAAGCCTTTCAAGTTTTCCTGATAATTTGCTATGCAAATATCAGGACAATACATTATCCTTTGATAAGGCAAAGTAGAGTACTAAAAACTCAGGTGCAGGCTTGTGTCATTCTGCTAATTTTGAAGCCATTTTCTTCTTAGACCAGAAAAGTTTTTCAGATGTTAATTGATTGAATTTTATTTGGCATTTAAACAGAGGAGAGACAATGTTGACTAAGTAAACATTCTGAGCATCTTTGTCTTCTGTTTACTGGGAAGAATCTTTATCTATTCCCTGCCTTCATGTCTGCAGGAACCTCAAATCAGTCTGCTATATTTTAATTTGATGTTAGTTTCCAGTTCATCAGTTCAGTTTTTCTGTGCCTCACAGGCTTGGTATTCTCACTAATAATGGTGTCTGTCCATTGTTATCTAGATGTCCTCATTTTCCTCTCAGTCTTGTATAGTTTTGAACAGATCTTTCTGATTCTATTCATAGCAATATCTGTGGCTTTTAACTAATATTTTCTCAATTTTTAAGTAAATTTAATACAGCTTTTTTGAGAAGTCACGTGTGACTAGTTTCTATCAAATATGGTACCTTCCTGGGTCAGGAAGATCCATTGGAGAAGGGATAGGCTACCCACTCCAGTATTCTTGGGTTTCCCTTGTGGCTCAGCTGGTAAAGAATCTGCCTGCAATGCCGGAGATCTGGGTTGGGAAGATCCCCTGGAGAAGGGAAAGGCTACCCACTCCAGTATTCTGCCTGGAGACTTCCATGGACTACAGTCATTGGGGTCACAAAGAGTTGGACATGACTGAGCAACTTTCACTTGACCAAGTATTTAAAAGCAACTTGAACAGAGTAATATGTGAGCAGTACTCAGAAATTGATGTTCCCCATACCGTGATAATAGTAATCTGGATAAGACTGCCAGATTTAGCAAAAATATAAATATAGGATGCTCACTAAAATTTTAATTTCAGATATAAAAATAATGTTTTCAAGTAACAAGTAAGTCCTTTGCAATATGAAATCACAGTTGAACCGGGCATCCTGTATTTTATGTGGGAACCCTAAAGCCGGGGCAGAACACAGTAGTTTCTAACCCTTGTGGAATTATAAAACTTTATTTATTTATTTTATTTTTATTAGTTGGAGGCTAATTACTTTACAATATTGTAGTAGTTTGTGCCATACAGTGACATGAATCAGCCATGGAGTTACATGTGTTCCCTATCCCGATCCCCCCTCCCACCTCATATGCAGGACAAAAAAAGAGACACAGAGAAATTATGAAATTTTAAAATGACTAAAGCTCATTTTATAGTTGAGCATATTGGATTAAATACATTTTCTTTAATATGACACTGATTTTTGTACTAGTCGCCCTATTTAATCATTCAGTAAAATACAATAAAAAAGCTCAGAAGTCAGGAGTTCTGCTCATGAAATATTATTGAGCTTTCCTCCCCTTCAGTGTCATTCTCTGCTGCTCCTCCCCTTTACCTACAAGGCCTTGATCTCTCTGGGGGTAATCGCATAGTGGTATTGTGATATCTGCTTTCAAGGTTAAAGGCAGACCATTTTTTTTCTTTTTTTGCCTCATTTACTTCATCCCATCTCCATCTCTTTCCTTACATTCAGAAGTTGTAGATACTCCTCCAGTGGCAAAAGCAGAGGTGTCCTCTTGACTGATATCTGGGGTCAGAGTGTGTATCTTTGTTGTTTAAAGAACCAAAATCTTTTCTCCTCTCTGTGGCTTTTGGATTTGCTGTGTTGTAACAGTGTCTTGGTCCTACTATCCCTATCATGTTTCAAGGTTGTGTTATTTACCTTTGTGATCTTAAACAGGTTATCACAGCCGTAGCATGAAATGCCGGCTTAGAAGACTGTTGCTTACAGTGGCTCCTTAGGCAATTGCAGCAAACACTGTCTTCGTAAAGCATTTCAGCCTCTGCTAGGTTGAAGATAGATTTAAGTAAAATGTGTGCTTTCTGATGATCATGATAAATCTGTGTACAGACTTCTTTGATTCTCCTCTGTATATCAGGAAGTTAGCATTATGAACTAAAATGTGATGACTTATTCGAGAGCTACCTCCGAGTAGCCCCTGACAAAGCAGTGTTTTGAACAAGACTGTCTATTTCTTGTTTGTAAAAATGTTAACCGTGGATTTGGTGATGGTAGATAACATCATGCCTTATGATGGTTTTTTATCAGTCTTGTTCCCAAGGAACTCAAAGCACTTCACAGGGCAGATGTGAGTGACCAAGCACGGAAAATTTACCCCAACCTAGTTTTTATTTGTGGCTCAGGGTGGGACATGACCCACCCTTTACTTAAGTGGAAATACAAGCTAGCTCTTTATTCTCTGCCCTTCTGCTTTGGTTGACCATTTTCTTGTTTTATAGAATCATTTATTACATGGGTATTTTTGCTTGGCCCTTACTGCATAGAGTACTGTATGGGTTACTATAAGGCACCATCTTTCGTGGCCAGGAGCTTAGTGGAGGTAAAATATGTCTTACCCCAAGGCAATATATAGAAGTTTTAGTTAAGTCTATACAGGTTTGTATTATAAGAGCATAAAGGAAGAAGGTATTATTTTAATTTTGGATCATCAGAAACGTACCATGGAAGAAGTCTGATATGAACCTTTATAAATGGACAGGATTTCAGAAGGGGGAAATGTGGGAAGTTGTGTCATCCAAGAGAGAGGAAAGTGCACAAAAGCATTAAAACTTGAAAGAACAGTGAAACTTTGGGGCATGAGATGTGACTTCAGATGGAATGGAATAAGAATTTGTTTCTATTAGAGGATAGCAGGTGGGACCATTACTGTAGATGTGTTTGAATGCTGCTGCTGCTAAGTCACGTCAGTCATGTCCAACTCTGTGTGACCCCATAGACGGCAGCTCACCAGGCTCCCGTCCCTGGGATTCTCCAGGCAAGAATACTGGAGTGGGCTGCCATTTCCTTCTCCAGTGCATGAAAGTGAAAAGTGAAAGTGAAGTCTCTCAGTCGTGTCCGATTCTTCGTGACCCCATGGACTGTAGTTTGAATGCTACCCAGGAGCAAAACAGTGCTTTATCACTATATATATCACTATATATAAAATGGATAAGCAATAAAGACCTACTTTATAGCACTGGGAACTACATCCAATATGAATCATTTTGTTATATGTCTGAAACTAATACAGCATTGCAAATCAACTGTACTTCAATTAAAAAAAAAAGCTATGTATTACCAAAAAATAAATGGTAAAACACTTGTGATACTGTGGAAAAACAATGACAACAAAACAACAAAGCAGTGCTTTAGGCGACTTTACCTAAGTATTGAGCAGCCTGATGGAAAGAGAGCAAATCTGTGGGTGATTCAGAGGCCATGGAAAGAGCCTGAGCTTAAAGCGATAATATCCTGAATTATGGTGATGGTACCAGAAAAAAATATGTTCTGCCTGACCTAAATGATGCTTAGTTTCTCTGAGGAATAATATTATTTTCATATTGTGAACTACTTACAAATTGTACCTAAGTACCCTGCAAGATAGGAACCATTCTGTGTGTATAACTTACCAATCACTTAAAGCTCTGGAAAATGAAAGATCTTTTATTTGTAGTTTTGTTGTTCTGCTCAGTTGCTCAGTCATGTCCGACTGTTTGCAACCCATGGACTGTAGCCCACCAGGCTCCTCTGTCCAAGGGATTTTCCAGGCAAGAATACTGGAGTGAGTTGCTATTTCCTCCTCTAGGGGATTTTCCGGACCCAGGGATCAAACCTGAGTCTCTGTCTCCTGCATTGACAGGCAGATGTTTCCCACTGAGCCAGAACTAAGCCTAAATAAAAAAGCAGCGCTGGGCAGACACCTGGGAAGAAACGTTTCGACTCCCACAGCACTGAGTCAAGTCGAAGTAACTTCCACAAACGTCACTTTAATAAATGAGAAATAAATGGAGTTACTTTTACAATTTCTTAATGTTTATAGAAGTTGCACTTTCTTTCCCTTCATTAGAAATTCATACTTTATTTCTTTATTTTTCAGTTGAAGGATAATCGCTTTACAGAATTTTATTGGTTTCTGCCAAACAGCAACATGAATCAGCCATATGTATATGTATGTCCCTTCCCTCTTAAATGTGTCTCCCATCTCCCTTCCCATTAGCCCTCTAGAATGTCACAGAGCCCTACCTTGACTTCCCTGAGTTATGCAGCAAATTCCCATTGACTGTCAATTTTACATATGGTAATGTAAGTCTCCATGTTACTCTCTCCATCCATCTCACCCTCTCCTTCCTCCCCCACCCCCTGAGTCCATAAGTCTGTTCTCTGTATATGTGTCTCCATTGCTGCCCTGCAGAAAATTTCATCAGTACTATCTTTGTAGTTTCCGTATATATGCATTGGTATACGATATTTATCTTTCTCAGAAATTTAGACTTTAAAAATCCTCTCTTAGCAACTTGGGTTTATTAGGAACAAATTACATAAAAATATGTGGGCAGTATAGCATTTAAATCAGAAACAAACATATGTTGATGAAAGCAGAGGAGATGGTGGTGTTTCAGAAGATGACAACCAATGAAAATGACAACCAATGCACTGTTTCTCTCTCTACTTTTTCATGATAGTGTTATAGAACTTAAATAAACTAGCAGCTCAAAAGATAGAAAAAATTCTCATTTTGTGAGTATCATATTCTTATGAGACAGAATAGAAGGTGTTAGTCTTTCTAAAGGATCCTAAAATCGAAGAAGAGAGGATCTGTGTCTTCCTTTGATTGAATTAAGACTAATAAAGAAACTGACTCTATTAAATACTATAATCCAGAGTTACAATGAATAGAAAACAATTTCTTGATTGTTGTCTAATATTGATCTCAGTCTAATACTTCAAGCTATTTTATTGAAAAAAAGTTAACATGTAAACTGTAAAGGATACTTCAGATTTCTAAAACATCATATTTAATGTAATTTGCTTCTAACAGAGTTTTGAACACGTTAATTATGTATTTCATTTCCTCTCATTTTTAAAGTAAAAAGACTAATTTTTTTAAAAATGCAGCACTTGAATGTGTCTTTAATCTTTTATGAATTTTCATATAAAATGAGGTAAAACTCAGTGAGAAAACTCCAGATAGCTTTTCATAATGATGATTTTTGGCAATTGCAATAGTGATAGAATTTCTAACTTATATTTTAAGATAGATCGATTTTGATTTTTTGTAGTTTATATAATACCTGTAATTATTTTCATGTGTCTTCTTTGATAGTAGGAGCAACAACAATTTTGGTATGCATTTTGCTGTGAAATTTTGGTTTGGAAGTCTATCACTCCTTATCTTTGGTTTTGGTGCAAATTTTTTCCTTTTGTCACTGCTCTTGACTAAATGAGGTTAGAAGAGAATTGAAAACTCAGAATTAAAATTATATAACTTAAGTCTCTTCATCATAGATATATATATATCATCGTATATATATATGCTTCCCATGCCTGCTTGCCTTATTCTGATTCGTTCAGCACCTGTTTATGAAGGACCTCCTAAAGTCTCTGTCCACCAGGGAAACAAGGACAAGTAAGAACTGATTGTCTATCTGGAGGTGGCACTCCAATGGGGATATTCAGACATGGGTACCAATTAATTAGAAAAGCAGAGTGGAAGACCAGAGGACAGACTGATTTAGGAAGAAAAAGACAGAAGACTTCTAGAATAACTCTTTTCCATGTCAGCTGAGGCATGGAGGTTCACTCCACTGAGAATCAGAATATAGGAAATTCTAAATTGAATTTTGAGCTTGTTTTAGATGTGGATTAGTAAGTCTGTTAGACCAGTAGTTTCCAAATAACAATTAGTGGACTTTAACTCAAGGACAGATAGATCTTTGTTAAAAATACAGATTGCTTGGAAGTGCTTAGAGATATTGGTAGATTATATCTAGGTGAAATCTGGGGATTTAGCTTCAGAAGTAAATTATCAGATGATTCTGATAACCAGTAAGATTTGGCCTCTACTTTAGTAAAGATCCAGGAGAGAGAAGACAGATGGTAGTTAGCTACAGAGATGGATGTGATTTCCCAAGGAGAGCCCGGAGAGTGAGCACAGAACAATGCTAAGGATGTAACACCATCAGATAAGGAGTAGGCAGAGGAGGAATCAGCAAAGAAGCTAAAAAAGGAATATACTGTGTCAAGGAGCTGGAATATATTTACCTAGACCTTCCAAGTCTTAGAATAGTAATGCTCATCTGTGAGTCCATATAGAGAAAAGCAGTGCAGAATAAAAATCTTTAGTTTCTACTCATTATTTGGCATTATTCCACAAAGGATTAATCAAATTTCAAATGTGCCATATTGCAAAAAGGATTGTACTGCTTCCAGAGAAATCTGTTGGAGAAACAAAACTTGACCCTCTTGAATAGAGAATTATGAGTAGAGTATCAGAAAAGAAAGCTGATATATTAACCAGAATATGTAAAACAAACAAAATACCTTATTGTACACTTTCCAGATTGAATTAGAGCATTTAATTATTGAAGTGACATTATTGAAATTATTGTTATTGAGAGCTAGAAGTTTTATAGTCTCTCAGGAAAAAATTTTTCTGTTCTTGGCCCTTCCTGTTTTATTATTGCTGTTATCAGTGCATCTTCTAGTCCTACTTGAGTAAAATCTTATGTTAATGGAAACATGTACTGTTACAAAAAGAATAAAATGGCAATTATATAACCTGACTTGATACAAAAATTTACTTTTTCAAAACCAACACTCCAGTATAGAGTAACTTTATTGATCCTAAAGGATTTTAAAAGTATACATATTATTGACATTTACTTAGGGTGGTTGTTATAGTTTGGGCTTACCAGGTGGTGCTAGTGGTAAAGAACCTACCTTCCAATGCAGGAAACATAAAAAACTCAGGTTTGATCCCTGGGTTGGAAATATCCCCTGGTGAAGGAAATGGCTACTCACTCCATTATTCTTGCCTGGAGAATCCCATGGACAAAGGAGCCTGTCAGGCTACAGTCCATGCGGTTGCAAAGAATCAGACATGACTGAAGCGGCTTAGCATGTAGTTACTGTTTACTTACACTCACTCTCCTGTGAAGTTCCAGGTGATCCTTTATGCAAGTTATAAATCATATCTGTAGTTGTGTGACCTATTTTTAATTTTACTGGTTACATAGAGGTTTTTGAGAAACTCAATGAACAGATGGTCAACAGTAGAACAACATTTTTAACATTTGAGCTTCTATATTAAAGGTGATTTTTTAAAAAGTCATCTGAATTGACATGGTATTGGAAGACTTTTATTGTGAGTAATATTTTGTCAAAGACTAAAAGAAAGGCAATGATACATATCTTTGAACAGAGAAAATTTACTGGTGAGAATATGACAGTGAGAACTTTTTATTTGTTGATGGCCTACTTGTCAGAATTTGACCAGTTTCACAGTTAAGAGAGGGAGCATAGTCCACACAAGACTGCCCTTGCTTCTAACACTAGCTGTGTGAAGGTGTTGACCACAGTCACCCTCAGGTGCAGTAATTCACTGGAAACAGTCGCAGAACTCCATGAAAGCTGTAATACCCATGTATGTGTGTGCGCTTGGTCTCGCGGTCGTGTCTGAATCCTTGCAGCCCCATGGACTGCAGCCTACTTGGCTTCTCTGCGGTGACATCATATTACCACTACAGGATACTGATTAAAGCTTGCCGAGGGGTGAAGGATGTTGGACAGACTCCACGAGAAGTACCAAGCATGCTGCTTTCTTTGTCCTTTCACCATGGAGTCACGGACCATGTAGTTTCCTGACATCACTATGTGAACATGTGCTTGGAGTATTGCCAGTCAGTAAAGCTCACTTGAATCTTGTCGTCCAGAGTTTTTATAGGGGCTTGTTCATGTACTGTTTATATGACTGACCTTTAGCCTCCATCCTCTCCATAGATGGAACTAATACTCTGTGCTTCAAAAACCCCATGATGAGTCACATTGCTAGGCTATTGGGTGGTCATGCCCACGTGCAAACAAAGCCTTCCTATTAGACTTGATATCACGGGGGCCTAGAGATCACCTCCTAGAGGCCAAGGGCAAAGGCCAGTCCTTTTTGTGGGTAAGGTAAATCTTCACTGCACGGCAGTTCTGCAGATGAGGCTCAGCTGAAACGAGAGTTCACAAAACTGTGACTACAGAGACCATGGCAGATGAAAAAACTCCTCGTTGTTTGCAGGGTTAAGTTAAAACATCTTCATTCAAGATTAACTTTCCATAGTTTAGATCCCACTCACCTTGCCCCGTTATAAATTTCCCTCTCTGGTCATTTAGAGTCATATTTCCTGGGCCTGCCTGGTGCTTTGCTGCTTTGCAGCCTCTGCTCACACCACACTTGTCAGTGCGTTCTCTTGAGATCTTTCAGCTTTGCTGAGACTGTCTTGTTTACAATGCTCAGCCCAGTCTCCATCTCCTGTGCAAGGCAACTCTTCACCATTTGCTCCCTTCTATAACCCTTTTCTTTACTGAATTCCTGTAGCCAGCATTACTCATATCGCTTACCTGGCTGTTAGTGTGCTTCTTTCCATTTTGTCTTTACAAGTAAATCTTAAGCTCTAGCCATTTAGGGACATTATGAACTATGTCTTATACCTTTTTGATCCTGTAGATCCTCATACAATGTCTCACCCATGACGTTAAATAAATATTTGAATGGTAAGCTTTCATATAGACACATCACATTATTCAAATATATGAACTGAAACATCTTGTAACATAATCTCATTTATCCTAACAAATTTCTGAGGTAGCCAGGTTAATCCAGGAGAGTATCAGAGTTATATTTAAGAATTCGTTGAAGACATCTGCAAACATAAAGTCAGCAAAATGGTGGAGGATGTTCAGAAAAGTATTGGCATCCTCTTCCACCTCAGGGCTCTTGCATATCCTCTTTCCTTTCCTACAAAACTTTTTCTTTAAATATTTGAATTCTCACTCAGAGAAGCAAAACCACTCTACCTGAAATACCATCCCATTCCTCACTATATCTTGTTTTATTTTTTATAGTACTTTTCACTAAACAGTATTATATACTTGTTTTTTATGTCTTTTTCCTCTATTGCTAGAATACAAACTCCATAGGGGAGGGACATTCACCTGCTAACAGTTATATCCTCTGCTCCTAAAGTAGTGTCTGATTCTTAGTAGGTACTCAGAAAAGTAGATGTTGAATACATAAACAGATTTGAACTATGCAGCAAATAAAAAGCCTAATTTTTATGTACATTCAATTTTTATGTCATCAATTCTAGACAATTAATTGAGCTCAAAGAGAAGCATCTAACATGATTGAAGGAATGATAAGAGTGTTTTATAAATTATTAAAATATTCAACCTATAAAAACAGTAACTAGTATGTATGAGGTCAAAGTAAATACAATGATAAAATGTAATGATTAGATGAAAATAGTCATATTTATCAAATGCTGATTATCAGAGGCATTCTTTAAAGTTTTATAGAAAAATGAAAGTTATTCTTACACAATGGTTAGTAAATATGTAGCCCTTTAAATTTTTATTTATCTTAAAAGAGTATAAAGGACTGTTCTGATAAATTTTTTAATTAATGATTTAAAAAATAATGCAAAGTTAGAAATAATATAACTTTGGAAAATACTAGCATATTTTCCAAACTGAACTAACAGAGTTCAGTTATTGTACTTCATTCTAACAAGAGTTGCAGAATTTATCATTGCCCATTGATATGAGTTTCCAAGACTGTCAAATACACAGTTGAACCTTTATTTTGAGATGGTGAGTGGTCAGCATTCCTGGGAATGAGGGCATATCCAAATATGGCCATAGATGCATTTGGAGTCTAAAAGTAACCCCAGATATTCATCTTGGAGGTACCTGACCTGGATTCTCTAGGATCTCAGGGAAATCCAGGCTGTTCTCATAGGCTGCAGTGCTTCTTAGTCTTCTGGTCCCAAAGAAATGCTTTATTCTAATCACATAATTCCTACTGCACTCCCCTCAGTCCCTTCAAGATTAAGGTATTCGTTATGGATATTGACTGGTCTTATGATGATAGTACTTCCTCTCCCCTCACTTTCCCCTGCTCTTTGTTCTTACCATTGCTACTGCCCCTAAGAGAGCTCCTTCTAGTTGAAGCCAGAATATGGCTTTTATTTTTGACCTTTGTGTCAGGCTTTGATTCTGAGACATCTGGCAGCATGTGTGTGCAGTGCCCAGGAAGCAGCTTGCTAACAATATGGTTTAGTTGTTGTTTATTTCTTTGCTTCCGTATTACCCTGCTAATGCTGAGACTCCCCTCGTCCATATTCAAGAAATGAAGGCTGACAGTGATCCAGCCTTTTTGTGTTACTGTTTCTAGCTCATGATTTTAGTAGCATGTTTGAAACTAGAATGAGCTTCTTTTTTTTTTTTTTTTTTTTTTTTTTTTTTTTTTTTTAATATTATTTTATTAGTTGGAGGCCAATCACTTCACAACATTTCAGTGGGTTTTGTCATACATTGACATGAATCAGCCATACAGTTACATGTATTCCCCATCCCGATCCCCCCTCCCACCTCCCTCTCCACCCGACTCCTCAGGGTCCTCCCAGTGCACCAGGCCCGAGCACCTGACTCATGTATCCCACCTGGGCTGGTGGTCCGTTTCACCATAGATAATATACATGCTGTTCTTTCAAAACATCCCACCCTCACGTTCTCCCCCAGAGTTCAAAAGTCTGTTCTGTATTTCTGTGTCTCTTTTTCTGTTTTGCATATAGGGTTATCGCCACCATCTATCTAAATTCCGTATATATGTGTTAGTATACTGTAATGTTCTTTATCTTTCTGACTTACTTCACTCTGTATAATGGGCTCCAGTTTCATCCATCTCATTAGAACTGATTCAAATGAATTCTTTTTAACGGCTGAGTAATATTCCATGGTGTATATGTACCACAGCTTCCTTATCCATTCATCTGCTGATGGGCATCTAGGTTGCTTCCATGTCCTGGCTATTATAAACAGTGCTGCGATGAACATTGGGGTGCACGTGTCTCTTTCAGATCTGGATTCCTCAGTGTGTATGCCCAGAAGTGGTATTGCTGGGTCATATGGCAGTTCTATTTCCAGTTTTTTAAGAAATCTCCACACTGTTTTCCATAGTGGCTGTAATGAGCTTCTTATGTTTTCTCCTTTCATCTCTGCCTCTTTGGAATTTTGGCAAACATCAAGGCAAATAAATCAGAGCCACCACTGCAAACCCATCTGCTTTCAGGGACATGTAAGCTGACTAGTTTGTGATGTTTCTCCACAGATCTAGCTCCAGCATAGAACTAGAGGAGGATCCCTGTGGAGTAAGAATAGAAGGCACATTTTAAGGTCATTTTTTTTTTTCTTAGGCTCTGAATCATTTATCTGCTGACTGCTTGTGGCTACACATGGTCTACACTGGCATTTCTAATGATACAAGTTGACATAGTACTTGAAATGATTTTGTAATAGATGAAAAGTGAAAATGTACTTCTAGTTTGGATTTGACGATAGAGATTCATAAGAAAAGGTGCAGCGAAAGTTGTAAAAATGTTGCAAATCAGACTGCAGCCAAAGGTGTTTGTTTATCAGGACATTACTTTTTCACTTCATCTGGTGCTAAAGTCACATGTGACAACACTCATCCTCACTAGAACACCTTTCCGGTTGCTGACAGCCTAGAAATTGTTCCATAGAAAATAATAACACACTTATCTCAGAAATGATTTTACTCTTTCACACTCCGTATTTTTAATGGTCAAATAAAAATTAACCACTAAGTGACAAATTTAATTTAAAGGAGAGACTAAAAATTTTAAATTTATCTAAGAAAAAAATGTTAATTTTCAACATACAGCATTTGTATCTTAAAAAAAAAATAAAAAATAAGGTATGGTCATCCAAACCTGTCTTCCTAATACTTGTTGACACTTCAATGCTATATTCGTTTCTTTCTCACAACAAGCATGTAAGTGATGATTGTCTTCAAAGAGGAATTAAGAGGATTAGAAGGATGTCAGAATATATACAATATACTGGAAGAAAACTTATGTAATCCTCTTGATAACAGGCTGTACTTTGTCTCCACTTAAAATGATCAAGAGTTAATCGAGATACTTATCATACCTCTTAGCAGTGGTTTTAAACTGATCTTCAGCAAGCTGAATTATATATCCTTTGTCTGGCCTTGGATTTTATTACACTAGAGATTGATGTATTTTTGAAGATAAGTTTTGTTTTATGACTTAGCAGTTTGGAAATGAAAGAAAATCCTTTCTTTCTATACACATGTATAGAGTAGTCTTTTGGACTCTGTGGGAGAGGGCGAGGGTGGGATGATTTGGGAGAACAGCATTGAAACATGTATATTATCGTATATGAAACGAATCGCCAGTTCGATGCATGATGCAGGGTTCTCGGGGCTGGTGTACTGGGATGACCCAGAGGGATGGGATAGGGAGGGAGGTGGGAGGGGGATTCAGGATGGGGAACACATGTACACCCATGGCGGATTCATGTCAATGTATGGCAAAACCAATACAATATTGTAAAGTAAAAAAAAGAAAATCCTTAGAAATTTTGTTTCTGTGTGGTGGTAGTATCAGAGGAGTGTGGTCCGAGGAAGAAAGAGAAGACTTCTTCCAAACTTCTCACTACTACTGCCTGTTTCTGCTCTGAGTCAGTTTGTGTGTGTGGCCCTAGCTGATGCCTCCTTAGGCAGGATAGAAGATGATCTCAAGAACTTTGCCTGCCAGTGATTTTCTTGATGGTGATGATCCAGAAGGGAGACTTGTAATAGTGATAGTGGCATTTGTTTTCTCCCTAACCATGACTTCAACCCCTCACTGATCCTCAGATTCTGAATTCTGAAGTAAAGAATGAAAATGGTAATTGTTCTGGCAAATTTAGCTTCTGCTGTACTCTGTGCTTACCAGTCTTCTTTCAGGGTATATTTGTGTACGTATTTTTTTTCTTGCATGAATATATGTAAAGTTGGAGCCAGAGTGTTCACACTGGTGTTAGTGGCCCCAGCATTGCATATTGAGTTAAACATCACTTTATCTAAATAATTGTTCACTTTTGCTTTTCATCATGGACTAATAGAAACTAATATACGTAAGATGCCTGATAGAAAATTCAGAAGAGGGTGCATATGCATTAGTGCATCATCACACTGAAAGCTCAAAGGGAATTGCTTTCATAATCACAATGTTTATGATCCGAAGAGAAACAGTGGCTTATTTCATTATTTAAAGTGTACAAATACAGAAGGATGTCTAAAACTAAATTCACCAAATTTTTAAACAACTGAACATGATCCTTAATGAGAAGGAGGAATAATGATTATTATTTTTATTTATTGCTTTAATGAGTTTTCTCAGATTTAGGGACTTCACTGGTAGCTTACTGATAAAAAATTTACCTGCCAATGTAGGAGACGGTGGGTTCGATCCCTGGGTCAGGATGATCCCTTGGAGGAGGAAATGGCAATTCACTCCAGTATTCTTGCCTGGAGAATCCCATGAACCAGGGAGCCTGGCGGGCTACAGTCCATGGGGTCACAAAGAGTCAGACACAACTTAGCAACTACACAGATTAATGAGTGTTCACTTGATAACAGACAGTGTGCTAAGCACTTTACACACAGTATATTATTCTAAACAACATGAATTTGGTATTATCATCCCATTTTAAAGATGAGGAAACTGAGTTTAGTGATATTAAATAACTTGTATGAGCTTTTATAGTTGTTATGTGAAGTAGCTGGAAATACAACCAATGAGTTTGACTGGCCCCGGAGCCACTAAAGCCACCATATTGGACTGAAGATCGGAATGGGACATACATCCACTGGAAAGGAAATTGTGGGGGTAAAGTTGTGAGTCTCTAGATCCTGGTGAATTCACCACCTGTCAGGAAGTGAATTCTTCCCTCTTCTCATTCTAAGAATAATTGTAAGGACTGAAGGAAACTCTGTTTATGGGGACCTTCCAAGAAGATGACCTCATGTCAGTTTTGGTTGTGCTTATAAAATGTTTTTGGCCGTATTTTAAGAGAGGTTTTCACATGAAACTTTTTAACTCTAGATATTTGGATGGTCAGTTACTTGGCTTCTTTTTTGTCTTCTGTTCATTTTGTTTATTTTTTATAAGTGGAATAAGTCTGAAAAAGGGACGAATATTGAAGAGAAATCATTTTGTCTTCCTTTTGCAGTGTTAGTGATTCCCTGACTCAAATACTTTAATGATTGAGTGGATAAATTCAGGGGATTAGATGTGGGTTCCTGAATATATACCATTCTTATTTTTAACAGTATGGGTAATTGGGAGATGGTTAACTTCAGCTTTTGCTTTGAAAACACTATTATTTTCTCTAGCAATTTCATTCATAATAGTCTGTTTGTAAGAGTCTAGTGTACTTCTTACGGCTTCCCTGATAGCGCAGTTGGTAAAGAATCTGTCTGCAATGCAGGAGATCCCAGTTGATTCCTGAGTTGGGAAGATTCTTTCAAGAAGGGATAGGCTACCCACTTCAGTGTTCTTGGGCTTCCCCTGTGGCTCAGCTGGTAAAGAATCCGCCTGCAATCCGGGAGACCTGGGTTGGGAAGATCCCCTGAAGAAGGGAAAGGCTACCCACTCCAGCATTCTGGCCTTGAGAATTCCATGGACTCTATAGTCCATGGGGTTGCAAAGAGTTGGACATGACTGAGTGACTTTCACTTCACTTCAGTGTACTTCTTAACCTTCACTAAAATGAAAGGCATCAGTGAATAATGTAGCAAAATAGCTTGTTTAGTTTATAAAGTGAAGTTCCAGAAATTGTCCTCTTAACCAACTGAGAGCAATGTGTAGAAAGAAAACTCTAGAAACACATATGCAGAAAGCATTTAAAAGTAATCATAGCAAGGTAAAGTTTATTAAGTGCAGAAAAGTCTATGATTTTTAATGGGTTATCCATAACATCTTATGGAAAACTCCACTCAGTCTTTCTGCCCAACCCACTATTCATTTGATTTTGCTTCTTTACTTTTTAAAACAAACAAGGAAGATTCAACTATTCATAGAAAAAATTGATCAATATTATGCAGCGTTATATCCTAGAAATTTTTGATCAATTTCTCTTTCTCTGAATCAGACTCTTGGCACCATTTAAACACAGCATGATAGCAACGGAGTAGGCAGTTTCTAGGGAATATAGTCCAATGATTTCTTTCTCTCAGCATCACAGAAAGTGAAAAATGAGTTATCCTGTGAAGCAGTCGACACATGTTTACCCCTAAAATAGTTCAACTTGGGAGGAGTAACATTTTCATTGGCTATTTTTTTCAAAGAGTTTGTCGGTGGAGACTTACTGAAAAGAAACCCACTGATGGAGGAAATCTGGACAGTGAAAACTCATCTGCCCGTTACCAGATTCCCCTGCTTAGACTCAATATCATACCAGATAAATCATGCATTTTATAATATATTTCCATATACATTGCCTTTGTATTTACCTTGTTCTATATCCCCATCCTACCCCAGTAGTCTGTACCATTAGAAACTACATTGGCCATGATAAATGTAAACTTCCTATGTCTCCTTTTATTTAAGGTATGGAAAATTTTTGAAAGTTTCATTTTTATTTGTCTTTAGCATTCCACTCCTATAAAGCCATCAGAATTTCCTCTGGACTGATTTGTAATATGTTTGGTGTTTGCTGGCAGATTTGGAACATTTCAGTTTTAGTTGTTTCTCCACATGATATAAGATCTAATTACCACCCAGCATGATATAGCAGCTGAAATGAAAAAGGCAGCAAGAGAAGGCACTGGCTTAACTTTAGAGCTCATCAGCTACTCCTCCTTATATACTTTTCAGCTAGAAAAAGAAAGAGAAATAGCATTTATTAAAGTAACTCATATATTAAACATGTTTTTCTTAATTTTATCTGAAAGAGGGGATTTGTTCAAATATGGAAACAAGACATTAAGAAACACTTAATTTGCATTAGTAATCATTGATTCTTCTTTAATTGTGCAGGATATTTTCATTATTGGGGTTGCTAGAAGTAGTCTTTTTCTATTTTCTTGACATTTAAACAGATAAAGCAAACATTGAGAAGAATAAAATCAAGTGAATGATTAATCATTTTGTATAAAGCTTAGAACTTACTCAGTTTTGAACTTTTAGACCTAATCTGTCTGGAAAAGAAAAGCCTCTAGATTTATATTTAAAGTGTATGTCATCTTAGTATGCTAGCTTGGGGGCTTTTTATTTTCTGAAGCAAATGAGTTGGGTAATTTACCTATTGGCAGGAAAGATTGATAATATTTTGTACTTTTTAAATGACTATGGTCTGAGTTTTCTCATATCAGATTCTCAGAAAGTCAGATTTGCTTTGGGACAGGTGTGGAGAAACAAAGACACTATCATTGTTTCGATTATGTGTGGTACAACAATTCTGAAGGGAAAGTACCTTAAATAAAAACGCATATATCCAGTATCCTAGCAATTCCACCTCTAGGAATCTGTCTTGAATATGTATGTATGGAAATATTCCTAGTGGTTGTATTTGTGATATAAATAGAAAAAATAACAAAACATCAGTGATAAGAAAATGTAAATTATGGTATGTCTATATCCAGATGTACCTCATTCTTTTTAATAGTTGCTCTTAAAGAGAATTAAATATATTTACATGTACCAATAAAGAATATTCTATCAGTTATCCTGTTAAGTGAAAAGAGCAGAGAGCTTATGTCTATTTGTGCTTCAAAAAGCAAAGGATAGAGATGGGTGTGTGCAACTTCCCTCTCTCCTCTCCCCCTCATATAAACATGGATTCACACATTTAGGGATAAATGGGTGGAAAGACACAAAAGAAACTATTGGTAGTATTTATAATATCTTTGGTGCATGGGACTAGGCATCTGGGAAGGAAGGCAGGTTTTTTTTTTTTTTTTTTTTTAATGGAGGAAGCAGCAAATATTTTTTATGCTGTTTGAAATGTTTTAACATGTATGTATTATTTTTCATAATTAAGAAAATTTAAATTAGTGATCAACTCTACTTTTTTTTTAGGACTCAGCCCAGGAGAGTGTTATTACTCGAGATATTCATCGTACATTTCCTGCACATGATTACTTCAAAGATACTGGAGGAGACGGCCAGGAATCTCTCTACAAGATCTGCAAGGTAGGGCCCTCTGCCTTATTTTTTTCTAACTTCCTTTTCAGGGCTGCATTCTAGGAATGCATCTTAAAGTTTTTTAGATTTTCGTTCTGTCTGCATTTCTTATTTGCCCTGTGCCATTGTTTGTCCTTTACGCTAACACCACCAGATCCTCCCTACTGAGTCCTGAAGGTGACTTTTGGGCTGCGTGCTCTGTACCTTCTTGTGAGGGAGGGGGCATAGTCTGACTTCAGTTTGACTTTGATGCTAACAGGAAAGGAACTGAAAGGTCCTCTTAGACTACTGCAGTGAAGGCTCAGAGGATTCTCGATGACTCTGTCTATCTGACAAGATAATGTGGCAGTTGTTGCAATTTTTGACGGTAGGCAAAAGTAGGAAACAGTGTGGCACCTGTTTTGGAATACTGGCAGGTTCTCTGACATTGTTGATATCCTCTGAGTTATATCACAATTTTGTGCAGTTTTTAGCGTCCCATTTGAAATCTTTCTTCTCCCTCATTATTAGTAGACCTGGAAGAAAACTGTTTCCTGATTTTCAGTAAATAGGCCTTGCTTAAATTAAAAAAAAAAAAAAAAAAGACTTTGTTTATTAGTGGAGAATAGTTATCAGATTATTTCTGAAAGTTCTGTTAGAAATGCAGAATAACTTTTCAAATAATTATATATCATTAACTTGTATTGTCCATACTAATTGAAGCCAGAGATTCAAAATTGCAAAATTTCCATTAAAAAAAGTTTTGCCCTTTATCCTCAAAGTTAAAATGTCCTACAAAGTGTGGTGGGTATATTCAGTATTTGTCCTGAGCTGCCATTCCAGTAAAGATTGTTAATGAATAGTGATCTACACAAAAATCTTGTAATAATATGGAAAAACAACAAACACCATGGCTGATTTTCAAGCCAGATTACATGTTTCTGAATTATCAAATTTAGCCTTTAGTTAAGTATTAAGTAGCAAAGATTAGTCAGTAGATAGTCAGAAATATACTCACATATCAATATCATTTTATATTTACTTTTTAGAAAAATGGCACTTGTAAAAGCAGTGCTTACCAAGTAGGAATGGTGTTCTGCAAATGTTACACTTTGATTAAAATTCTTCTTGGATGTTTGTGTTTCAGCCTTCTGCCTACTCCTATCTTGTCTTGTCTTTTCTTTTTTCCCATTTCTTTTCTTTTGATGTAGCCATATTGGAGGATTATAAATGTACACACTGATCAGAAGTCTGTTTTTATATGAATATATCACTAAGAGCTAGAAATGTATTGCTAACTTAAAGTCTGACAGTGTACTGATTTCTGGAAGGCGATATGTCATCTATTCTTTAAAATGCCCAAAACCATCAAACACCACAAAAAATGTATCTTATATTCATTATATGCTTGTAAAAAGGAAATGTAATTATTAAATTTTTTTTTCTACCAGTTTTGAAATTTTACAAGCTAGTGTCTGGCTTGTATCAGGAAGATAACAAAATTTATATAGTCTCTTAAGTTATTTAGAAAGTCTAGCTTATGGTTTATAGAGCAGCGTTTTTCTCCTAGAGTTTAGTATATTTTCAGCCATTCAGTAACTTTTCTTGCAATTTGTCTCTGATTGAATTTAGATACTTTTTTCACATATCTAAAACAGATGGCTTGATGTGCTTGCAGTCTGTACCTCACAGTTTTGCTCCATTGTAGTAAACCAGTATTTGCCTCCTTATGTAAGATTTAGAGAGGAAGCATCCAAAACACTACTAAATACAAAGATAAAAGTTAAATAGTTGGTACATTTAAGTAATTGATACCCCTTGCTTTTGTATTACGGATAATAATCCAGCCTTGAATTCACTAGAAAGTATGTTATACATTCCCACAGCTTGTGTAGCCATTTTAGATCATCAGTGTGTGTTTTGTAATATGATTACACAATTTTAAGCTCTTTCTGAGTAAAAAATGTTATGAAAATGTAGCTCTAAGATACATTATAATTGCTGAATAGCTTAAATTGCACTGAATTTCATGAAAATGTGGAAACCCCCCAAAAAAACTTCATATTAAAAGCATTTCACAATTCAAGATAGTAAATAAAAGTCCCTAAGGGTTTTAATATTGTACTAAAATATATATTGCCCAAACATAACTTTTCAACTGTCTTTGATAGTGGAGGAGAGGAGAGATGAATATGTGAGAAAACGTTGGAGAAACCAAAATTTGTTGGGGTCCTGCCTTGTGGACCACTTGGTTTGTAACTGACACAATTCCTTTTCCTCTTGAGCTGCTGTTGTTTAATAGTCCAGTCTTCTTGCAGGAAAACCTGTGATGGTGGTGATAATCACAAATAGCTTAGATTAAATATTCTTCTCAAGTTTGTTCATCTACTTTCCTTTGCTTTTTGTATTCAGTTTGAGCCATATGAGCTTCATCCTGCCATGTATGACTTTTAAGGTCACTGAGTATGATGTCCCTATTCTATCATTTTTATTTCTAGAATAGTATCTAACATCATATCTCACAGTCTCAGCAATAAAACAGTTTCCATTCTGGATACTTTGCACAAAACTGAATAAGCATTAATAAAACCTTGGCATTAAATCAGCTATTTAGTTATACAATTTGTAAATTAGGATGGTTTTGCTTCTTCTTAAGCCATTCTTATTCTTTTTTTCCCCTTAGTAAGTTTTGTCTTATTGCACTGACCCAAAACTCTTTTATAGTGTTAAAATGAAGTAATGATAGTAGACATCCTTGTCTCACTCTTGATTGTAAAGGAAATGCATTTAATGATTTACCACTAAGAATGGTGGTATTCACATAAGCAACACATTTATAGACTTTTTTTTTCACACAATACCTTCCAGGTGTTATAATAAATTCAAATTTACAGAGTACTTTCACATGTATCACCTCATTTATTTCTGACAGCTCCTCATCAATGAAATCTGTTTCAGATATATAATATGCTGTGCTCTTAAATTGAGAGAAATTATTAAGAGAACTTAAGTTAGAATAAGTGTAGAAATCAACTCTAGTTTCAAGGATACAGTCTGACTTTGTAGTTAAAAAGTTGTCAGTGACTCTGATGAAATGAGGAATGATCTGAACTGTCAGATTAGAGGGAATACTGTTAAAAACTCACTGTCATGTTTTAATGGCCCTGTCAATTTTAGTTTTTGACTCTTAATATCTTTTTCAGAGTAGGAGGAAATCGAAAAGGTTCAAAGATTCTCCCGTCATAAATTTATGTGTGGAAGTAGAACTGAAAGTATAATAGAATTCATAAGATTTTAGAAGCAGGAAGGTTTTGGCACCCTTCCCCTCCTTTCTCCTCTCCCTCACTTTTTTCTCCCTTCTCTCCCTCCTTTCTTTCCTGTTAATTATGTCAATAACATATTTTAAAATAGTGTCCTTTAAAGGAGAAAGAAGATACGGTCTCCCCAAGTATCTTTAGCACTTTTCTAATTTACATATGATGTGAATTCTGGTTTTAGTTGAGAGACAGTTTGGCATAGTTTAAAGGACTAAGCATTAAGAGATCCGATTCTGGTCTTATTCCTCCTGTAGGCAGATTTAAGACTTTGGGAAAATCACTTCTTAAATTTCCTCCTCAATAAGAGCGTGGGGTGTGGTAAGATGATTCTTCTTACAGTTTGCTTGAAATTTTTTCCTGAAATATGACGTATTGAATGAGGACTCGAACAGTTACTAATAATTCCTGTTTTAGGTCCCAGCTCTGTTTGTCCATACCAGGACTATAAATGGGTGTGATTTTACTTTGAAATCTTAGCCTTGCTTTCTGTTACTGTGTTTGGGAGTGTGTTTCATGCACGCATGAAATGTAGTGCATTTAGTGATTTACTTCTAGATATACATCTCTTTATAAGACCTAAGACAAGTCAGTCATAGTAATTAGCTAAAACATTGTTCACAATAGATTAGACCTGAGTGACTCTTGTGCAGTTTAATTTGAGGCATGTTGCTTTTTTTCAAATTTTCTGATTCCAGCAAACTGATTTATATAAAAGAGGCTACTGTTATGAATTAAAGGAAGGGATTGAGCATATTACAGAGAAATCACACCTCTGTTCATCTGGGTTAATAATTTGCTAGTATAATGGTTTGTAGAAGGACAAAAATAAATATAACCCCTGTTGCAGCATATATTTTTCTCAAAAATGAGGTTGGATTTAGTATAAGAACTGATGCATTTCAGGAGTTATTTTGATACCAAAATGATGAGTGGTCCGATACATGATTTTTACAGAACACAAATGATTACTGACTCTTGTGAAAGTAGATACAGTTGTATATTATTTATATTTTTTTCTTGATTTATGGGGGGTTGGTTGAAGATCGAGGGCAGGAGAAGGGGACAACAGAGAATGAGATGGTTGGATGGCAACACCGACTTGATGGACATGGGTTTGCATGGACTCCGGGAGTTGGTGATGGACAGGGAGGCCTGGCGTGCTGCAGTTCATGGGATTGCAAAGAGTCAGATACGACTGAGCGACTGAACTGAACTGAACTGTGACTGTAGGGATGAGTTGTTACAGAACTGATAGTACTTTCAATACAGTTTTGTACCCATTTGACTACTTGTAATGCATCTCTCTTCCTTGGGGTTCCTGAATGATCCCTAGTTTGAATGACATTTTCTGAACACTTTATAGCCTGCTATCATCCTTCCTCCAATCTATTAAATTCTTGATTAATGTTGTTTTATTTTTCAATTCTAGAATTTCCATTTGATTTTTTAAAAAGTAGATTCTAGTTCCTTGGTGAAATTACTTTTTTTTCCTTTCCTTTTCTTGAACAGATTAATCACAGTTATTTTAAAGTGCAAGTCTGATAAAATCTAGTATCTGATCACCTATGAATGTATTGTAGCTCAGCTGGTAAAGAATTGGCCTGCAATGTGGGAGGTCTGGGTTTGATCCCGGGTTTGAGAAGATGCCCTGGAGAAGGGAAAGGCAACCCACTCCAGTATTCTGGCCTGGAGAATTCCATGGACTGTATAGTTCATAGGGTCACAAAGAGTGGGACACAACTGAGCGACTTTAACTTTTACTTTACATGAATGTATTCCTATTTTCTCTTGATTTTTATTTATTTGCTCATGTTTTTTGCCTGCTCAGTCATATTTAATAGAATTCTGGGTCTCGTGTATGAAAAATTATAAAGGCTTTGGATGATGTTATTTTATTCCAGAGCAGATTCAGTATTCCTCTGGTAAGAAGATGGAGTATGCCGTATCCCTTTGAGCTGGCTTTGACTTTATTTTTTTGCTTGGAGGGTTAGGATCTTCCAGGATCTCAACTAAAAGTCTGAGATATTTCCTGGAGACCTTTCTCTTTGATCGGCCCTACCTTTAATTTTCGTGTACCTGACATGTCAACCACTGAAAATCTCTGCTGAGCTATTCTTAGTATTTATAGGCACTTTCCCACAGATTTCCCCTTCTATAAGGTGTTACACATAGCTCCTGTGAGGAAATATGAGGGATCAAACCTTTATAATGTATTCCTCACACTTTTCAGTAGACATATTGTTAGTTATTAGTTTCAGAGTTTCTGGAGGATGGGGAAGCTCACTGATGATCTTGTTTACAGGGCGATAGTAGATTATCATATTGCTAAGACTTAATCTCTCAGAGTAAGTGCTTGTTTAATTCCCCCCCCCCTCCTTTAAATCAGTCATTTCAAATTTTAGAAGAAGTGGCTATTTCTGCTGCTTTCATGGAAGGACAATTATATTTGTAGCTATTCAGAACATCAGGAGCATGCTTACACATATACATACACATAAAAAGAAATCTTTGCAACCTGAAGTTGAAAAGCTTCACTTGTGTGTATGTGTATCTGGTTGGGGGTTAACTTCATGCTTAGCTTTTGAGTAAATATTTAAAAAATATTTTTTATATTTGTTAGTATCATTAAACTCATACATTAAGGATGTTTGGGATTTTTTTCTCTTTTATACACATATTAATAGGATAGACTTTCTATGACTCAGAGCTCAACTGGGAAAGCATACTGTTATTTTAAATATGGAGTTTTCTTCTGAAACTGTAACAATGAAAAGGTCAGGTTTGTGAAGCTGGAGTCCTGGAAAGAGAAGGAGAGATTTGTAATGCTCTTGAGAGTGTCTGAAGAGGTTTTTAAAATTTCTTTATGTGCATAAGCACATAACAGCTTTTCTTGAAATAGCTTTGTAGTTTCTGTGGAGCCTGTAGTCTTTCAACTGAAAGGCTAATTGAAGCCGTCACACCATTATTAGAATAAAGAAGAGAAATGGTGGGATTATGAGGATAATAAAAATGTATAAAATTAGAATACACGGATTAGAGTATATCCTAAGGGTTTGATTATAGTCACTCTTTTAAGAAAACATTACTCTTTGAGGATAAGGAGAAAAGTAAGGTTACTTTTTAAAATAGAAAAGGAAAAAACAAAACTAGCCTGCAAAGACATACACAAAGAACCTTCAAGTAAAATGCTAATCGTGGTACCTCCTGAATTTATGATTTTTCTCACAATAGAGGTGTGTTTCTATACCAGATGCAGATGCCTTAAATAGCCTAAGTAATAAACTCTTCAGTTATTTCTGAGTTAGTTAGCTCTAGAATTATGGGCACTTCCTTCCTGTTTACTAATCGTTATGCATTTGGCAATGTCTTTATAACTGAAGCCTCCTCCTTAACCAGACCTCTTCTCACATGTATTAAAGACCTTGGAAGGGTGTGAATCTGAATTGCTCTCCTCCTCCTTCCCATCTGTCCAATTCTTAGTTGCCCACTTCCCTTGTGAAGCTTATCCTACCCACTTCTACCCACAGTGATTTAGAGATTAAAAATACTCTTGCACAATTTAGGTTATAATGGATTATATTTTGAACATTATCTGATTAGTTCCATTTACGTCTTTTCTGCAGTGTGTTCAGTCTTGGAGGGAGGAGGCTGTCTCTGACATTTTCTTTTTCTTTGTCCCTGCTTGCTGAGTGCAGTCAGTACTGGTTATCCTGTGTTAATATAGTTGACTCAGCAGTCTTGACTTGATGCAACTGACTGTGTTATTCCATGTCCTGTAGGAAGCCTATCATTCAGACAGGATTAAATGTGTAAAAAATGTATTAGGGGAAGTGCCTGTAAGAGAAAATGGGAAGAAAGCTGGGTGTGCCATGCTGGTCTGACCCTGAAAGGAGAGAGGAAGGGAAGAGGGTCACATGGAAGTGTCTTGGATGTAGTGCACTTGTCAGGAAAGTTTGGCAAAGCCACTGGGGTGGCCTGAGCACCCCCTTTCCCAGAAGCTGGCCTGCCTTTGGGTTCGTGCTGTGCTCAGTCATTAATTGGGAGCAGCCCATGGCAAGTGTGATCTTGGTGCAACCGCCTGGGACCCTTGGTCAATATGTTCCCTGATGTTGGAGATCTGAGAGGTACATTTTCATGGTCACCGCACTGTTATTTCAGATGAAAATTTAATGTACATAAACTCTGAAAAAGCTCTCTATTTCTATCATTTCCTTCTGCAGTTTTATTAAACTTCTTCAGAACATGGCTGCTGCTTTTCTTTATTTTGTAGAGTTCCATCCTACTTTTGATGTCCTTTATGTACCATTTAAAAAAAATTGAGAATATAAACCCTCCGAGTAATTTACCATAATCACACAGTAGTTTCTTATAAGAAGGACATAAAAATTTTTTTAAGGATATGGCAGTTACATTAAATTTCCTTAAAAACAAAAGGGTATATCAGTTCACTTTTAAGTTGTTGCCAGGGACTTTTTTAAAAGTGTTATATAAAAGGAAACTTAAATCTAGGAATCTTGCCAGCTATCTTAGATAAGAAAATTGCTTTGTGAGTGAATATTTGTGAGACATCTAGCCTTCTACATTTATCGTCACCAGTGTTTAGATGATTTCATATCACTGAATCTATTTTTAGAGCTTATGTTGATATTCCCTTTTTATCAGCATACAGGAAAAACTTAATAATTTTTTTTAAGCTCCAAGTTTTTATTATTAGAATCTAGGCAAAAATGATCCTGTCAAATTTATTTATATATATGTATGTATATTTCCATATTTCTCTATATTTTTTTAAACAATCTCAAACTTAGAAGAAAGTTGCAGGTACAGAATTTTATTTTCCTGTACTATTTGAGAGTGATTCTCAAACATGATGCGACATCACTCCCAAATATGTTAGGATGTTTTCTAACAAGCAAGAAGATTCTCCCACATGACTTGAATACAGCATCCAAATCAGAAGAGCAAACACTGCTATATTGCTACCACTTAAGCCTTTAGTCTTTATTAAGGTTTCCCTAATTATTTAAATATTATCCTGTATAGAGAAGGAATCTAGTTTACAATCATGTATTTCCTTTGATTATCTTGTCTTCTTGATTTCTTTCTGTCTAGAACAATTTCTCACTCTTTCCTTCACTTTATTGACCTGAAGATTACAGACAGTCATTTTTTAGAATGTCCCTCAATTTCCTTTGCCTGTTTTTTCCTCATGGTTAGATTTAGGTTATACGTTTTTGGCAGAAATAACACAGAAGGAATTCTCTGCTCTTACTTCTTTCTCCCAGGTAGCACATAGGTGTGACTGCTTCCCCATTTTTGCCTTGGTTGTACAAATAAGATGCTGTTTACTAGGCTTCTCTGATAGGAAGTTACTCTTTTTGCCTTTGTAATTGGTAACTATTCTGTGTGGCACAACTTGTAGCTATGTAAATATCTCATTCCTTATCAGACTTTCCATCTGTTTATTACTTACTGTAGTCACTTGGATTCGTGAATCTTCATTTTATTCAGGGGATTATATTCTCTCGCTAGCATTATTTGTTTTGGTGCTCAGATTGTCCCCAATTAGACAGCAGGAGACTTTTAAGACCTTCAAGTGATAGATGTACTCTGTCATTCTTAGAGCATTGCCTTTCTTTCTGCCTCAAAAAGATATGTCCCAAGATTTTTTTCTCTGCCCCAGTTCTACAATTAGCCATTTCTCCAGGGAGCCCTGTTTTCTTTAGTTAAAAATGGTAAGAAACCAAAATCAGCTAGGTGTATTCATTGCTTTGGGGTGTCATTTCTCACAAGTCACCACAGTGAACATGGCTGGGGAATATACATACAGACATACATAAGCATCTGTATGCACACAAACATACATTTTTATTGAGATGTAATTCACATCCCATAAAATTCACCCCTTTGAATAAGTGAAAGTTAGTGGTTTTTAGTATATTTAAGAGGTTATGAAAACATCACCACTATTTGATTCTAGAACGTTTCCCTCACTCCCCCCAGCATCCTGTGTCCATTACAAGTCTCTCCTCATCATCTCTGCCCTCAGCCCTTGACAGTCATTGACCTTTCTGTCTCTATGGGTTTGCCAACTTTTATTGTTGTTTGTTAACGTAGTTTGGTTGGTAACTTTTTTGCATTAATTCTGGGAAGTCTATATTTTTTGTCATTTGTGGCCACTGAAGTCTCCACTTGGTGATTAGCTGGTGTTTAGACAGAGATTTCCTTAAATGTCTGCAACCATAAGTTTCTCAGTCTTTGCCATGGGGCTGTGTGTGTGTGTTTAGGTATGTCTTCAGTATTCAATCAAGCAGTCAGTTGACTTTCTACTTGTGCAGAATCTCACAGATAGCCAGAGGCAAGATTTTAAAACCATTTCAGGCCTTTCCTAAAGCATACACAAAGCTTTGGGCATCTCTAAAACCTTATGCATAGGTGTGGCCCTATAAATTCTCAGAAATATTTCTGAGTCTTTCATAGCCCTCATGGACATTAAGCCTTTTGATTAGTCTCTTGTCTGCTCCAGCTTTCATCTATCACCTTAGGCAGTTGCCATGTTTAACGTGTCTGTAATTATTTTTGACAAATGCCCCTGGGGAAAAGGCTTTCATCCTGAGTGAACCTTGCAGGTAGACTCTTTGGGGAATCAATAGACAGGTCAAATGATAATTTTCTGGAAGTGGATCTTTACAGGAAGCTCTAGTCTCATTTTACTCCCTCTGGTGGCTGCCAGCCTGCTTGTTTTCACTGCAGAATGCAAGCTGTTAGTTTTCCAGGTCATCATCTACAGAGCAGAGGATGGAACTATGGCAAGTTAAAAATGTCACCGAGTTCCTCGCTCTTACCAAAATTCAGTTGCATTTCCAGAATAAATGTCCCTCAGGCTGCTGCAAACCTTTGGTCAATATCCAGAGCTCTGAAAAAGTTGATTATAACAGTCTCTGCCATTTTTCTTGTTGTTAAGGAGAAGCGCATTTTTGGAGATCCTTACTTTGCCTTTTCTTTCTTTCTTTCTTTTTCTTTTTTTTGATGATGTATACTGACCACATTTGTTTTTGTATTGGTATATATATATTGAAAACCATGGATTCATAGAAATACTTCCAACTTCAGTCCAACACCAGAGGATTAATTCTAGTGTCCTGCATTTGTTTTTTTTTTTTTTTTAATCTGTCCTGCATTTGTAATTCCCTTCTCTGACAATGAGAAACCCACCTCCTATTATCCTTAAAATATTAATCCATTAGATCAACATTTCTATGTGTGACCAGTCTCCCCTTGCTGCATTCTCTTCTCTCTTGCACAGAGAGCCTCTTTACCATGGTCAGGCTCTAACGCCTCTGCCAGAATGTCACCCTGCATGGACTCACCTTGTCAGCCACCACTTCCCCACATGGATGGTCTTGTCATCCTGGTTAGGGTCTGATTTTCTATGTCAGCTTACCCTTCTCTGTGTCTTTCTCTCCCTAATGGCATCAGGAAGGAAATAGGTAGAATAGTGATGCTTTACAGATGAATTTTATTATCCTTTCTGTCTTTGCTCAGTTTTACTTGTGAGAGTTTATGAAGATATATTAGACTTATATTGGCATATCTGACTTCAAAGAGTGAAAAGAAAAGGTACAACTTACGTATCTGAATAAATGTGTGAGCTTTTTGAGGGAGGCATCTATAGAAAACTGATCATTCTTAAGAAGTCAGTGAACCTAAGAATCCATAAAAATTTTAGTAGTGAGTAAGACCCCTTTCAGATAGCTTCACATTCATTCTGAAGATGGCTCAAATGAGGTATTTGGGAAAAGGGCATAGTAATCTTTCTTGATGTCAGCTTGTCATTGCTACCATTTATTCAGCATTTCACTGTTTATTGACTATGCCAAAGCCTTTAACTGTGTGGAAACAATAAACTGGAAAATTCTGAAGGAGATGGGCATACCAGACCACCTGACCTGCCTCTTGAGAAACCTGTATGCAGGTCAGGAAGCAACAGTTAGAACTGGACATGGAACAGCAGACTGGTTCCTAATAGGAAAAGGAGTTCGTCAAGGCTGTATACTGTCACCCTGCTTATTTAACTCACATGCAGAGTACATCATGAGAAACGCTGGGCTGGAGGAAGCACAGGCTGGAATCAAGATTGCTGGGAGAAATATCAATAACCTCAAATATGCAGATGACACTACCCTTATGGCCGAAAGGGAAGAAGAACTGAAGAGCCTCTTGATGAAGGTGAAAGAGGAGAGTGAAAAAGTTGGCTTAAAGCTCAACATTCAGAAAACTAAGATCATGGCATCCGGTCCCATCACTTCATGGCAAATAGATGGGGAAACTGTGGCTTGCTTCATTTTTCTGGGCTCCAAAACCCCTGCAGATGTTGATTGTAGCCATGAAATTAAAAGATGCTTACTCCTTGGAAGGAAAGTTATGACCAACATAGAAAGCAGATTAAAAAGGAGAGACATTACTTTGCCAACAAAGGTCCATCTAGTCAAGGCTATGATTTTTCCAGTGGTCATGTATGGATGTGAGTGTTGGACTATAAAGAAAGCTGAGCGCTGAAGAATTGATGGTTTTGAACTGTGGTGTTGGAGAGGACTCCTGAGAGTCCCTTGGACTGCAAGGAAGTTCAGTCAGTCCATCCTAAAGATCAGTCCTGGGTGTTCATTGGTAGGACTGATGTTGAAGCTGAAACTCCAGTACTTTGACCACCTGATGCAAAGAGTTGACTCATTGGAAAAGACCCTGATGCTGGGAAAGATTGAGGGTAAGGAGAGACGGGGACAACAGAAGATGAGATGGTTGGATAGCATCATCGACTCGATGGACATGGATTTGGGTGGACTCCGGGAGTTGGTGATGGACAGGGAGGCCTGGCGTGCTGTGGATCATGGGGTTGCAACGAGTCAGACACGACTGAGCGACTAAACTGACTGTGTCCTGGGCACTCTGTTTAATTCTCAGATAAACTTATATGGTTTCTATTTTTACTTCTGTGTTATAGATTAAAGCATCTGTTCCACTTTATCACAAAAGTCCTCAGAAGATTTGTCTATACTTGCTTTAACCAATTCTTCTTCTCCATCTCTGTTGTAAACTTGTATCAGTCAGGATTTCACCTGTATCACTGCTCTGAAAATGGTCTGGTCAGAAAACAAATGCATTACAAATCAGAAAGAATCATCATAGTCTTTTCTGTCTCAGTTAATAGTAACTCCAGGTGCTCAGCTAGAAACCTTGAATCATCCTTGACTCTTCTTTCTTTCTCTTACACTACTTGTTAAAATAATAGCAACTGTTCCCTATGCATTACGGGCAGCAGCCCCAGGATGTCAACCCACTGTGTGGTTTGCAGATGTTGGGGTTACTAAGAAAGATATGACTCACACAGACACTGAAAGGAGCAATGCATTACTCTCACAGAAAAAAGAGAGCCAAGTCAGCTTCAGCAGTGAGTGTCAGCCCCCTGTGGTGAGCGAGTCCCATCTGTACTGTTGCAGGGAGATGGTCTGTGCTCCAGGGATGGGCCACGTTCCATCCTCACTGAGACTGTGGATAATAATGGTGGGGTTGGCCAGGTGTCATATGACACACACACTTGAGCAGAACAATGAAGTACACATCAAGCTAGAAAAGGAAAAGATACCCCCGAACAAGACAGTAAGCTCAGCACAAGCTGTGAGGGCTCCTTATTTCCACGCGTGGAAACATTCCAGGCCTATGGTGCTTTTACAGCCATGCTAAGGTCAACAGTCTCAATACCACACACCTGTCCCTTAGAAAACCTTTTTGGCTCTGTTTTCAGAATATATGCAGGACCTGACTGTTTAATCACTATCTCCACTGCAGCTACCCTGGTCTAAGCTATAATTATCTACCTGATCTTTCTGCTTCCAGTGGCTTTCTGTACTATTCATTATAAAAACCAAAGTCTTTATAGTGATTTACAGGGCTGTGAATTTCATGTATTAGTATTCTTTTCATCATGTATTTTGCCCCAGTCATACATGCCAGCTTTGCCCACACACTGGAGTTCTTGCATTGGTTATTCCCTCTGCTTGGAACAGTCTTCTCCCAGAGATCTGTGTGGCTTGCTGTTTCACCTCTCTCGACTTCTTGATCAAGTGTTACTTTCTCAGTATGGCCTGCCCTAACCACCTGGCTTAAAATTGCGATCTCCTCTTAACCCAGCACTTCTAGCTAGCCCTTTTCCCTGCTCTACTTTTTCCCACTGCACTTAATACTTTCAAACATATGTGTATGTATCTTTGTACCTATGTTGTTATTTATTTATTTAGGCTGTTATATTTTTCCACTAAGAAGGCTTATTTTATGAGAGCAAAGATTTTTGGCCTTTTTGTTCACTGCTTAGATCACCCTTTCACATAGTAGACACAATAAATATTTGTTGCCTCGAAAGAATTGAAACTTAGGGAATTCTGGTAAAATAATTCTGGTAAATAGCAGAGCTGAAATTTGAAGTATTTGGCATTCAGATCCACTAGTAGAAAACCTTTGATTAAGCTTTTTCTAACCCAGCAATCAATGAGTTTAGGGTTATTGTCCTGGTCACTGTAGTTAGGGACTAATTTTATGATTCCAGCTAATCTGATAACCTAGTAACTGTATTGTGTTCATGGTGAAACACATGCTGAGTTTCACAGAAAATAGTGGTTAATAAATGGTTCATTACTGTAGACTACTGGTACTAAATAGTAAAGAAGTAAATAAAACATGTCAGTGATAATATTCTAAAGTGATAATATTCCTTGCATGAAAAGGAATATGATCAGGAAGTTGAGTACTGAAAATTTTTAATAAAATATTGATTATAATCAAATTTTAGAACTTCAAATTGTATGTGGGGCTACACTCACATTAAGTTTTCATTTACTTGATCTAATGTTTGTGGTCCTTCATAAAACTAATAATTTATTATTCCAATAAATAACAATATTGGTTTTATTAATTAAACATGCTTTGTATTGATTAACTTTTTGTAGACTGTTTCAGAAATAAACAATTTCAACTTAATTTTGGATATGCCTGTGTGTTTATATGTGTGTGTGTCCAAAAAGATACGTAAATTCAAGAAGATATGTAGACATGGATAAATATAGCTATCAATACTCACATACACAGAGTCGATCCTCTTTATTCATAGATTCCATATTTTCAAATTCACCTACTTGCTGCGATTTGTTTGTAACCTCAAAATTGATACTTTTGGTGCTTTTGTAGTCATTCACTGATGTGCCTGTGCACAATGTCTGAGTCGCATGATGAGTGAGTATCTGCCAAGGTCAGATGCAACTAGGTAATGCTCTGCCTTCTTGTTTCAGCTTTCATACTACACACCAGTGTCTTTTTTGCGGTGTAGTTAGTACCTCGTTTTTTTGCTTTTGGTGATTTTGCTGTTTAAAGTGTTCCCCACGTGTCATGCTGAAGTGCTGCCTGTTTTGCTAAGCACCAGAAGGCTGTGATGTGTCTTGTGGAGGAAGTACATGTGTTAGATCAATTTCATTCAGGCGTGAGCGAAATGCTATTGGCCGTGATTTCAACAATTTCAATGAATTTCAATGAATCAACAATTAATATTTTAAAAGGTGTATTTAAGTAGAAGCACGTGTAACAGAAGGTTGTATATTGATCAGTTGCTGAAAGTTTTGTGACCAGAGGCTTGCAGAAGCCTCAGACACTGTATCCCCTAGAGATAGGAATTGAATACCTGCTCGATTCAGTGTTTGAAGAAACTTCATGGAGCATAGCTAGAGTAAGTAATGAGAATCAGCCATACATGTACAGTTTTTTCCAAGAAAGTAGTTTTCATTAGTTGTCTGTTTTGCTATTTGAATCATTATATTAAATAAACTCCAGCTCAGTATGTGTCTTATACATTCATATTCTAGAGATGTCACCCAAATTGAAATCTTAACATAAACCAGTGCTGTGTTCCACTCAGTGAAATGGAATGTTAGTAATAAGTCATTCTTTAAAACTTTAATTAAATTTTTAAAATTATGAAACATGTCATATTTTTAAATTCATCAAATTTTTAAAATTATATATATTTTAAAATATATTCAAATCTTTAAAATTATGGAACATATCATACATTCAACTGAGTAAACATAATTTGTATTTATGATTTTGAAAAATCAATAATAGAAGCAATATCCCTGTACATACAATTTAGGAAATAAATCATTATCAGTATCTTTGAATATTCCCAGGTGCTCATCTCAGATTCAGTGTTCCCTCACCAAAGTCAACCACTGTCCTAAACTTTGTGTTAGCATTCCTCTTCTTTAACTAAAGCTCTCTCTGTGATTTGTTTCTGAATATTCATTGATTACATAGCAAAAAGAAAACTTTATGTTTTATCATTAGGTCTTTCTTTTGCTCATGTAAACTGTACATATGTACATACATACATACATATGTACATATGTCAACAATCATTGAGATCTAGAGCCTGTATACTGACAGTAGCTAAGGCCTTGGGCTCTGAAGCTAGGTCTTAGTTTGAACACTGGAGCTGCCTGAGTTTGAATTCTGGCCTACTGCTTACTAACTGGGTGACCTGCACAAGCTGTTTACTTTTATTTTCCCTAAGTTTTTTTCTTCTATAAAATGGGGATATTAAGAGTGCTTAACTCAGAGGGTTGTTGTAAGGGTTAAATAAATTACTTACATATCCCGGGTAGCTTAGCTGATAAAGAATCCTCCTGCAATTCAGGGGACCCCAGTTTGATTCCTGAGTCAGGAAGATCCCCTGGAGAAGAGATAGGCTACCCACTCCAGTTTCTTGGGCTTCCTTCGTAGCTCAGATGGTAAAGAATCTGCCTGCAATGCGGGAAACCTGGGTTCGATCCCTGGGTTGGGAAGACCCCCTGGAGGAGGGCATGGCAACCCTCTCAAGTATTCTTGCTTGGAGAATCCCCATGGACAGAAGAGCCTGGCAGGCTGCAATCCATGGGGTTGCAGAGTTGGATATGGCTGAGCATCTAAGCACCACAACACAAATATCTGGAAAAATAGCAGTTATTAATAAATGTTACTTGTTATTTGTTAGAAAAATTAATGCTGAAGAATTATTTGAAAAGCCACTTATATTCTTGTGCTATATTAAGTAATCTTTTCTTTAAATGTTATCCTACTTTTAGACAACCATGTGTTTTAATGATTCTTGTCACTTTGTGACCTCTTTTCATTTAGCTTATTGTAGCATTACTTAAAATAGTATTTCTTCGGTATCTCTTTTTTTGTCTCTCAGATTGTGTGAGATCAGATCTCTTTTTAGTTTGTAAGTGAATTTATTCTACATATTTTATATTTGGATTTTTCTCCCTAGCATACTCATTTAAGGACTACTGAGCAATAATTCAAAGGCTGATTTGTTTATCTGTTTGTTTTGGTTTCATGTTGACAGAAGTTCATTGTAGTGATAGATTTAACAGTTCATCTAATATTAAAAAATGAAAAATTGCTTTACATAAATGTCAAACTCCTATTAAAGTGGGGAAATCTGAGTTAGTATTTCCTGTTCTCAGAACTCTATTAAATTGTGAGAGAATTCAATATTTAGGTTAGAGTTTAGAGAAACACTTAACATGTCATGGTTAAAACTAATAAACTTAACTACTGTCTATTGATAGCCATTAAGTCAGCAACTACATCAGTACTTTAGTAGTATCAAGAGGCTGAATGGGACTCTGTTTTAGAAGTTTAATTCCTTCTTGCATGCCTACATAGCAGCCTTTCTGTCTTGTTAAAGAGCATCTTCTGATTTTGTTCTTCCTGTGAGTCTGAACTTCCTTCATCTTTATTTGTAAGTGTGATTGTTTGATAAAATAACAGTATGTTGCACATTTCTGAGACAAAAGAGAAACACCATTCTCTATTTTCTGTATCCATCTGATAAAGACATGTGAATAAGTGTTTGGGGAGAAACAGGTTGTTGATAAGGCTTTAGACAATCTAGCTTTAAGAGTAAAAACTTTCCTTAGGGATTTTAAGAGCAATAGTGGTTATTGTGTATTTTGGATTGGCAAAGAAAGTCTCACTACCCTGTGGAAAATTATTTTCAAAGTTAGCATCTCTATCAGTGCATAAGAGTTACTCACAAGGCAAAAAAAAAAAAAAAATCAAGTGTTTTCCATATTAACTTTTTTCCGTTAATTTTTAAGAATTTATTTTTAATTGGAGAATAATTAACTTTACAGTTATGTTGGTGTCTGCCATACCGTAGCGTGAAACAGCCATAAGTATATATGCGTCTCCTTCCTCCTGAGCCTCTCTCCCACTCCACTCCCCCATCCCGTTCCTCTGGGTCATCACTGAGCGTCAGGCTGAACTTGTGTTACACAGCAACTTCCCACTAGCAGCTGTTTAACACATGGTCATATATATATTCCAGTGCTGCTCTCAATTTTTCCCAACCTCTCCTTCACCCACCGTACTGACTTTAATAAGGAGAACCTAAATTATATGTACGTGGTAGCACCAACACGATTAAGCTTTAACAACTACCTATGTTTTCTCATGTCTAAGTTTTAGCTTGTAGTCTGTATGTTAATAAACATGCATATTACATAAAGAAATTTAAACTTCTACTTCCCTAAACCCAGAAGTTATGGACTGAAAAATATTAAACTGTCCTTGATCAGACTTTTTTCTTTTTTCTTGAGAGTATGCAGTCTGATTTTCCATGTTTATTGAACCCCAAGGCAAATCAGAAGATGGACCCTCTTATCTTACATGGATCCAAACACATAAATGTCTAAGACGAATAATTCTGCACACAGTCTAAGTGAATGTCTTAGCCTGTCACTATTACAGGAACACCACTCCCTGGGGGGCTTAAACAACAAACATTTACTACTCAGAGTCCTTGGGCGGGAAGCCTTGGTCACAGTGCTGGCAGTTTGCAGTGTCTGGTGAGGACTCACTTCCTGGTTCACAGATGGCCATCTCCTCACTGTGTCCACAAGTGGCAGAAGAGGTGAGGGAGTGCTCTTGAATCTTCTTCATAAGAACAGTTAATACCATTCATGAGAGCTCTACCTCAGGACCTAAACAACTCTGAATGGCCCCGCATCGAAATAACCATTACTTTGGGGATTCAACATATGAATTCTGAGAGAACACAGTCTCTAGCAGTGATATAATATAATAGGCTCTGTATTTGAGAAGATTTGAATTCAAATCCTGGCTTTAGCTGTTTGACCTTGCCCAGGTTAATTGCCCTCTCTCAATATCACTTTTGCCATCTCACAGGCTTTGTGAGGATTGATTGAGAATGTGGGAAAGCATTTAGCACAGTGTCTGACGTCGCCTGCCTTTGACCATGCAGCATGCCTGAAGAATCTCAGTATTCTTCCTTCAAGAATGTGAGGCAAAGCTTCCAGCAATTCTGGTCACATCCTCTTCTTTGAGACTAAGACAGTAGCACCTTGTCTGAGATGCTTCCCTTGCCTTTATTTCCATTCCTTGCACTGTGGCTTGGTTATGCACCCTTTCCCTCTGGTTGGAACTCATCTCACTGTGTACTTTCTCACTGTACGTGCTGAGTTCTTCTATAAGATTCTGAACTGAGGAACGTAGACCGTATATTTTCATCCTTGTGTGTACCTCAGCATAATGTTTGATTATATAATAGATACTCAGTAAGCAGTGACTCGCTGACTGAATATAAAAAATTCCCTTGGGACCCCAGCCAGAAAAGTAGTCTGTAGTCCAGAACAGAGTGAAGAGAGAGTATAGGAACAGCATTTCCCCCCTGAAAGTTACAAAGTATTTTCAAATACACAGAAACACTCAAAGAATTGTACAGTGTACAGTGTACATAAATCTATCACCTAGATTCTATAATTAATATTTTGTTACCTCTTTTATCACATGTCTCTATCCATCTTACTCTTGCATTCAATTAATTAATCCATCTTAATACTTTAAAGTATCTTGGAGTATTAAAGTTGCTGGTTCAGGCATTTGGGGTAGGTCAGGCCTTGGGCTGTGGCAGTCTGGTTGTGGTCTGAGACCCAGAAGGCTTCTGAAGCACTGGAGTGGAGCAGGCACTGGAGTGGTCTTCAGGAAGCTGGCCAGCCTCTCATGCAGTTTACACACCACACTCTGTGTCCTGCTTCAGGAATAAGCAAATACGTGCATGCTTCTGACAAGTGGAGTCCAGTCTTCACACAGCCCTCCTGTTAGTCCCGTTGTCCCTCCAACCAGCTGCTGGGCTTATCTTCCCTGTGTTGGTCCCCAAGGTTGGGGCACCAGTGTGTGACTCACACCATTCACTCCCTGGGAGGATCTCTTTCCCGTATAATTTCTATTTTCCTCTGAGTCTTCTCCCAGGGGCACAAGTCTGATCACTTCTCTTCCCTTTCTCCTTGATTCTGTGTGGATCTTTCTTACAGTCTTAGTTGTACAGTAGTCTTTCTACAAATCTCCAGCTAGTTTTCAGTGAGAACTGCTCCACAAATAGGTGTATTTTTTGATGTGTTCATGGGGGAGGTGAGAATCGTCCATTTTCATCTTCTCTCTACTTGGGCATGTTCCCAATGACCATTCATAGATATTTCTCTGTGATGTATCTTTTCAGACCATTTTTAAATTGGGTTTTTTGATATCAAGTTGGAGGAATTCTTTATATATTCTGCTCAAGCTTTGTTTAGATACATTTGCAAATATTTTCCCAGTCCTTAGTTTAACTGTTTTCTTAATGGTATCTTTTTATCAATGTTGTTGTTGTTCAGTCGCCCGGTTATGTCCAACTCCTTGCGACCCTATGGACTGCAGCACACCAGGCCTCTCTGCCCCTCACCATCTCCTGAAGTTTGCCCAAGTTCATGTTGATTGCGTCGGTGATGTCATCCATCCATCTTATCCTCTGGCACCCTTTTCTCCTTCTGTCTTTCAATCTTTCCCAGCATCAGGGACTTTTCCAGTGAGTCAGCTGTTCTCATCAGATGACCATAATACTGGAACTTTAGCTTCAGTCCATCCAGTTGATCTCCCTTAAGATTGACTGGTTTGATCTCCTTGCTGTCCAAGAGATTTTCAGAAGTTTTCTCTAGCACCACAGTGCAAAGGCATCAATTCTTTAGCATTCTGCTTCTTTTTGGCCCAACTCTCAAAACCATATGTGACCACTGGGAAGACCATAACCTTGACTGTACAAACCTTTGTCAGCAGACTCATGTCTCCACTTTTCAGTTTCTAAATTTTGCTAATGTCTATTGTATTCATTTTTTTAAAATAGTTAATACTTCTGTGCCCTGGCTAAGAAACCTTTGCCTTTACCAAGTTGCAAAGATGTTCTGTCTTTTCCCTGAGTAGCTTTATAATTTTACTTTTATATTTAGGAGTATGGTATATCTAGAATTAATGTTTTCATATGAAATAAAGTTAGGGATAAAGGTTCATTAATTTCCCCCATATGGATTTCAATTGTTTGAGCACATTTGTTGAAACAATTTCTATAGATTTACATTTTTACATGTGTAAAAATTTCTCCTTCCCTCACTGTTATCTTGGTAACCTTGTTGCAATTAAATGACTATATGAGGGTGGCTCTACTTCTAGACTTCTTATTCTGTTTTATTTATTTGTCTGTACTTGTATCAGTTTTACATTGTCTTGGATATTGTACTTTTACGTTAGGTGTAGTAAAGGCTTCTCTTCTGTTACTTTTCCCCTAGCATTTCTACTCTTGCTTTCTAGCTGTTACAGTCATCCCAGTCTGTTCTCTGATTCTTCAAGCCAGTAAGTCTATAGTTTAATATCCAAGTTGTATCCTTCCATTGTGGCACCATTGTTACATGGCTTCCAGAAAAAGCCATTAAAAAATGAGAATTTTATGCAGTGTCATTACTGTCTTCCAAGTTTATTCTCCCCTCCAGTTTCTTCCTCCTGCTTTTTGCTCAGTGCTTTCAGATAGTTGTTTTATATATTTTGTCTGTATATCGATTAAATTTATTACCAGAGGGAAGGTTGGTCCAATTCCTCCTCCATTATAGTAGCACTATTCAGTTGGTTTCTGAAAGTCAGTTTGAGCAGGCATCTGGCCAGGGAAGCAATTACAGTGAGAAGTGGGACAAGAATGTATGGTGCAAAAGAGAGGCAAGTTTCAAATGGAGGGAAAGGATTTGGTTCAGTTCAGTTAGAGGAGGCTTAGACTAAATCCAAAGAATGCTTGGAAGACCTCCAAAGGAAAGAATATACTAGAATATTGTGTTTTTCAAACTGTGAATCATAAAATCGATTTATTAGGTGGCCTCTGAGAAGTCATTTTTTGTTGCTAACCTAATCCAAAGCCATAACATAATTAGAAAGTAAGATCGATACACTGCTGATATGTACTTTTATCCTCAGCTCTCCAGTTAGAGAATAGTTTGTGGGGTCACTGAATTCTGGTGAACTCCTCTGGTGGACTGTGGACCTTTATTTTATGTTGGACTTCTCTTGTAACACCAATATGCATGTACACAGCAAATTGTGCATGTACATAGCACCCTTCTCAGTAACTATTAAATATATAGAGATGAATCAAACATTTGTCAAAATTATGTCAGGGTCAAACATTTGTCAAAATGATGAAGCATGATTGCCTTTAGAGATCCCCAGTTTTAAGGAATCCTCAGCTTAGACTATTTTTTATGAGAAAGGGAAGCCTTGATGATAATATGTGACATGATATCTTATCAAGAAATCTCAGAGTTCCTTGTTCGTGGAAAAAGACGTAATGGAGAACCATCAGGGATGCACTAAATAAGGATAGTATTAGAACCTCTCCTGTCTTTCTTTGTTAATTGTTCCTTTTCTTTTCTCTTTGTAATCCTTGTGCGCACACACACACACACACACACACACAGACACACACACACACCCCAACCCACCCCAATCCATGAGCTCTGGATAAAAGTACAAATAAGCACTCATAAATAAAACTATATAAATCAAAGAAAATTAAATAAATAAAAGGATGGTAGTCCTTCTTTCAGTTTTTATAAGTAGACTGATCTTGGGAAACTGGTTATAATGAAGAAAAGCTTCTTTAAAATTCATTAGGAAATAATTCTGTGATCTAATTTTTCTCTCATTAAATGAGAGTACGATAATGTCATCATTGGCAGAATGTTAAAGATAACAACAGTTCTTCAAAAGGCACCATTAAGACAATAAAAAGGCAGGACATGCACTGGGAGAAAATATTGGTACATTTGCAAATACATTTGTCATATACATATGTCAGATAATGATTCTGTCAACAGAATGTATAAAGAATTTTCATGAATCGACAGTGATAAGATGAGCAACTGAATTAAACAAATGAACAAGAACTCAAAGAGATAACCTCAAAAGAAGATGTATCAGTTGCCTAAAAACACAGTATAAGACATTCTATGTCATTAGCCATCAGAGAAATTTAAGTCAAAAGCACAGGAATTAGTAAAAGGAAAAAGACTGGCAATATCAAGTATTGACAAGAATGTAAGCAATGAGTACTCATATTTTGCTGATTTGGAGGCAATAACTGAATACTTTGCAAAATAATCTGGCAATATCTTACAAAGTTAAACTTAGCATTTGAACCTTGAACCTCCACTCCTAGGTATTTACCCAAGGGACATGGAACAACAGACTGGTTACAAATAGGAAAAGGAGTACGTCACAGCTGTATATTGTCACCCTGCTTATTTAACTTATATGCAGAGTACATCATGAGAAATGCTGGACTGGAGGAAGCATAAGCTGGAATCAGGATTGCTGGGAGAAATATCAATAACCTCAGATATGCAGATGACACCACCCTTACGGCAGAAAGTGAAGAGGAAATAAAGGAACTCTTGATGAAAGTGAAAGAGGAGAGTGAAAGCGTTGGCTTAAAGCTTAACATTCAGAAAACTAAGATCATGGCATCCGGTCCCATCACTTCATGGCAAATAGATGGGGAAACAGTGGAAACAGTGGCTTACTTTATTTTGGGGGGCTCCAAAATCACTGCAGATGGTGACTGCAGCCATGAAATTAAAAGACTTTTACTCCTTGGAAGGAAAGTTATGACCAACCTAGACAGAATATTCAAAAGCAGACATTACTTTGTCAACAAAGGTCCGTCTAGTCAAAGCTGTGGTTTTTCCAGTGGTCATGTATGGATGTGAGAGTTGGACTACAAAGAAAGCTGAGCACTGAAGAATTGATGCTTTTGAACTGTGGTGTTGGAGAGGACTCTTGAGAGTCCCTTGGACTGCAAGGAGATCCAACCAGTCCATTCTAAAGGAGAACAGTCCTGGGTGTTCATTGGAAGGACTGATTTTGAAGCTGAAACTCCAATACTTTGGCCACCTGATGTGAAGGACTGACTCATTGGAAAAGACCCTGATGCTGGGAAAGATTGAGGGCAGAAGGAAGAGGGGACAACAGAGGATGAGATGGTTGGATGGCATCACTGACTCAATGGACATTGGCTTGGGTGTACTCCGGGAGTTGGTGATGGACAGGGATGCCTGGCATGCTGCGGTTCATGGGGTCGCAAAGAGTCGGACACGACTGAGCGACTGAACTGAACTGAATGAAAATCTATGTACATAAGAAGCCTTGTGTATACAAACCAGCTTTATTTGTACCAGCCCCCATTTGGGGGAAAAAAACCCATATGTTCATTAGTGGGGGAATGGATAGACCAACTGTGGTATGTTTATACAGTGGAATACTCCTCAGTAGTAAAAGTGGATGATTCACTGATGCATTCAACAACATTGAAGAATCTCAGAAACATTATGCTCAGCGACGGAAGTCAGACACAAAAGAGTATATATTAATCCATTTTTATGAAATTCTTTTAAAAATGCAAAGCTAGTAATTGTGAAAAAAATCAGCTCACTGGTAGCCTGGGTGGAGGTGGTTTGACTTCAGAGAGTCATGAAGGACGTTCTAGAATGATACAAATATTCTATAATGATGAAGTTACATGAATGACTCAACTTAAGGAACTGTGAAATTAAAAGGTATGCATTTCATTGAATAGAAGCTGTATTTCCATAAAGATTTTTTAATTAAAAAAAAGAATTCTAGTCCTTATACCCTTGACTACCTTGGCATATGGAAGATATGATAACTGTTCCTCATTATCTTTGATAACCATTGCCCTGGACAGAGAGAATTTTTATACTTAAAAAATCACAGTGCATTGTATTATATTAAGTACATTAAATGGAGATGCCTTCACTAAAATGAAGTACCACAGATAGATAGGATACATGGAATGGGGTACATGTCCAGGATTTAAACAGCACAATTGGGATTGTTTGTATTTTAAAAATAAATAGGAGAGCACCTGAATTATTTTTGTTGTTGTTGTTTTAAACCGGGGGTCAGTAAACTATAGCTATAGCCCACACTGTCTACCTTTATACTACCCTGGAGCCATAAATGGTTTTTATGTTATACAGGGTTATATAAGAAAAGAAAAACAGTATACAACAGATATGTAAGTGTCCCTCAAAGTCTGAGAACATGTAGAGGCTACAGAGGGTGATTTGAGGGGGGAGTCTATTAGGTTATGGTATCTGTACTACAGGGTCCCCCATACGGTGCATTAGAATTTCCACATCAACTGTAGAACCCTTCTACCCTCCTCTACCTTTTGCTGTTCCCTCACATAGTCTTGTCTGCCTGACCACAAACCATAATGGATCTTTAAAAATTAATTTAGGTGCTCTGAGCATCTTTTTATTCCGGATTCTAAAGATGAACCTGGGGATAATGGGCCATCTAGAATTGCTTTAGGAAATGTGCGGCCTCTTTGAAGGATTCCACTGTGCTAATGGCTTGCACATTCAAGATGAGGGATCAGTGAAATTGTGCTGGACAGGCCAGGGATAAGAACAAGTAGCAGCTTGATGTGAACTAGCACTTAGGTTAAAATCTGTGAATGTTTATAATATTTCTTTCCTTTCATCTTTTTTCTAGGCCTACTCTGTCTATGACGAAGACATTGGGTACTGTCAAGGACAGTCTTTTCTTGCTGCTGTATTGCTGCTGCATGTAAGTAATATTCCATGTAATAAATGGCATGGTGCTGCCATATTCATTGTATTTTCTGCTCGTTTTTTTTTCTCCCTTCTTATTCTCCATTTACCTTTTGGAGATTACATATGGCATTTCTTTTTAAACCTGTACTTTTGGTGAGAAAATAAGAGATCTGATGTCAAGAACATGACAGTTAGTTTCTCAATAGAATTAATTTTGCGGGCTGGTAGGGAATAAATTGCTTATTTGCAGTTATTTTTAAGTAGAACCCACTAGGATTGAGGAAGTCAGTGTATCTTTCCAAATGTGAGCAGAACCAGGAGCATCATGAAGGAATGTGACAAGGAAGTCTTTTACCTCTTCTGTGATTTATTTTTGTACATTCTCTTTCTTCTTAGTCATTTGACAGAACATTTATTGAGGATCAGTTGTCAGTACTGGGCTAAGACGTAGGATTACAAATATGAATAATTTATTGTTTGTGTTTTCAAAGGCCTTAGGGCTGGAATGGGGCACAGGTAATGTAGGCACATATCTATTATTTTAATTCTTTTTATGTATCTCCATTGTTTTTGTGATGATCACTATAGAGGACTTATGGTGTGCTAAGTGAAAGTGATGCACAGAATAAGAGAAGAGAGGAGAACTTTCAGAAAAGACTTTCTAGAAGAGGTGGTAGCTTTGCCAAGACATAAATGAGGTTGGGGGAAACAAGATGGATAAGAGGAGTAGAGATTGCTTTGTGAGCGGATGTATGGCAAAACAAAGGGCACAATATATAAAGGGAACAGTGAAATGACAGTTTCTATATCATTGCCATAGAAAGTGTATGCAGAGAAAGATATGTGAGATAAAAATGGACACATGGGCAGGGAAAAATTATAAAGACTTAATATCAAGAAATGTAGGCTTTATTCTATAGAGGCTTTATTCTGTACCTAATGAGGAGCCACAATCAGTTTGAAGCAAGGGAATGACAATCAGATTTTCATTTCAGATAAATTCTTATATCCACGTAGAGGATGGAACTGAAAAGAAGCATGCAATAGCAGAGATACCAGTTAGGAAATAGCAATCTGAATGAGCGCTGTTGAGACTTAGAGAAAAAGAAAGAATCATTTTTCTGGAGGCAAAATTGGTAGGTTTCATGGATGGAATGACAGAGGAAGGGTCAAAGGTAGCCTGTCTTGTTTCGTTGCTTAAGCGACCGGCTAAATTTCGATATATTGAGCTGAGGTAGAAAACAGCTCCATTGAGATTGAATGGAAGCAAAAAGGTTAGGAGTTGATGATGAATTTAGTTTTAAAATTTTGGAAAGGGAGGGTATTTGGGGGCCATCTGAATAGCTGTCCAGCACCCAGCTGTATACTGGAGACTGACTCTGGGGAGAAATCAAAGCTGAAATGATGAGAGTGGATCAGATCATTTCATAAGTAGAAGAAAAACAGAATAGAACCCAGGAATGCCAATTATTTAGCTGATGAGGAAGAGGGATCTCTGAAGAGTTCCTTGATTTTCAACAGAGAAGCAGCATTGTGTAATGTCAGATGCAGCAAAGAGGACCAAGTTTAAAACAGAAGCTTTTTTTTTTCTTTTTTACAGTTTGCATTCTGAAAATGAAGAACAATTATAGTAGATTCATGGTCCTATTTCTGATCATTTGACTTTAATGAAAAAATAATAATACACCGTTGTTCTATTGTGATTATTCACTCTAGCTTTGATTTCAATTTCTTTCTCTGTGGCATTATCATCTATTTATGGTGTTTTGATGTTCTCTTACTGTCCTTTTTTTGTCATCTCCACAGACCACCTTCTTCAGATTTCCTGTGATAATCAAGTACTTTATAGTCATAAATTCTTGGGCCCTTAATTCTATTACTAACGCCTCCTAGTAGATCTGGAATAGTCAAGTCCCTACACAAGGGGCTGGAGGCTGGAAGCAGTGATGGGTGTTTCCACCAAGGTTCAAAACCATCATTTTTCTAAAAGGAGCTTTCATGATCGCTCTGATGAGAAGCTGATGTTCAGGCCACAGATAGTGAAGCTTTGTCTTCTGCAAAGTAATCTTTGAATATGTCACAGTTTAGCATTTTAGGCCTGTGAAACACATATCTATTAGACCTGTGAAACACATATCTATTAAACCTCAATGAGAAGAATATCACTTTAGGAAATCTCTTCTGAGACTTAACAGAAGTTTAGTTAACTGTGAGTTCATGTTTAGTTGGACACATTTTGTCCCTGAAAAAAAAGAGAGTGATTCAAATAGCTAAGAAACTCAAATAACCCAGATTTTTTTTTTTTTTAGATTATCTACTCTTCTATTATAAGGGTTGTGGAAAGTCAGCTATTGTAAACATACTCAACAAAATTGCCTCCAAAGTGTGTCACAAGATGAATAGAATAGTCTAGTTTCTACACTTTCTACATTAATAGAACTTCGCAGTTGTTGTCATGGCTTATAAAAATAACTGGAGATATAGAAATGCCTTCAGAATCCTGGAGGAAAGATAAACTGATAATTAATGTTAGTGAAAAACAAATTAGATTAGATTGTAATTTTATTGAAAATACATGTGATAATTCTATTAATCAGCATATTTCATTGAAAGACCAATATATCCATTAACCAATTTGAATAAGAGAAGCTAACTATAAATGTTTCTTTTCTGTATTTCATGTTGTCCCCATGGTTTAAATAGGTAAAAGAATAGAGTCTAGCTTAAACAATTCATCAAATACACTATCTCGGATCCCAGGGAGATACGTTATTAGGGCCTTACTGACTAATTTTTTATCAGTTACATAAGCAATGGCTTCTTTTTGCTGCCACATATCCTTTGACAGCTCCACATTAATCATTGTCAGAAGCAGCTTCTTTCTGGGATGCTGTCTTCCTCACTCATGGTCATTTATATTTCACGCTCACTGCCTAAGAGGAAAGAAAGACCAAAAATGAAAGTAGGTTTAAGAACCAAAATTTAGAATTTTAAAGTTTTTCCATGTCTGAATAGTTTTAAGAAATAAATATATTTTCCTGGTGCTTGGAAATTTTCAGATGCTTTGATAATGTTCTTTGTAACTTGCAGTAAAGCACTGGAAGAATTAAATGTTTATCACATAGATGCTGTTATATCCATTGATGGAATTATAAGAAATTTATCATTTATAGTTCAAAAAAGCTGTTACACCACAGATTGCTTGTTATAGTGTTTGCCTTTAAAGTCAAATATGCAATAATTATCACTAATATCATTATATTATTAGTATAATAAATAATATCTTTTGAACATTCATTTATTCTAAATACTATGTAAAGTATTTTGGATAATTTTTAACCCCAGTATATTTCTCTCACATATTTATTGTCAAGCAGCTTTAAAGTTTTTTTTAATCAAACATATACTTTTTTAGACTTTCAGAAGATTATGCTCCTTTTTAAGGTTAAATCACTGTGTGTGTATACACACACACACACACTAATATCAGCGTGTATGGAAGCTTTCCAGCTGCAAAAAAGATTATTTTTGGATAAGCCAGAGTGTTTGAAAGTATCGCAGTTTTTCAAAAACTGTAACTAGGCACAACTCCTTTGGAAACCAGTTTTGCTTTATCTGATAAAGATATGCATACCAGTTAATTCCACTCTCAGTATATACTTTAGTCAAATTTAAGAACCTGTATACTGGTGGCTCAGATGGTAAAGAATCTGCCTGCATTGTGGGAGACCTGGGTTTGATCCCTGGGTTGGGTAGATCCCCTGGAGAAGAAAATGGCTACCCACTCAAGTATTCTTGCCTGGAGAATTCTGTGGACAGAGGAGCCTGGCGGGCCACAGTCCATGAGGTTGCAAAGAATAGAACATGACTGAGTAATTAATACTTTCACTACTTTTACACTAGAATCATGTATTAAAATAGGATCATAATTACAGTTTATACTATAGGATCAGTGTTTATAATGATCACACAACTGAAATGCCCATTATTATAATGTCTAATTTTACAATTGTAATTAGACCTCAAAATGGATAAATTGTGGTATATTCATATTATGGGACACTATACAGCAATGAAAGAAATGTTTTGCAGTACATGCTTGCATGCATGCTAAGTTACTTCAGTCATGGCTTACTCTTTGTGACCCAGTGGACCATAGCCCACCAGGCCTCTCTTCCCATGGGATTCTCCAGGCAAGAATATGGGAGTGGGTTGCTATGCCCTTCTCCAGGGGATCTTCTGACCCAGGGATCAAACCCGCATCTCTTAACATCTCCTGCATTGGCAGACAGATTCTTTACCATTAGCACCACCTGGGAAGTTCCTATATACTACATGGGCTATTGTGAATGAATCATACAAGCATAAAGTTTAGTAAGAAAGCAATTATTGGTATCATTTGGTATGATTCCATTTAGTATAATTCAATAATGACAAAAGTAAACTCTGTTTTTTTAGGATGCTATGTAGAGATGGGAAATACAGATAATACCAATGAAGTCGATACAGTTAAAGTCAGGATCTTGACCTTCCTGGAGAAACTGGGAGTCATGACTGGGAAGGGACACGTAGGGATCTTCAGGAGTAAACAGTATTCTAGCTCCTAACCTGTTTATACTTCTTAATCATTTATTCTATGAAGTAAAATCTTAACTTTTATGTCTTTTTCTGTGTGCTACATTTAAAAATAATATAAGATTTAAAAATTACAAATCTTTGTAATGTCCCCCCCCCAAAAAAAAATGAGCTTCAGGTTAAGATTTAACCAGTGGGCTCCAGAGTGAAGTAAGCCAGAAAGATAAAGAACATTACAGTATACTAACACATATATACGGAATTTAGATAGATGGTGGCGATAACCCTATATGCAAAACAGAAAAAGAGACACAGAAGTACAGAACAGACTTTTGAACTCTGGGGGAGAACGTGAGGGTGGGATGTTTTGAAAGAACAGCATGTATACTATCTATGGTGAAACGGACCACCAGCCCAGGTGGGATACATGAGTCAGGTGCTCGGGCCTGGTGCACTGGGAGGACCCTGAGGATTCGGGTGGGGAGGGAGGTGGGAGGGGGGATCGGGATGGGGAATACGTGTAACTATATGGCTGATTCATGCCAATGTATGACAAAACCCACTGAAATGTTGTAAAGTGATTGGCCTCCAACTAATAAAATAATATTTAAAAAAAAAAAAAAAAAAAAAAAAGATTTAACCAGTGAACTTAAGAAATGAGAAGTAGAGCTACTTCTTAGGTTTCCTGAACATAAAGATTCTACAAAGTCCGAGGTAACAAAACAGAGGCTTCCTAGTGTCTTTATATGCTTATATAAGTAAAAATATTTGCGCCTTGATATTATTTAGGAATCTTTCTGCTACTTGTGACATAACATGAACTCAAAGTAGTTTAAATTTAAAAGGAAATATATTGGCCCACATAACTGGGAAGTCCAAAGCAGAGATGATTTTGATATGCTTGATATTCCAGAGTTCATAGTTTGTCATTGGAAATCTGCATCTCTCTATTTCTGTTGTGCTTAGAGTTTCTTGCTTTAACTTATAAACGCAGGGCACAAAGTGGGCAGTTTGTCTGCAACTTGGCCTGTCCTCGTATCTTTTCAGTTTTACAGCTTCATTCAGAAGGCATCATGTTTATCTTTTGCTATTGCTTCTGCACTTAAAACAAGCAAGCAAAATCCCTGGAGGATCCTGCTCTTGGGGGTCTGCCATTCTTGAGTTGGTTACTGAGTTCAGGAAGTTCAGTGTTCTGATGGGCCTGGCCCAGGTCTTTTCACCTCTGTGCTGGTAATGATCTGGGTCACCTCTTCCTGAAAAATGAAATGGTGTTCCTATAAGAAAGGAGATCTTGACATAAGATGATAGGAAGTTAGAATGCTAGACAGATACATCCCATTATCTTGTAGTGATTCTTTGCTATAAGAGTTTGAATTTATTTTTAATAAGCCCTTCTTTACTTCCAAATCACTTCTTCCTTATAAACTCAAGAGATTTTTCCTGTTCTCTGTTAATTTTTGCATCAGTGCTTCAGAGTCATCCCTCAGCATTTTCTCCCTGTGTCCTGTAAATACAATCAAGGCATTTTGCCTTAAGAAAAAAATCCTCTTTTGATCCTCCCATTTAGCTCTCTCAGATGTCTTTGTCCTTTCAAAGCCGAATTCCTTCAAAGGATTATAAAAAGCACAGCTATGAATTTAAATTGTGGGTTAATACCTTTCAAGTTACATGACCTTGGGAAAGTTCCCTGAGATTGAAGAATCAGTTTCTTCATTTATAATATAAAGTGAAAATAATATTATCATCCTCCTTGGGTTTCTATGAATGTTGAATACCGTGCATTATAAGTGTAGTTTTATTTTGTATCTGGCGCAAAAAGAGTATAACCATGGGATTAAGTCCAGACTTTACATAATAGATATATAGTTATTGGTAAATCACTTAACTTCCTTGAACCTCACTAGTCTAATATTTAAAATGTGGAACTTATTCCTACTTTTGTGAGGATTAATGGGGTCATGAATGAATGTCTGTAACAATGCTGTTCTTTCTAAAACTAATAATTATTTACCCAGCCAATTTTCTTTTGGGCCCTAGCTTATATTGAGCTCGCAAAGCCAACTAATAGGCCGTACAGCATGTTTTAAGACTTACAGATAGCCATTAAATTTAAATGTTTTTTACCATGTATTTGGCACATATTTGATTTAAAAGGAAAATAAACAGAAGTTTTCATCTATTTGCTTTTCAACTTGTAAACAGAAAATGAAGACTCATTAATTTATGATTGTCAAAATAGTCTCTAACATTGACCTTTGTTGAAGAAAACAAAAAAATCAGTGGAATATTCATTAACTTCATGGAAAAAAGGTAGATTGACTACAAAAAGACGTGAAAACACGTCAGTTCAGTTCAGTCGCTCAGTCATGTCCGACTCTTTGCGACCCCATGATGTGAAATGAAAACTTAGTTTTATCCTAAACAGTTATTTAAGATTTTCAACATATAATTTTACTTCAAAAAAATCTTGATGTAACTACTTCAGGTGAGTCTTAAAGACTTTTGAAGTACTTAGGGTGCTTTGTTTTGTGGTTGATTGCAGAGAGAAGCAGGGATTCCTAGGGGGCACAGTGGTAAAGAATCCGCCTGCAAATGCAGGAGACACAAGTGACATGGGTTTGATCTCTGGGTTGGGAAGATCCTCTGAGTAGGAAATGGCAACCCACTCCAGTTTTCTTGTCTGGAGAATTCCATGGACAGAGGAGCCTGGTGGACTATACAGTTGATGGGGTCACAGAGAGTCGGACATGACTGAGCACACAGATCGAAGCAGTGAAGCTTAAAGACTGGCTCCATTCAGTGATAACCTCTGTTAGTACAGATGGCAGATCATTATCAGCATTTGTTAATAAACAGTGATTACATCATGCTTGATTCTCAGATTGTGCATGTGAGGCAGGTATTTAGTTTTGTATTTCATAGAGCCATGGATGACGTTTTGACATCTTAAATTATAAGCTTTTAATATTTATCTCATCATTTCCTCAGTAAAGCAATACTGTTTCCATGACAAAGCTCCTGTACACAGCAAAGATGGATATTCACTGCTAGAGACACACTGTGGTGCAACTTCTAATAGCCGATTTAAAATATATTGTCCAGTGATTTATTTTTATTGTAAGTTAGACAAATCAATTGCATATCAATGATAAATTAGATTGTCAAGTTCAATGAAATCATTGTAATAAGTTAAATGCTTCACTGGTGGCTTAGCGGTAAAGGATCCACATGCAAAGCAGGAGATGCAGGTTCGATCCCTGGTTCAGGAAGATTCCCTGGAGAAGGAAATGGCAACCCACTCCAGTATTCTTGCCTGGAAAATCCTGTGGACAGAGGAGCTTGGCAGGCTAAATTCCATGGAGTCGCAAAAGAGTCAGACACAACTTAGCAACTAAGCGACAGCAACAGCAAATCAAAGTAATTTTAATGCTTTTTCAAATAGATGGATGCCCAGTGCTGCTTAGTGGGGAACCCACTCTCACAGCAAAGTGGAGTTTGCTAGCGCAGCTCCAGATTGATTTTCAGATCTTGACTGATTTTTTAAATGAATTGAGATATAAGATAAATAGCCAATACAAAATACAGATAATACAAGAATTTCTTTTGTTTATCATTTACTATAATAACATTTATATATACTATAATATATAATATATAATAAATATATATATACACATATATATATATATAACATTTACTATAATAACATTTATCATTTACTGTAATATTAAAAGAAATCCAGTACTAATATAGTTACATTTGGCTGCCCCTTGCTTCGACTTTGACACTCATCCTTTTCTTCTACATTTTTGTTGGCTTTTACCTTCACAGTTGCCAGCTGATTGCCCCCTGTGAGTGACATGCCTTTATTGATAAAGGCAGATTTATTCAGAGTTTTGTTAAAATTATCTTAAATAAATATCAATACTTGCTCTTTATGTAGCTCTCTGTGCTACGGGCTTTGGGGGATACAGAGTTACAGCAGTGTCCAGCAGTTAGTGAGTGAAAGTGGGAGTCACTCAGTCGTGTCCGACTGTTTGCGACCCCGTGGACTATACAGTCCATGGAATTCTCCAGGCCAGAACACTGGAGTGGGTGGCCGTTCTCTTGTCCAGGGGATCTTCCCAGTCCAGGGATGGAACCCAGGTCTCCCACACTGCGGTCGCTTTCTTTACCAGTTGATCCACAAGGGGAGCCCTCTTGCTCATTGTGGGATATAAATATGCATACCTGAGGGTACGTGCAGGTTTTTATGTTTGCACGGGCCTGAGTGTACAATAATAGTTGTTAATTTTCATGTGTCACTTATATATACGGTAAGGTCTGAGAGCTTTACATCTATCTCATTCAGTCCTCAGAAGGAAGTAGATTGTCATGATCCCTGCTTTACAGGAGAAGAATCTGACACCCGGGAGGTACTGTAGCATGCCCAAGGTACAGCTAGGACTGGTATGTGAATCTAGGTCATCTGAGTCTAGCAGTTAGTAGGGGCATAGAAATTACTACATGCCACAAAGAGCTTTGGGATTAAGATGAAGCTATGAATGATCTCATCAGCTAAAGTGAATAACAGAGACTTTATGTTCCAAGTGCTATATATGATTAGCTTAAAAGAAAGTAAAATTTCAAAGACACAGCTGTACTATATAATAAACCCCAACCCAGCCATTCACCCTGAGCTTGTGTGCCTTAATTCCAAGAGGAGCCTGGACACTGTCACTAGGCTGTAGGCTGTCACTATTTCTGTAATAAAAATGGTGAGGAACAGAAAGGGGGCATTCTTCTCATGGATCATTCTTCCCAGTGATACATAAGAAGTGCTCTCATTTGTATGAAAAGAAACACATTTCTGCTACTTCCTTTGTGAGAGCATATATTTCTGGAAACCATTTTAACAGTAGAAAGCACTTTTGTAGTAATTTCCTTTCTATCAATTTAATCTCTTAGCTTCATATACCTTTATACATTACCTCTACAGTGGGAGTAGTAAATATCTCCTGCATAGTAAGACTGATGAGTGAGTTAAATGAGATTATACATATTAAAAAAAAAAGTAAAGAAATTTACTTTTGTAATTTTACCTGGATAAAAAGTTTTACCCATTTCAATTCTTTTGAGTGCCTACCTGTAAAAGCACTATGACAGTTGTTGATGTAAGACATAGTTTCCGTGTTCAAGAAGGGAATGACCCCCCCTTGGTCACCTGCCACACACCTGTATTGTCCCTCGCGTACGTCTCCTCTATCCTTGCATGCATGCTAAGTCGCTTCAGTCGTGTCTGACTCTATGCGATCTTATGGACCGTAGTCTGCTAGGCTCCTCTGTCCATGAGATTCTCCATGCAAGAATCCTGGAGTGGGTTGCCATACCCTCCTCCAGGGGATCTTCCACACTGAGGGATCAAACCTATGTTTCTTGTGTCTCCTGAATTGGCAGGTAGGTTCTTTACCCAAGCTTTATCCTTACAGCATCCCAAAGTGAGAACCCAGGGTGGACATCCAGCTCCCCCAGTGTTGCAAGATGCTTTCTAGGAGACCTACTTTGCTCTGCCTAATAGAGATCACTAGGGTAATCTTCAGGGCTTGACCGCAAGAAATCAGATAGTGACAGAGAGGAGGATCTTTGCAGACCACGTTACTGCTTTCAGTGGTATTCAACGAGATTTCCCAGCCCATAGCTCTGTTCATGTTTAGAGCCAAGCTAGTGACCTCATCTGGTCAGAGATACTGATTGGCAGTTTGTTTGATGTAGATCATCAGTCAATGAGCTATAGTGGTCATAGAGCTTGTTCTACTGCTCTGGCCAGGCAGGGAAGCAAATTCACAGGCCCCATACAATTTCTGGTTTAGACTCCAGTCCTGATCTTCTAGGAAGTTTGGCCAGAGAAACAGAGCAAGCTGCCAATTGCATCTTACAGCCCTGCTCAGACAGAGAACCAAGTCAGCAACCTTGCCCAACTGTTGGGCACAGCCTGTCCCACTGTATAACCAGGTAGCCCGAAGGGTCACTCTGGGCAGCCTCAAAGCCCAGCGTATAGTACCATCGAGCTATGGAGCCCAGCCAGTCTAACCACTGGTGCCACCCTGCCAGGGAACATAGTCTGTGACCTTGCCCATCCAGAGGTGATCACGAAGGTCAGCTAGTGGCCATTCTGACCATGGTGCATAGCCAGCAGCCCCACCCAAAGATGTTTATCCAGACTTATTGTAAGTCTGTTTAGTCTCTCAGCTGAAACACTGGAGGCTAAGAAATTCTGAGATGATATATTCAACATAGTGAAAGAAAAAATATCAACCAAGTATACCAGGCTTGGCAAAGCTGAACTTTGTAAATGAAATAGAGATAAATGTGTTCCCCAGCAAACAAAAGCGGAGGGAGTTCAACATCACTAGTCCTGTCTTTCAGGAAAAATTAAAGGGCATCATCAAGCTGAAATAAAAGGATGCTGATTTAACATCATAAAAACATGAATTGTAAAATTCACTTGTAATGATAAATACCTGGAATATCCATTGAAAGGACTGATGCTGAAGCTGAAGCTCCATTACTTTGGCCACCTGATGCAAAGAGCCGACTCATAGGAAAAGACCCTGATTTGGGGAAAGATTGAAGGCAAAAGGAGGAGAGGGTGGCAGAGAATGAGATGGTTAGATAGCATCACTGACTCAGTGGACATGAATTTGAGCAAACTCCGGGAGATAGCGGAGGACAGGGAAGTGTGGCATGCTGCAGTCTGTGGGGTCACAGAGAGTCCGACATAACTTAGTGACTGAGCAACAACAGTGGTGAATACATAGTCAGAGTCAGATTCTCTAATGTGTACTGGTAGAACATAATTCACTTACAGCTCTTTTTAAAAAGTATAAAACAAATACCATAACTATAGTAATTTTTATCACAATATTTTAATAAAAGGATGTAGATTGTGACATCAGTAACTAAAGTGTGAAGTGGGAAGAAATATTAAGTATGAAGTTTTTATACACTATCAAAGTTAAGTTGTTGTCAACTTAAAATAGGATGTTATAAGATATTTTATATAAGGCTCATGTTAACCATAAAGCAAAACCAACAGTAGATTCACAAAAGAGAATCAAAGCATGCCATTACAAAGAGTCAGCAAATCACAGAGAAAGACTGCAAGAGCAGAAGCAAGGGTCAAATAATTCACAAAGAGAAACACAACTAACAAAATGTTAATAATAAGTCCTTACCTACCAGTATTACTTTAAATGAAAATGGATAAATTATCTCAAAAGAGATGGAGTGGCTGATTGGAAAAAGGAAGGGAAAAAAAAAAAGGTAGGACCCAATAATATGCTGCCCAAAGAGACTCACTTTAGCCTTAGGATACACACAGACTGAGAGTGAAGGGATAGAATTAAAGTATTTTAAACAAATGGTAACCAAAAGGAAGTAGAGGTAGCTATGTTTATATCACACAAAATAGACTTTAAGCTAAAAATGTTCAAAAGAGATAAAGATGAACAAAATTACATAGCTTTAGCTAAATTAATCAAGGAGAACACAGATAAATGAGGTTATTAAAAAAGGGGACATTACAATTGATACTACAGAAATATAAAGGATAACAAGAGACTACTTTGAAAAGCAATACACCAACAAATTGGATAGCCTAGAAAAAAAATGAATAAATTTCTAGAAATACACAAGACTCAAGAAATAGAAAGTCTGAATAGATCAACAGCAAGTAAGGAGACTGAATTAGGAATCAAAACTTCCTCAACAAAGAAAACCCCAGGACCAGATGATTTTACTGCATACTACCAAACATTAAAACCAAACATTTAAAGAATTAGTACGAATCCTTCTCAAACTCTTCCCAAAAAATTGGAGAGGAGAAAAAACTCTCGAATTCATTTTACAAGGCAAGCTTTACTTTAATATCAAAACCAGAGAAGGTTACTACAAGGAAACTATAAGCCAGTATCCCTAATAAATATAGTTCAGAAATTCTCAACAACATACCAGCAAACTGAATTGAACAAAACATAAAAAGGATCATATACCATGTTAAAATGGGGATCATCGAAAAAGCAAGAGAGTTCCAGAAAAACATCTACTTCTGCTTTATTGACCATGCCAAAGCCTTAAACTGTGTGGATCACAACAAACTGGAAAATTCTTAAAGAGATGGAAATAGCAGATCACCTGACCTGCGTCTTGGGAAATCTATATGCAGGTCAGGAAGCAACAGTTAGAACTGGACATGGAAAAACAGACTAGTTCCGAATAGGGAAAGGAATATGTCAAGGCTGTATATTGTCACCCTGTTTATTTAACTTATACAAAGAATACATCATGAGAAACGCTGGGCTGGATGAAGCACAAGCTGGAATCAAGTTTGCTGGGAGAAATATCAGTAACCTCAGATATGCAGGTGACACCACCCTTATGACAGAAAGTGGAGAATAACTGAAGAGCTTCTTGATGAAAGTGAAAGAGGAGAGTGAAACAGTTGGCTTAAAATGAGTAAAACAGTTGGATTAAAACTCAACATTCAGGAAACTAAAATCATGGAATCTGGTCCTATCACTTCATGGCAAATCGATGGGGAAACAATGGAAACAGTGACAGACTTTATTTTTTTGAGCTCCAAAATCACTGCTGATGGTGAATGCAGCCATGAAATTAAAAGACACTTGCTCCTTGAAAGAAAAGCTATGACCAACCTAGACAGAATATTAAAAAGCAGAGACAGTACTTTGCCAGCAGAGGTCCATCTAGTCAAAGCCTTGGTTTTTCCAGTAGTCATGTATAGATGTGAGAGTTGGACTATAAAGAAAGATGAGTGCTGAAGAATTGATGCTTTTGAACTGTGGTGTTAGAGAAGACTCTTGAGGGTTCCTTTGACTGCAAGGAAATCCAACCAGTCCATCCTAAAGGAAATCAGTCCTGAATATTCATTGGAAGGACTGATGCTGAAGCTGAAACTCCAATACTTTGGCCACCTGATGTGAAGAACTGACTCATTTGAAAAGACCCTGATGCTGGGAAAGATTGAAGGCCAGAGGAGAAGCGGACGGCAGAGGATGAGATGGTTGGATGGCATCACCAACTGAATGGACATGAGTTTGAGTAAACTCTGGGAGTTGCTGATGGACAGGGAGGCTGGTGTGCTGCAGTCCATGGGGTCGCAAAGAGTCGGACATGACTGAGTGACTGAATTGAACTGAACTGATGCAAGGATGGGTCAACAAATGAAAATCATAAAAGTTATGTGTCACATTAGTAGAGTGAAAGATAAAAATCATATGATTACTTCAATAGGTGCAGAAAAGCATTTGACAAAATTCAGCATCCGTTCATGAGAAGATCTTTCAACATAATGGATATAGAAGACATGTACCTAAACATAATAAAGGGTATATATGATAAGCCAACAGCTGACCCCATACTCATTGGTGGTAGGTTGAAAACTTTTCCTCTGGACATACAGATGGCCATCCTGTACGTGAAAAGGTGCTCAACATCATTAATCATTATGTTATGTGTATGTGAAAATTGCTAAGTTGTGTCAGACTCTTTGCAACCCCATGGACTATAGCCTACCAGGCTCCTCTGTCCATGGAATTTTCCAGGCAAGAATGCTAGAATGGGTTGCCATTTCCTTCTCCAGGGGATCTTCCCAACCCAGGGATCAAACCCAGGTCTCCTGCATTGCAGGCGGACTCTTTACGTTAATCATTAATGAAGTGTAAATCAAACCACAGTGAAATATCACCTCACATCTGTTAGCATAGCTATCATCAGAAACACAAGAATTAATAAGTGTTGTTGAGAACATGTAGAAAAGGTTTCCCTTGTGCCCTATGGGTGAGAGTGGGAACTGGTTCAGGCCCTGTGGAAAACAGAAGAGAGGTTCCTCACAAAGTAAAAAAATAGAACTAACGTGATCCAGTGATTATAGTTCTGAGTATTCATCCAAAGGAAACAAAGAAACAAACTCATAAAGATACCTTCACCCCACATTCATTGCCGCATTAGTCACAATAATGAAGACATAGAAACTACCTAATTGTCCACTGAGTGATGGATAGATAAAAGAGAATATGGTATACACATAGATTGGAATATTATTCAGCCATAAAAAAGGAAATCCTTTTGTTGTGACAATATGAATGAATCTTGAGGGCTTTATGCTAAGTAAAATAAGTCTTGATGTCACTTACATGCAGAAACTTTTTTTTTCAAAAAGAGAAGTTACAAAAATAGAGTAGGTAGGTAGTTGACAGGTGTGGGGGATGGAAGAAATGGGTGAGTATGGTGAAAGGGTATAAACTTCCAGTTACTAGGTTAATAAGTTTACGGGATGTAATGTACAGCATGGTAAATATAGTTAACAATATTATATATTTGAAAAATGCTCACCACAAAAGAACTCAAATTCTCACAATAAAAAACAAAAATAATATATATGTGAGGTGATATGGATATAATTATACATACATTTATATGTATGTAGAAATATACAAATCAGAAAAACCATATTTTGTGCATCTTAAACTTACACACTCTTGTACATCAATTACATCTCAATAAAACTGGGAAAAATTAAATGATATAAACTTACATTAAATAACATTACAACAGAAAAGTTGTAAATAGTGAAAATTAATAATTATTTTGCCATATTCTACTGTTACTTAGACTCGAGTCTGTTTATGTCTGTTATTGTTGTTTTTCCTGCCATCATGAGGCCACTAGTGGCCATAAGTGGTTATTGTTTATTATTTCCAAAATACATTTTTATCATGTAACTTATGTTTTACAATATCATCAAATCTAGACTCAGCCTTCACTCCCTGTCGTTGACATTTTACTGACATATATTTCATAAACATGCATTGTCTAATCCTTCAAAATCTAAATACCATTATAAACCTATGTGTAAACTTCCTTTTTTCTCTGTGGTGTAAATGTCCATGAGTATTGTTGTTTAGTTATATTTTATAAAATATAAAATATTTTTAGTTATATCAAATATAAAACATTTTAGTTATTCTCATTTTTTACATCTTTTGAGATTTTTACTAAATTTTGAGTGCTTACCCTGCTTTCTGTTTTAATAATGAGTACATTAATTGAAGAGAGAGAAATACCAAGGGAAGCTTTAATTGAACATGCTAAACAGATCCCATTTCATCTTTAAACTATAAAGAGAAGGTTGAATTTCCACTTTCCAAAGGATTATACATATTTCCCATTACTTTCTTTCTGTTTTTTCCCCCATTACTTTTTTACTCGTTTTGGTAGTGAGCCTTTTCTGTTTTCACAGGGATTCATTTTTAGTTTCATGATAAGCACTATCTGAGATCCCATAAGAGCTTATTATATCTGACCTTAGTCTTCACAGATAGTCAGTATTGATTCTACCCCAGCTGGACTGGTATTTTATAGGTTTAGTCTATGACTTTCATGTGACCCATGAACTACCTGAAAATCAAAAGCTTGACTGTATTGCTGAAGCTAGATCTGAAGGATACTAACTCCAAGGCTACCCATCTGCCAACAAATACAGATGTATTTTTTTTTTTAAATAAAGGTTATTAGGGATTTCTTTTTAGGGATCAAGTTCAAACTAAAGAACATTTATTCAATATGTTGTTAGCATGTTTATGTGAGAGGGACAGTTACATGGGGAAGGTGGAGGAGAGAGAGGGGAAAGGGGGCCAAGAGATAAAAGACAGTGACGCTTCGGGGATAGAGGGGGAGAGAATGAGTCTGGAATGAATGAATATGAATGACCTTAAGCTTCATACCTAAAAGCACAGTAGAAGTTTACGTCTCATGTCATTTTTGTGAATAGTTTATTCTGATCAAGCTCATACTCAGCCATCCCTCTGTTTGCACTGTAACTGTAGTGGCATCTAACTCCTCTCCCACACATCCAGCCTCCCCTATTCCAGAACTTAATGTGTCTATATCAAACTCAAGTTGACTTGCCTATTTCCTTGTCCTTTGGGACAACACTCTACTTTCGCCTCTGTATCCAAGACCTAGAACAGTGCATGATCTCACATGTTCAGAGATTGCATATATGAATGCTGAAGGGTGTTTAAACATTTGCTTTAGTGGTTTTACCACATTGCAGGAGATAAGATGAGATAGCAGATGGTAAAATATTCAACTATCCATCACTGAGAATGAGGGAGAGATTAAGTGAATTAATTTCTCCAGGGCTGGTTACAATTATCTTACTTGCAGCTTTTTTGTATAGCCATGTTAGTAGCGATCTAAGAGAAGATGAAAAGGCTTAAAATGTGGTAATAAGAGAAGTACCGTGGACTGTATATGTGCATGTTAGTCTCAACTGAAGCTTCAGTGACAGAATTGGTAAAGGGGTAGAAAATATACTGTGCTTACCTTCCAGATAACTGCAAATAAACTGAAAGATGTCTGCTGATTTGAACAGCTAGGGTCAAAGTCAAGCCCCCCAACTCATAGATAAAAAAAGAAATAGCAAATATTTAGAGAAGCAAAATGGCAAGAGCTAACTGTCATTATTTAACTTCAGGAGATTTTAACTAACTCACATATTTCATGTTTATAGTAGAAAACAGAAGTGGCCAATTTGTGTAGGAACTCAGATAAACAGTTTCATTTCTAAGTGGGTGAATAGAACCCTACTTGATTCAGTTATACAGGCAGGAAGTTAGTCTAACAGATGTGTCAGATACCATAAACAGCCAAGGTCAGACTTTGAAAGAAATGACATTTAAACTAAATGTTTACATAATAGGTATATCCTAGGACCTTGAGTAAGGACAACTTTTTCTGTTTGCTTGGTACAGATTCTAGAATATTGAATATGTCCCTCTCTAAATTCTTTCAGCTTTATACTATAATTTAGAGATCTGTTCTTTTGATTTTAGACTTTATTCTCTGTTAAGATAAAAATCTCTCTGGAAAGGTATATCAAATTTTGTCATTTAAATCTTAATGAAAGAAGCTCATAAGCTTCTGAAACAGCTGAAAAATGTTTTTTATAGAGAGAAAAATAAGCAGCATCAAGAAAATTCTGGGAGGACAATATCATGCTATCTGTCAAAATTAAAAACACATTCTGTCCTTTGGCCCAGCATTCCCTCTTTAGGGAACATTATTGAGAGCGGAAAGCAAATATACACAGCAATGTATTTAGAATGCTATCTTTCATGTAGGAAAGGGAAAATAAGTATAATTCTTTTATTTGCATAAAGAAACTGACAGGATACACACGAAATTATTAAGAGTAATTTTGGGATTATGCAAAAAAGGTGGGGGGCAGATACAGGGGTTAGTATTTATAAGGATAGAGAGGAGTGGGACTTTAACCTTCATAGACTTTTACACTGTTTTGATTTTTTGGGGATCATCTGACTATATTACCTGTTTTTAAGATGGTTTAATGAATGAATGAAAGGATGATTAAAATTAACAAAAGAGGAAAAATCATCTCAAGTGAGGAAGCTCAAAACTTGGAGCATATATTTTACCTCTGTCTCTGCAGAAAGCTGGTTCTGAAGAACTTCATTCTCAAGTGACCTTAAACCACTGATCCAGTGGTCTAATAACATACAGGAATGTTTCTGACATTTTGGTCACATGCCATTCAGTCATGTTCTATATGTGTATGTTTTCCTGTAGATGCCAGAAGAACAAGCATTTTGTGTTTTGGTGAAAATCATGTATGACTATGGTTTACGAGACCTCTACAAAAACAACTTTGAAGATCTTCACTGCAAATTCTATCAGTTGGAGAGACTCATGCAGGTAAATAAATACTAGGAACTTTTATCACTAAGGAATTTGTTAAGTTACAGAAAAATTCTAAAATTAAACAATAATGGTTTATGAAAATCTAGTGGAAAGTTACAGGAAATGTAAATAGATTTGATTTTTACCAATGTCTATAGTGTCTTAATATCATAAAATATTTAACTATTTGATGGTTTATAAAATTAGTCTTCCATTTAAATATTCAACATTAAGAAACTTATAAGCGTGAATATGGTGAGTTAAGTTAATGAAGAGGGTTCCCAGTATTATTTGTAAAGAAGTTATATTTTCATAATAAAAACTGAAATACTTAATATTTTTCTCAGTGTTACCTGACACCGGTACTATATTTAGGTTCACAAGTAAGGAACACTTTAAAGAGACAGATATTGATGAAATTAAAAACCACATAAAATATTGTAATATAAGCACATATTTTAAATGTTTTCCTCTGTAATTTCCAGATCTTAAACAATGTTGTTACTATTTCATAATTTATATATGTATGAGAAATAGGTATTCTTTTATATATATATAATATATATATAAATATAATATATAATAAAATAGATTGTGAGCAAGAGCAAAATTGTTGTTTGGTGCTGTTAAAGGAATTACTGAGTAGCTTTCAATTTTACCTGAGGTTGTATGAAAAGAAAGAGAAGTTGCTCAGTTGTGTCTGACTCTTTGCAACTCTATGGACTGTAGCCTACCAGGCTCTTCCATCCATGGGATTTTCAAGGCAAGAGTACTGGAGTGGATTGCCATTTCCTTTTCCCGGGGATCTTCCTGACCCAGGGATCGAACCTGGGTCTCCCGTATTGTAGGCAGACGCCTTACCGTCTGAGCCTCCAGGGAAGCTGAGGTTGTATAATAAATCTTAAGTTTGTAGTGGCTCTGTGAAGCATGTTTATATGGCTTTCTCTGTGTGAAGTATTGGGAACCCAAGAGAAATGTGAAGAAAATACATAAATGAATTGATTCCATAGTGGTGGGAAGTCAAGTGTATGGGGAGGAAGGTTATTGGGATGTGGCGGTAGAGGCTACTGGTAGGAGTTAATGGACATGAGCTGTCAGATCCATAGTTGTCTAAAGGGGAAGAGTAGCCAATGTCAGACTGAACCGGAGGGTGGAAGGCAGAGAGTTTGCACTGAGGTTAAGGACAGCTTTATTAAGAGAAGGGAATGCAGAAAGGTATAAGACCTTAACTGTGAAGAAGAAATAAAGGGGAAGATGGATGTCAAAAAGAACTGCAAGCGCCAATGACAAATGGGCACTGAGGGGGAAAAGACTGTGTGGAAGAATCTGGTTATCTATGTCATACAGGATACACTTGTACATTTTCCTTACTAAATCATTCTTAGTATGTTGAAGCTAGATTGTTAAAAGTATGATTATCTTTACACTTCAGTACCACAATGTACTGAAGTAATACCATACAACCTAAATGACATTGGTATTAAATGGTCTTCAAAGAAAAGGTGCATTGTTTTCCTGGCTATTTAGGCATGAACCCTGAATGGGAATGCTGTGACTTGACCGTGGAGTCACAGTATTCACTAGACTGCAGGTGTTGTTTCATTCCAGGTGTTTCCCAAGAAACAGGAAGAGTCAAGTGAGCAAGAGCTTATCTTTGTTGTTTGTTCGTAACAAGTCTGTCTTGTCCTTTGTCACATCCCCAACTCTCATCTCCTGTCATCACTTCTATGTAGTTACATAAAATTCAATGAATACTGTAGTAAATTGAGAGTCATCATAGCCAGTTCGTCATAAATCGCAGCTGTAGCAGAAAATAGAGCATCCTCAAGTGTTCCTCGCCCTCAATTTTCCGCTTTGACTTTCAGGAGCAGTTACCGGACCTGCACAACCACTTTTCTGATCTGAACCTGGAAGCTCATATGTACGCATCCCAGTGGTTTCTCACTCTTTTTACTGCCAAGTTCCCACTCTGCATGGTCTTCCACATCATTGACTTACTGCTTTGTGAGGTAGAGTGAATCCCGTCCTTCATATTTTAGCCAAAATAGAAAATAGTCTCTACTTAAAATGGTTACAGTTTTCTTCATTTCCTTTTTTTCCTTAAAAAAGAACATTAAGCCAGAAATACTGAACAAAAGGTTCTATTTGAATTCTCAGTCAAGACTACTTTAATTTTATTATTTGTGAGGAATGAAAATATCAGGCATATATAATTTCTATAAAGTAAAATAAGGTAATTAAATTTGTATCATTACATTCACAATAAGCCTGTATCTGTGTAATTACGCATTACTAATATAAAGGATCTTTTAAGTTAAATAAATGAAATCAGGATCGAGTATTTTTAATGGTAATGTAATTATACTCCAAGAGTGAATATAAATGAAAATTTTATGGTAATTAAATTCTTCAAGTCATAAGGTATCTCTTCCTGTATGTTATTTGAGGCTCTTGCCAGCTAACTGAGAAGTGATAAACTAGAGCTTCTATATCATATTTTTTAGACAGACTATTTCAGAAATTTGTTTGCAGAATTCCTTAGGTATCTACATTTTTTCTTTTTTTGTTTGTTTTTAGTTTCATAGGTGGCTGTATTTATTTACTTTACTCTTTAAAGATGTAAGTAATATTACACACACATGTATCATGTACTGCCCATCAAAATGTTTAATAGTCTTTGCAGTGATGAAAAGTTGCTGGATAAGAACTTTTTTATTGAGAGTATAAATATCTTTAAAAATATAATTGTCTTAATGTAAAAAGCTGGAGTAATCAAAAGTATAAGTCTAATATAATCTAGACAGTTTTGTATTACAGTATTACATTTTTTTAGATAAAGTTTTATAACTTCCTTAAAAAAATTCTAACCATTTTAAACACTACAGAAACTAGAAATTTAATTATAAAAATAAGATTAAAAAGATAAAACATATAATCTATATAAAGCATAATTGTCATTTTCAAACCTACTATAGCAGTAACCATGTTATATGGAAACATAGCTGGGTTTTGCTCTTCAAAGGTTCTAGGTGGCAGTTGCACAATATATAAAGGTTGCAGAACATTTTATAAACACATAAGATTTTAAAACATTTATAATATATTTGATATAAAAGAGTTGAGTGACTCAATAAGAGTCACAGAATAAATTCTCAAATTCAGAATATTATAACAGCAAAGAACCTGGTTGATAAAACATTTAATTCTCCTGTTTATTTTACTTACAAATTAGTTTCTAAAATGCCTATTTAAATTAAACCTAAAGGAAGAATGCAAAAATAGGCGCTAAAACTTTATTCAGAGTCAAAATGATGTGATAACAATATACACAAAACAAATTGAACATTTGTACCAAAAATTCTGCTTTGCTTGATTAAGTCCAAATTGGTGTGGGAAATAAACAATTCTGGCTCTTTTAATTCAGTTTAATGCCCTTTGAAAGTAAAAGCAAATTCATTGAGTTCTTTAATCTTAAAGCAGATTGATACTAAAAGTTAATTTTGTTAAGTAAATATGCCTATATCTTACTCATTGCACACTGAGCTGAGTTTAGTATTTCGTGGTATGTATAAAAATAGAAAAGTGGAGATATGACATTTTAACAGTTTTATCTTTATATATAGTAAGAGCTTGCAAATACTATCATTGCTTCATTTTTGCTGCTGATACTGTCTAAATATATAGCAGATTGGTTTGATGGTGTTCATTATAGAAAAAAGAATGAAATTAACATGCTTAATCATACCAGGTAAATTGGATTTTTTGAGTCACTTTTGGTAGAGTAGTAACACTGGAATAGTGACTTTGTGAAATTGTTTTTTCCTGAATGATGTGATTCCTAACATTGGAGCTTTGGGCACAGGACTTCTGGAACCCAGATTACATAATTCCTCAGGAAGTGTCATCTTGAAGAGACTTGAGTTTCTAATATCAGTTACTAAGAAAATTAGCAACATTTATGGTAGGGAAAAGAAAAGAAAATTTATAAGCCTTCTCATCAGTTGTCCACTGTGATTCAGAATCATAATCCCAGCATTGATGATTAATTAATCTTGATGCTCATTAAAACTAATGAGAGCATCAGAGGCGTTACTTTCCCTTCCCTTCAATGTGCACTCTGCAGCTGTCCAAGGAGGTTGCCCAGCTTTCTAAAACGTGGAACTGCTTGTAAGCACAGCATTGTGGAAACCAGGGGAGTAAATGATAACATCCCTTACAACAGTAAAATAGCCTTTCCAAATAGAGTTTATTGGGAGCGATATTGGAGTATGCTTCAGGACATTTGTTCTTTCCACTAACTCATCTTTGTCAGAGGATTAATTTACAAAGGAAATTTTTAGATAAACTTTTATTTCCTGCTTGTCTGTGTTTTCTCTTTGCCCCTTTCCTTCTTGTGGTTAATAAAATATTTATAGCAAAGCCACTCTTTCATATGGGATCAAATATTCTAAAAGAAGAAGCGGCAACTTAGTCTTAATTAGAAACATCCATAGGTATTTCTGTCATATTCTGTCTTAAAAAATTTTTAAATATTGATGGTTGTAAATTAATATTGAGTTACAAGTGGAAGGCTTGGAAATTCTCAGATGGAAAAGCTTTTGGAGTTCTTTATTCTGACTAAAAAGATGTACAGCTCTGCAGAGTATTTTGCTTAAAGATCCTATTGTGGAATGAGAAAGACATTGAGCTTAAAATTTTACCCTTAGAAAGCATATTGTCATTTCATGTTTTCCTAAGTTGAATGCTTTTAAAGATTTCTTCATTCATCTTAAGGTTAAGAACATGAAGTTAAGTAGAAGAAAAGGGAAGAATTTTAGTAGACTTTGTCAGTGCATCTGGAATTAGGAAAAACTTAATGATGGTTTTTTTTAAAATATTTACTTAAAGCTGAATATGTGGTAAATTGGGTCAATTTCTATTTTTGGTGAAGATGGATGGCTACACGATTTGAAACTGGAGCTGAAAATACATTTTCTTATATTGAGATAAATGGAAGAACTCTGTAGATTGACATTTAGCCAATAGTTGAAATGAAAAAAAAAATTAACAAAATCTTCTATGTTTATTATATACCTCTGTTTATATGGAGGGATAAGAAGAAGGCTAAAAGTATTAATTATAGTGTAAATACTGTTCTGTTAACCCACCAAGACTAAAACAGGGTGATTTTAACAAAGCAAACATACTGGTGTAACGCATCCCAGATTAAAGGAGAACACTATATTTCATAAGCCCTCCTTCCCTCCACTCAGTCATTGCTCCTCTAACGAGTAATGTGGTCTTGACTTTCAACACTATAGATTAGTTTTAATTGTTTGAACTTTGTTTATATGGACTCATACAATATGAACTCTTTTTCATCTCGCTTTTTCATTCATCATATTGTTTGTGAGATTCATCTATATAGTGCTCCTAGGCATGGTTTATTTGTTCCATTGTGTGACTATACTACAGTTTATTTATTCTTCCATTCTATTGTTGATGGGCATTTGGATCATTTCCAGATTAGGGATATTATGAGTAGTGTTGCTGTGAACATTCTTGAACTTGTCTTTTGGTAAACATGTGTATACCCTTCAGTGGGTACACAGCTAGGAGTGAAATTTCTGGGTCAAGATATATGTAAGCTAGGGTTTTTGTAGATGGTACCAAACAGTTTTTCAGAGTATCTTAAGTATCACTTTTTGAGTTGTTTTTATTCAGCAAAAATCTTCCTTGTAAATAGGGGCAAATTTTTGTTTTCTTTTTTTATTTTTTATTTTCGAGGGCAGGTCCTGGATCAGATTAGTGTTCCTGAACATGAATCAAAATGAAATTCATTTGATGGTTGAAATCATTCACTTCATCTCTAAAGCTTCATGCAAATGAGAACTAAGAGCTGTGTCTAAGACCTGAATCACTTTTGTGCTTATATGAGGGAAGTTACCCTGGTGGGGAAAATTCAGCAATATATTCAATTACAGAAGAAGCAACCAGAGAGACATCTTAACATTGGAGTTGAGATAGTTGGTTTTTAAGTTAATCCTTCCTATATCACTTTACCAATATATGTATTAGTTTCTTTATCTGTGAAATGAAGCTAACAATATCTAGCTCCTGGGTTTATTTTAAGGATTAAAGGCAATTATGAATATAAAATGCCTGGTACTCTGTCTGCTATATAGTAAATATTCACTTAGTAATATTGCCCTCCATTCTGCTCCATCAACCTGTATAATCCTTTTAGTTGCTTTTCCATTTATTCTATAACTAGCTGACTTCAGGGATTCTTAAGAGGGCTTCAACTAGCTGTTGTTTCTTATCTTTCTAAACATCTTTGTTTTCCCCTCAGTGGAGGCACTTCTTTGCTAAAACCAAAAATTTTAGCCATTGTCCCTAATAGAAGGTTTATTCTGTTTCTTTTTTGCTATGGTGATTCAGTTAGTCTTCCAAAAGTGTTTTTTCTTCCGTGGTCTTTCAAAAGACATAAGGAAAACAGTGTTTCTTTTAGTCTTGACAAGTTAACTGACAGCTGGTGTTTGAAGTTGACTCTTCCCAGATAGTTCAGTTTTTAGAGTATCAAATATATTCAGACTTATATAGTAACTTGATATTTCACGAAATTTAAGGAAATCATTGACCCTTCAAATTGGAATATTTCTCCTGCCTCCTTCCTTCTTAGGGTGATGAAGAGAAGAAAAATGACACTATGGGATATATGATTAAATACCATGAGGTGTAATCCCCTTTTCAAAGCACTTTTCTAACACTGTTATCTGAAGAATAGATTCATTATATATCCTTACTCTTTGCCCCTACTTTCCTCCCTGAAATAGTGATACATTGAATTTTTAATTGATACATATATATGTGTGTGTGTGTATATATATATATAAAACATCATGTAAGCTTGACCTAAATCAGATCCCTTACAGTTATACAGTGGAAGTGACAAATAGATTCAAGGGATTAGATCTGATACCCAAAGTGCCTGAAGAACTATGGACAGAAGTTTGTGACATTGTACAGGAGGCAGTGATCAAGACCATCCCCAAGAAAAAGAAATGCAAAAAGGCAAAATGGCTGTCTGACGAGGCCTTACAAATAGCTGAGAAAAGAAGAGAAACTAAAGACAAGGGAGATTTTTTATAGTTTCTGGTCTTACATTTAGATCTTTAATCCATTTTGAGTTTATTTTTGTGTATGGTGTTAGAAAGTGTTCGAGTTTCATTCTTTTACAAGTGGTTGACCAGTTTTCCCAGCACCACTTGCTAAATAGATTGTCTTTTTTCCATTGTATATCCTTGCCTCCTTTGTCAAAGATAAGGTGTCCATAGGTTCGTGGATTTATCTCTGGGCTTTCTATTCTGTTCCATTGGTCTAAATTTCTGTCTTTGTGCCAGTACCATACTGTCTTGATGACTGTGGCTTTGTAGTAGAGTCTGAAGTCAGGCAGGTTGATTCCTCCAGTTCCATTCTTCTTTCTCAAGATTACTTTGGCTATTCGAGGTTTTTTGTATTTCCATTCAAATTGTGCAATTATTTGTTCTAGTTCTGTGAAAAATACCGTTGGTAGCTTGATAGGGATTGCATTGAATCTATAGATTGCTTTGGGTAGAATAGCCATTTTGACAATATTGATTCTTCCAATCCATGAACACGGTATGTTTCTCCATCTGTTTGTGTCCTCTTTGATTTCTTTCATCAGTGTTTTATAGTTTTCTATGTATAGGTCTTTCGTTTCTTTAGGTAGATATACTCCTAAGTATTTTATTCTTTTTGTTGCAATGGTGAATGGTATTGTTTCCTTAATTTCTCTTTCTGTTTTTTCATTGTTAGTGTATAGGAATGCAAGGGATTTCTGTGTGTTAATTTTATATCCTGCCACTTTGCTATATTCATTGATTAGCTCTAGTAATTTTCTGGAAGCAACCTAGATGCCCATTAGCAGATGAATGGATAAGGATATACACCATGGAATATTACTCAGCCATTAAAAAGAATTCATTTGAATCAGTTCTAATGAGATGGACGAAACTGGAAGATAAAGAACATTACAGCATACTAACACATATATATGGAATTTAGAAAGATGGTAATGATAACCCTATATGCAAAACAGAAAAAGAGACACAGAAGTACAGAACAGACTTTTGAACTCTGTGGGAGAAGGTGACGGTGGGATGTTTTGAAAGAACAGCATGTATATTATCTATGGTGAAACAGATCACCAGCCCAGGGGGGATGCATGAGTCAAGTGCTCAGGCCTGGTGCACTGGGAAGGCCCAGAGGAATCGGGTGGAGAGGGAGGTGGGAGGGGGGATTGGGATGGGGAATACGTGTAACTCTATGGCTGATTCATATCAATGTATGACAAAACCCACTGAAAAAAAAATAATAATAATAAAAAATAAATAAAATGCAAAAAAAAAAGACAAGGGAGAAAAGGAAAGATATATTCTCCATTTGAATGCAGAGTTCCAAAGAATAGCAGGGAGAGATAAGAAAGCCTTCCTCAGTGATCAGTGCAAAGAAAATAGAGGAAAACAATGGAATGGGAAAGACTAGAGATCTCGTCAAGAAAATTAGAGATACCAAGGGAACATTTCATGCAAAGATGAGCACAGTAAAGGATAGAAATGGTATGGACCTAACAGAAGCATAAGATATTAAGAAGAGGTGGCAACAATACATAGAAGAACTATACGAAAAAGATCTTCATGACTCAAATAACCACAATGGTGTGATCACTCACCTAGAGCCGGACATCCTGGAATGCCAAGTCAAATGGGCCTTAGGAAGCATCACTACAAACAAAGCTAGTGGAGGTGATGGAATTCCAGTTGAGCTATTTCACATCCTAAAAGATGATGCTGTGAAAGTGCTTCATTGAATATGCCAGCAAATCTGGAAAACTCAGCAGTGGCCACAGGACTGGAAAAGGTGAGTTTTCATTCCAATACCCAAGAAAGGCAATGCCAAAGAATGCTCAAACTACACTACTACATAATTGCACTCATCTCACACACTAGTAAAGTAATGCTCAAAATTCCTCAAGCCAGGCTTCAGAAGTACATGAAGTGTAAACTTACAGATGTTCAAGCTGGATTTAGAAAAGGCAGAGGAACCAGAGATCAAATTGCCAACATCTCCTTGATCATTAAAAAAGCAAGAGAGTTCCAGAAAAACATCTACTTCTGCTTTATTGATTACAACAAAGGTTTTGACAGTGTGGATCACAATAAACTGTGGAAAATTCTTCAAGAGATGGGAATATCAGACCACCTGACCTGCCTCCTGAGAAATCTGTGTGCAGGTCAAGAAGCAACAGTTAGAACTGGACATGGAAAAGCAGACTGGTTCCAAATAGCAAAAGGAGTACGTCAAGGCTGTATATTGTCACCCTGCTTATTTAATTATATGCAGAGTACATCATGTGAAATGCCAGGCTGGATGAAGCGCAAGCTGGAATCAAGATTGCCGGGAGAAATATCAATAACCTCAGATATGCAGATGATACCACCTTTATGGCGGAAAATGAAGAAGAACTAAAGAGCCTCTTGATGAAAGTGAAAGAGGAGAGTGAAACAGTTGGCTTAAAACTCAACATTCAGAAAATTAAGATCATGGCATCTGGTCCCACTTCATGGCAAATAGATGGGGAAACAATGGAAATAGTGAGAGACTTTATTTTTGGGAGTTCCCAAATCACTCCAAATGGTAACTGTAGCCATGAAATTAAAAGATGCTTGCTCCTTGGAAGGAAAGTTATGACCAACCTAGACAGCATATTCAAAAGTAGAGACGTTACTTTGCTAACAGAGGTCCCTATAGTCAAAGCTATGGTTTTTCCAGTAGTCATGTATGGATGTGAGAGTTGGACTATATGAAAGCTGAGCACTGAAGAATTGATGCTTTAGAACTATGGTGTTAGAGAAGACTCTTGAGGGTCCCTTGGACTGCAAGGAAGTCAAACCAGTCCATCAAGGAAATCAGTCCTGAATATTCATTGGAAGGACTGATGCTGAAGCTGAAACTCCAATACATTGGCCACCTGATTCAAAGAACTGACTCATTGAAAAGGATCCTGATGCTGGGAAAGATTGAAGGCGGGAGGAGAAGGGGACGACTGAGGGTGAGATAGTTGGATGGCATCATTGATGTGATGGACATGAGTTTGAGTAGGCTCCGGGAATTGGTGATGGACAGGGAAGCCTGGCATACTGCAGTCCATGGGGTCGCAAAGAGTTTGACATGACTGAGCGACTGAATTGAACTGAATTGAAGCTTGTATCGCTATGTATCACAACATGTTAGTTTGATACATTTATTATTGTGCTATATGATTACTACGGAAGCACTAATATCTTCAACAAGTAATATGTTGAATTTAAAACACATTAGAAAGAGCTGATATAAGGAAAATTAAGAACAAAAACATAAAATTTTCTGAAAATTTTAGTAGTAATTGTTCATGAAAGGAAGGAAACAAATACTTTGACTAACCAATAAATACTCTATATGCTACTTTAATGTTTTACTTATCAATAGAAAATCTCAGGACTAGAAAAAGAACTCTCTTTTATATCTTGTTTCTGGGTGCTAGTATCTTTCCCACTTTCTAGGGTCTTTATGGTTCTCACATCAGTTGTCGTATAGCTTTTTCTTGTGTTTTTGTTAATTTTGGCATTACAGAAAGAGGCAGAAACCTCCAGTTAAAAAATGACGAAACAACTACCTCTACTTCCTGTGACTTTGAGAGGAATATTCATTCTTTCATTTAGCAAATATTTTTTCAACGCCTACTCAATACTTGGCATCATTCAAGTTCAGGGATACAACAGTAAAGAAAAAACAGATAAAACTCTTGCCCTTACTAATTTTGTTACCTTTGTGGAAGAGGGAAGCAAGAAAGAGATGATTAAGTGGAATTATAGTATATGAGAGGTGTTAAATCCTATGGAGAAAGAGAAGGAGGAGAATTGTGGCAGACGTTAAACAGGGCCTTTTGACTCTTGTAGAGAATTTAGGTTTTATTGGACCAAGAGGAGAAACCACTGGAGAGGTTATGTTTTATCCTGATCATCAGTTGCACTGTTGAAAAAAGATGTGGGGAGAGTTCAAAGAGGGGAGTGGAAGACCAGTTGGAGGCAACTGTGGTAGTCTCGGTTGTTTGGCCCAGTGGCAGTGAGGGTGGTTAAAAGAGGTTGAATTCTGGACAGATTTCAAAAGTAGAGAAAACAGGATATGCTGATGGCGCATGTGGGGTACGTTTATTGATTACATGTTTTCATTTAGTGTAGTGTGGAGAGGAAAAGGACGGCTGATTGTTCAGTCTCTATGCTCCAGGGAGCATCTTGGAGACAGATGATGCTGTGGAGTGAAAGGAAAAGTTACTGTCATGTGCTTTGTTCTCGAAGTGCTTGGATTACAGTTCCTCTGCAGTGTTTTTTCTAGAAGCAGATTTTTGTGCCTCTGGAAACATGTAAGGTCAACCTTTAAATAAGAACTACAGTAGGGCAAGAGGTAATTTTAGAAGGAGTATTTCAGAACTAGTGCTCTAGTAAAGATAAAACTATACACTTAAAAAAGAATAAAAAAAAAAAAAAAGAACTACAGAGGGTGGGATAATTATGAAAGATGATCAATGGGGGAATAAACATGTTAAACCTAGTACTTTAAAATACAAGAACATATTTACTCCTAAAAACAGAAATGGTATTTTGCTTCAGTGAAATCAGACTCACAAAGACTTTGCACACTTTGAACCTGTGCAGTAACTCACAGGGTTTATTTGCGTGGTTAGTTCTCATAATCAGAACCAAGATCACTGACTTTACGTTGTAGGGTGACATTTTTTTTCCAATAAAAATCTTTCAGTTCATCATGAATCAGGATAACTAAAGTTACTTTATACTAGTTTTGGTTGCAGAAACACTTGTAGAAGTTAAATGTACATACATGGATTGACTGAATAAAATAAACATAGTCTATTATTTTTATGATTAAATATTCAGAACAACGAAAGTGAAACTGAAGTCGCTCAGTCGTGTCCGACTCTTTGCAACCCCATGGACTGTAGCCTAATAGGCTCCTCCATCCATGGGATTTTCCAGGCAAGAATACTGGAGTGGGTTGCTATTTCCTCCTCCAGGAGATTTTCCCAACCCAGGGATTGAACCCCGGTCTCCCACGTTGTAGGCAGACGCTTTACCATCAGAGCCACCAGGGAAGTCCATTCAAAACATACTTACAGACATAAAAAATGAACTTATGGTTACCAAAGAGGAAAGGTGGTTGGGAGAGGGATAAATTAGGACTTTGGGATTAACATGTACCCACTACTATGTATAAAATAGGTCATCAACCAGGACCTACATTATAGCACAGGGAAGTCTACTCACTTTTCTATATTAATATGTATGGGAAAAGAATCTGAAAAAGAATAGGATCATGTGTAACTGAATCACTTTGCTGTGCACCTAAAACTAATACAACATTGTAAATCAACTATATTCCAGTATAAAATAAAAATTAAAAAAATAATAAGGACTTCCTGGTAGTCCAGAGGCTAAGACTCCATGCTGCCAATGCATGGGGTCTGGGTTCAATGCTTGGTCAGGGAACTAGATCCCACATGCTACAACCAAAGATCCCACATGTCGTAACTAAAGATCCTGAGTGCTGCAACTCAGTCCCAGCACAGCCAAATAAACAACAAAAAAAAATATTAAAAAGTAATAATAAAACTTATAAAAAATCACTAAGACATACAGTGAACTCCTGTGTATCTACCTCTCTGGTTAAGAAATAAAACAATACCAACAATATTAGCTTTGTATATTATTACCTCTTCCTAATCACACACACTCCCTTTTCCCTATTTCAGAGGACCCATTCAGTGTTTATCATTTTCATGTATGTCTTTATGTATGCTCTGTGTGTGTATGTGTGTGTGTATATATATGTATATATATATATCTGAGCAGTTTACAATTATTTGGAAAACATTGTTCTCACTGGTTTCTCAAATCCATTTTCAAAATATGTTTTCAAAGGAAAATGTGTCTTTCTACTCAGTTGTTGTTCAGTCGCTCAGTCGTGTCCAACTCTTGGGACCCCATGAACTGCAGCAAACCAGGCTTCCCTGTCCAGCACCAACTCCCAGAGCTTGCTCAAACTCATGTCCATTGAGTCGGTGATGCCATCCAACCATCTCATTCTCTGTTGTCCTCTTCTCATTCCGCCTTCAATCTTTCCAGCATCAGAGTCTTTTCTAATAAGTCGGTTCTTCCCATCAGGTGGCCAGAGTATTGGAGTTTCAGCATCAGTCCTTCCAGTGAATATTCAGGACTGATTTCCTTTAGGATTGACTGGTTTGCTCTCCTTGCAGTCCACGGGACTCTCAAGAATCTTCTCCAACACCACAGTTCAAAAGCATTTTTTCTTCAATGCTCAGCCTTCTTTATGGTCCTTATCTCACATCCATAATGACTACTGGAAAAACCACAGCTTTGACTATATGGACCTTTGTTGGCAAAGTAATGTCTCTGGCTTTGAATATGCTGTCTAGATTGGTCATAGCTTTTCTTCCAAGGAGCAAGCATCTTTTAATTTCATGGCTGCAGTCACCATCTGCAATGATTTTTGGAGCCCAAGAAAATAAAATCTCTCACTGTTTCCATTGTTTCCCCATCTATTTGCCATGAAATGATGGGACCAGAGAGCGTGATCTTCATTTTTTAATGTTTAGTTTTAAGTCAGCTTTTTCACTCTCCTCTCTCGTCTTCATCAAGAGGCTCTTTAGTTCCTCTTCGCTTTCTGTCATAAAGGTGGTGTTATCTGCATATTTGAGGTTACTGATGTTTCTCCCAACAATCTTGATTCTGGCTTGTTCTTCATCCAGCCCGGCATTTCACATGATGTATTCTGCATATAAGTTAAAAAAGGAGAGTGACAATATACAGCCTTGACGTACTCCTTTCCCAATTTGGAACCAGCCCATTGTTCCATGTCTGGTTCTAAGTGTTGCTTCTTGACTTTTATTCAGTTTCATATCCTATTCAGGAACCTCCTAATTCATCTTACCACTTGACTTTCTTTTATCCTGTGATTCTCCACAGCATTGAGAAATTTTCATAAAACCAATATCAGGTCATGCGACTGAAGGAAAATCCTTCAGTGATTTCCCACTAAATAAAATTTACATTCTTTCACTTGGTCTGAAATCTTCCCTTCCTTTCTCCCCAGTGACATCCCTGGGTCAGTCTTGTCCTTATTCACTATACTTCAACACTGGCCACCTTTTAGTTTCTGAAACACTTATGATGTTTTCAGGTTGAAAACATTCCTGTAGTCTTTACCTTCTGCCTAGAATGTATTCTTCATTCTATGTGCTCACTCCTTCAAATCTAAGTTTAAATGTTTCTTCCTCTAGGAAGCCTTCTGTGATCACTCATTCTTAAGTAATGCATCCTTTTACCTTTTCTGGTAGCACCCTGTAAGTTGGTGGTTGTTTATTTATTTATTGTGTATTACTTTTCAAATACCTATTTCTCTCCTTGGATTACGCATTTCTGGAAAGAGGAGCCATGTCTCTCTTCTGTTTTACTGTATACCTAGTCAGCTTGTAGACACACGTGAAATATCTGTTGAAAAAGAGTAGGAATAAAGAATTAATGGGGAAAATTATTTTTACTGTCCTCGTGTAGATATTTTTATGAAATCCTATGGATTGAAATATAAGACGTCTTTTGAGTCTTTAAGAGAAAAAAATAAGTTAATATATTTAGGAATCCCTTCTCTTTTAGTTAAGAGATTTTAAGAAACAGAAACTTAGACATAGTAGCTTTAACACAGTGGAATGTTGTTATTTAGTCACTCAGTTGAGTCTGACTCTTTTGTGACCCCATGTACTATAGCCCACCAGGATCCTCTGTCCATGGAATTTTTCAGGCAAGAGCACTGGAGTGGGTTGCCATTTCCTTCTCCAGGGGATCTTCCTGACCCCAGGATCGAAAACACATCTCCTGTCTTAGCTTTACCACTGTGCCATCCGGGAATTATTATAAATATAGAGGGGACCCAGAGGAATATGAACAAGTAGACCTCAGGAAGAATAGGTGACTCACAGACTCCAGCCCCTCATCTGTATTGATCTCTTGCTCTTTATGAATTAGATGTTCTCCCTTTTTTCCTGACCTATATATTTGTATCTTTGCTTGTACAGGGCCTGAAATATCTCAGAAAATTCTTCCATCACCCTTCAGCTCTGAGATTAAGCTCTTGGCACTATCTTTATATTTTTAAGATAACACTCTTCAGGGATAACGTAATTGGTCCTGCTCATGTTTTAAATAAGCCTGCATATTAACGAGTCAGATATATGTGTCACCTTAGGCTAGGTGTCCATCTTTTGTGCAGTGTTCTATGATAAGGGGTAGCCACTGGGGGAAGTCACATGACCTACAGGGCACTAAGCAGGTACCCTGCATGGAATCAGATTTTCTGAGATGGGTCATTGGTGGATCTGGAAAATCAAAATATTTCTGAGTGTGTATACTTCACGGACTGAAATTATTTAGTGTTAACCACTTTAAAATTTGGCATTTGATATTTATTAAATAAATATTTACTCTCAAAACTATATTATCAATCTCAAAAAATATCTCAAAAATGTATTATCCAGTCATAGATATTTATTTAATTAGAATGAGGAGTAGCACAGTTTTAATATAGAGTTTAATCTTAAAAATTATGGTCCTCAGAGTTGTAGTGATAGCAGTATTCCAAATCATTTTCGTGGTTTAGTTTTTCACACAGGGGTTGAGTAAAGGCAGCATGTAACGTCAGTCTATGTAAATTATTTTCATAATTATGTGCAAAGCAATATGAAATATTTGAATGCTTCCCGTTGTCTGAAAATTGGACTGTGAAAGCATCTTCTAACTAATACAGATTTAAAGACCTCCATTGCTATTATTCATAACAGTCTGATTTATAAATTATTTAGATTGTACATTAGAGAAGAAACTCTGTCGTATAGTGTCAACTGGCAGTAGATAGGAAATGAGACCTTCTTTTGGAGAGTAGTTCCTTGTCTTTATCATTCAGTTTATTTCAGTTATATTCATACTCAGTTTTTACTGATAAACTTTAAGCTTTCCTTTTTAAGTCTCAAAAGGTTTGGGGACGGCATACTGCAGACTTTTCCGGGGAGTGATTCAGGGCCACACATTGCTTAAAGTTTTATATCCCTGGTCCTACTGATTCTTACCTTCTCCAAACAGACTGCTGCCCTTCATCTTCATCATATGACTGGCCAACTTAGAAACAGTTTTTATGGTAGACTGATTATTATTGTCCAAATAAACCATGATCTTTGTCTCTCTAAAGAAATCCACATTATCTACTTTCATTTAAAGACTGAGTTCTGTCAGTTCTCAACATCAGCTGAGGTCTCTCAGTCCAAGAATTTGTTGATCTTGTATCTCAGTTGCTCCTTCTATGGTCTAGCAGGATTTCATTATGAAATGGCTTCTTCTGATACTCCTGGTATTCTTCTCTGTCTCCCCTTTTCAGGTACTTTAGCATCAACATCCATTATTTGGCATTTTTAACCAAATAATGATTTGACTTTTACATTATTTACCCAGAGCAATTGTGTCTAGACATACAGTAATCAGCTACCACTACTGTAATAGCTGATTGCGTTGGTTATAAAAGAAGCATAAAAGAATATCTAGGGTAAAACAGATCAACAGCCCAGGTGGGATGCATGAGACAAGTGCTCGGGCCTGGTGCACTGGGAAGACCCAGAGGAATCGGGTGGAGAGGGAGGTGGAGGGGGGATTGGGATGGGGAATACATGTAAATCCATGGCTGATTCATGTCAATGTATGACAAAAACCACTACAATATTGTAAATTAATTAGCCTCCAACTAATAAAAGTAAATGTAAAAAAAAAAAAAAGAACATTCTGGCCTCTTGCTTTTTAGGTTGTCTCATCAGGGTTTTCAGAAGCTCTTATTTTTTTAGAAGTTCCTTTAACATTTTGCTTCTTATCCATGTCCTGGTAATATAGCCCATTTTGCCCTTCTTTGTGAGAAATACTGCCAGAAAAATTTCCTCAATTGAACAGAACAGTTTCCTGCATGTTCCACTGACTCATTGACCTATTGAGTTGCAGCTTGGGCTGTGTCATTATCTGGTAGTTGTTTCTTTCTTACACACTTAGTGGTCATGGTCTAGTTGTTCTCCTCTTCCCAGTGAAGTAGGTGCATAGTACTTCTGACTAGTCCTCTTGTTTATGCTAATTGACAGATAGGCAAGGGTCCATTTTGTCCATAATGATCTTTAATACAGAGAAAAATTAATGCATTCTCAGTATTCAGAATCTGTTTTCCCATAAGTCAATTGAAAGGAATATTTATTATTATTATATGACCCTTTGTAAAAGCATGAATGATAGATATCCAATAGTCCTGGTAAAATCTCTAAGTGTTCTTTTTTCTGTTCAGCAGAGGAAAGCACATTATTGTCTAATTGTCTAATAATAAACTTTTAATTTGAAATATAAACAGCTTAAAAATAAGTGACTGGACTGAAGCAAATAATGCTGAACACATTCAGGTACAGTGAGTCTGTCTTGAAATACACAAAATCATCAGGCTTCTGAAAAACAGGTCTCCTTTGGGAGATGTAACTCTACCTATTCACCTATCTAGAAATATGATCCAGTTCTTGTCCCAGATATTATTTTTCTCCCAAAATTAGTTTAGTTGTTTTTTGTGTATGTCCAGTAGTGCATCGCCTGGAAATTTTATAAATATTCCTTGTTCTGTGAGAATTTTTTTTTTTAATATCAGAAGAGCATGATAGTGCAATACTGAAAGTCTCACTGTTAGCTGATTAGTTATAGTATAAATGTATAGATTAATGGATTATAATTGAAAGTTCACAAATATACATTTTTGGGTAGTTGATTTTGATGAGGGTGCCAAGACAATTCAATAAGGAAATAATGTCTTTCCAACAAAGTTGCTGGAATGAATGGATATTGATATAAAAAAAAAGAAGTTGTACCCTGCCCCATACATCTGTAAAAATTAACTCAAAAATCCATCAAAGGCCTGAATATAAGAGTTAAAACTATGAAACTCTGAGAAGAAAATCTAACTGTAAATCTTCATGACCTTGGATTAGACAATGGTTTCTTACATGATGCTGAAAGCACAAGCAACAAAAGAATAAAGACAAGAGATTTCATCAAAATTTTAAAATTTTGTGTTTCAAAGGAAACTATCAAGGAAGTGGAAAAAGAAAAAAAAAAAACCCAGAGAATGGGAGAGAATATTTGTATCCCATGTCTGATAAGGGCTTTGTATCTAGAATACATAAGGAACTCTTACAACTTAATGAATAAAGGGGTTCAGTTCAGTTCAGTCGTCCAGTCGTGTCTGACTCTTTGTGACCCGATGGACTGCAGCACACCAACCAGGCTTCTCTGTCCATCACCAACTTCCAGAGGTGGTTCAAATTCATGTCCATTGAGCCGGTAATACCATCCAAGCATCTCATTCATTTTTCTAAGATCAAGTGTAGTAGAAGAGCGATAGCCAGTTTAAAAGTGGACAGTAGTCATGTATGGATGTGAAAGGTGGACTATGAGGAAAGCTGAGTGCTGCAGAATTGATGCTTTTGAATTGTGGTGTTGGAGAAGACTTTTTGTGAGTCTCTTGGACTGCAAGAAGATCCAACCAATCCATCCTAAAGAAGATCAGTCCTGAGTGTTCATTGGAAGGACTGATGTTGAAGCTGAAACTCCAATACTTTGGCCACCTCATGCGAAGAGTTGACTCGTTGGAAAAGACCCTGACGCTGGGAAAGATTGAAGGCGGGAGGAAAAGGGTATGACCGAGGATAAGATGGTTGGATGGCGTCACCAACTCAATGGACATGAATTTGGGTAAACTGTGGGAGTGGGTGATGGACAGGAAGGCCTGGTGTGCTGCAGTCCATGGGGTCGCAAAGAGCCAGACTCGACTGAGTGACTGAACTGAAAGAATCTGGGTAGACATTTCCCCAAAGAAGATATGCAGATGGTCGATAAGCACATTAAGAGATCTTTGACATCATGAGTCAAGATGAAAAAGCAAACTAAAAGCACACACTTCATGCTCTCTAGAATACCTATAATAAAAAAGGTGGACAAAAACCAGCATTAGCGAGGATGTGGAGACACTGGAACCCTCATAAGTTGCTGATGAGAATGTAAAGTATTATAGTTACTTTGAAAAGCAGTTTGGAAATTACTCAAAAAGTTAAAAATAGAGTTACCATACTACCCTGCAATTCAACTTCTGTATATGCACCCAAACGAACTAAAAACATAGATTTACCAAAAGAATACCCCCACAAGAAAACCTTGTGTACTAATTGTCATGTCAGCATTATTCATAATAACTAAAAAGTGGAAACAGCACAACTGTCCAACCCTTGACGAATGAAGAAACGAAACATGGTATACCCATATATTCAGCCTTAGAAGGCATGATGTGCTGATATATCCTAGATAAATCTTGAAAATATGGTACTAAGTTAAAGGATCCAGACAGAAAGAGCACATATTGTATGATTTCATTTAAATGCAAATCCATGGAGACAAAATGGAAATTAGTATTTGCCAGGAGCTGGGGGAAGAGAGATTGGGTATAAAAGGCTTCTTTTTAGGGTGATGAAATGTTCTGAAATTAGATAATTGAGATAGTTGTACAATCATGTGAATATACTCAGAACTACTGATTTGAACACCTTTAAAGGCTGAATATTATGGTACTTGAATTATATCTGAAAAAAATAACTTGGAAGAGGGATGGGGAGAGCTTGTTAATCACACAAATTCTGTAGCCCCATAGGAGACTCAAGATTCTTGAAAGATATGACCCCAGAAATTTACATATTTAACAAATGTTTCTAGATTTTAAAATTCTGTGAAGTTTAAGGAATGCTCACATAATACTTTCATGTGCTTATATATTGAAATGTGTTTGGGCTAAAGGTTATATACTTTTTGATCATTTTAATCATCAGTAGCAACAATAGTGGAGAGTTATGGGGGAGCTGCCTTCTGTCCCATATGGGAGCTATTGAATAGTTTAGGCACAGTTCTTTTTGTGGAGGTTGAGAAGAGTGAGATGGAGAGGCATGAGAGTAGTGCACTTTTTCATTTCTTAGAATTCATTACTTGGCAAATTCTAGGAAGTAAAATAATAGTCCAAGGTAATGAATTCGGAGAAACACAAAACTTCAGGGAAATATCCAGCAATGTTTATGTGGTTGCTGTATGTTCAGATTGATTCTAGGGGTAAGAACCTCGTTCTGTTGATTCTTTTCAAGGCTATTTTGGTCATCTGTTACTATGGACCTATCAACAAAGCCAAGTTGACAGAAAACAGATGTGTATTTTAACAGCTAAACTTCCTCAGAACTGGTATCTGGATCAGTCTTGTTTCATGACAGTGCTGCAGCAGGACAAATTATGATTAAAAATAGTCAGGTATTTTATTTCATAAAGGTTTAGCTGAAGCGTAAGATGGAACCTTTTAAAGTTAGCAGTTGCCAAATAGGGAATGAAATGTGTCTGCATTTTGTTTTCAATGTGGATGATTTGTGAGGCTTTTTCAGACTTTCACTTTCACAAAGTCAGAAAATGATATCAGTCAGTCAGTCAGTTCAGTCGCTTCAGTTTGCAACCCCATGAATCACAGCACGCCAGGCCTCCCTGTCCATCACCAACTTCCGGAGTCTACCCAAACCCATGAACATCAAGTCGGTGATACCATCCAGCCATCTCATCCTTTGTCGTCCCCTTCTCCTGCCCCCAATCCCTCCCAGCATCAGGGTCTTTTCCAGTGAGTCAACTCTTCGCCTGAGGTGGCCAAAGTACTGGAGTTTCAGTTCCAGCATCAGTCCTTCCAGTGAACACACAGGACTGATCTCCTTTAGGATGGACTGGTTGGATCTCCTTGCAGTCCAAGGGACTCTCAAGAGTCTTCTCCAACACCACAGTTCAAAAGCATCAATTTTTCAGCACTCAGCTTTCTTCACGGTCCAACTCTCACATCCATACATGACCACTGGAAAAACCATAGCCTTGACCAGACGGACCTATGATCGTTAATAACATGTTTATATATACTAAACTTAAAAATCTCTTTGAAAACCTAAAATTTTTCCTTCTTAAAAAATTTCAAAGCTTTTTAAAGGTCAGATTCACAAATAACTTTTTCTTTTTTACAAAGAAAAGTGTGACTTGATACTCAGTGCTTTGTGGTTGATATCGGCACTCTTACGCTGACGAAGCCTATTTCTTTGTTTAACAGTAGAAATAGTTGATCAAGCTTAAAAGATTCTACACTTATATAAGTGGCTTATTAAAATGGTTTTGTTATATGTTAACCCAGTAGCATACTGAGATAAATGCTCTGATCAGTTAGGTTGTGGGAGCATGACTGTAAGTGGCTTTCCCATTTCTTTTTAGCTCATGTTCCTTCTGTACTATTAAATGGCAAACCGGAGTTATTTATGCCATAACCTGAAGGAGAGGGAATGTTTTTTCCTCAAAATATAGAGCATCGAATACTTGCTTATACTTGTGTATCAATTGATTCAGATTGAATCCTAAGCCAACATTTACTGAAGTCTGGTTTAGGCCAGTAACAGTAATTGATGATGGAGAAAAAGAACAAACATATTTTTGAAAGGAGGCAGGTTGAGGTGATCACATACAAATTAGACAGAAAGACTCTTCTATTGTGTTGAACCATATGGGTATGTCATTTTTGTAAATCAAAAGTCATTGAATATTGACAGTTTCCTGTGGTTCAACCTAATATTATATTGACACTAGTGATATATTAGGGTTGAGCTCTTAAGAAAAGGAACACCTGATCCAAACTGGAGGGAGGTCCACTGCTCAAGCCCATTATTGCTGGGCCATAATTGTCACTATATATATAGTGAATGAAGTCCTCTGTGATGTCTCTTTGACATATTTACTGTTTATCGTGTGTCTGAGAGTTTCGCAAACTCAAAGCTTCTGTATAGTTGCATATCATATATTTAAAATTCAGTTTTAAATTTTGCATTTTGCTCCACAGTAGAGCCAGAGCTGTTTTAATGTAAATGTTTTTTCCTAAAAATGTTTAAGTAAAAACTGTTTGTCCAAAGAGATATAGCATATTTGCTTTGGCTTTTCTTTCCCTCACACATAACTCACTGTTACCTCGGATTTAGCGTCTGCAGTTTGGGAAACACAGTTATATAAATGGGAAGCCACTGAAACTTTTAAATCAGGGTAATGGCATGATGAAATAGATATTTTCAAAAGGTAATCCTAGGAGAGTCAGAATAGTTGTGTGTGTCAGCTGACACATATTCATTGAGAATTCAGCATTAAGAGTGAATGCTGATATTGAAGATTATGGCTTTTACAGATTTATCCTCTATACCTTTTATCTTTTGCAGTAAACCTACATTTATGAGTATGTGGTGTAATGCCAAATTGTCTAATGGTGCTACATTGTTGCGGACTTACGGGGGAGGGAACACATTATATGATGTATGCAAAAATTTTAATTAGATTTGTATAGCCTTTTTTGAATATTTTCTTATATTTGGGGGGACAGGAGTTCATAGAGTACATTGGTGTGTTGCATCATTTCAGCAGGGTAACTAGATGTTTTTAAGGTTGGGTTATTAAAGGTTTATAAGAGAGTCTAAACGGATTCATGAGTTAATTTGCTTTTAAAGGCATTGAAAAAGAGTGAAAACTAGGCAACTCTCATCCCAAACATGAATGTGAGACAGACTGGTACTTAGAACAGTTAGGAGGATGCCAGGAAAGCAAAAACAGGGGAAGCATATGCTTCCAAGTTGTTTTCAAGTGAAGGTTTGTCTTTTGTCTTTAGAAAAGCAATAACCAGTAAATTCAACATTTAGGGGACTGGAGATACTCACTAAAGGGAAATGTTGTATTCATTCATCCAGTCATTCATTTATTTAAAAATATTGAATTCCTAATATATTCTGACACTGGGATAAACCTAGCAGATATCATGGTTGATAGAACAGATTTATTTTTCTATCCATGGAGCTAACAGGCTATTGAGCAGACAAATACTAAATTAATACAAAACATATGTGGTTATACATTTTGATGAATGCTATAAAGGGAAAGTACAAGCTGCCTCAAGATTTTTGTAATAAGTAAACCTATTTTAGATTAGGGTCTCAGGAGTGGCCTCTCTGAGTAGGTGACATTTAGAGCTGAGATCTGAGAGATCAGTACGCGAATTCTCAGCGATGGGTGGGGAAGGTCCATGTGGGAGGCTTTTGAGTGGGAGAAAATTGAAGAAAGGCAGAATTAGTAGATCACAGACAGCAGCTGGCCAAGAGGTGGGTGGACTCAAGTGATAACAGAGCTTGGCAGCCATGTCCAGGAGGACCTGGGATTTCATCCCAAGTGCAGGGAGGAACCAGTGAAGATCTATAAGATGGAATTGTGTGGTCTGATTTAATTGTTTTAGAGATCCGTATGGAAAACTGTGGAAAATTCTGAAGGAGATGGGCATACCAGACCACCTAACCTGCCTCTTGAGAAACCTGTATGCAGGTCAGGAAGCAACAGTTAGAACTGGACATGGAACAACAGACTGGTTCCAAATAGCAAAAGGAGTACGTCAAGGCTGTATATTGTCACCCTGCTTATTTAACTTATATGCAGAGTACATCATGAGAAACGCTGGGCTGGATGAAGCACAAGCTGGAATCAAGATTGCCAGAAGAAATATCAATAATCTCAGATATGCAGATGACACCACCCTTATGGCAGAAAATGAAGAGGAACTAAAAAGCCTCTTGATGAAAGTGAAAGAGGAGAGTGAAAAAATTGGCTTAAAGCTCAACATTCAGAAAACTAAGATCATGGCATCTGGTCCCATCACTTCATGGCAAACAGATGGGGTAACAGTGGAAACAGTGTCAGACTTTATTTTTTGGGGCTCCAAAGTCACCACAGATTGTGACTCTAAGCATGAAATTAAAAGACGCTTACGCCTTGGAAGGAAAGTTATGACCATCCTAGGTAGCATATTAAAATGCAGAGATGTTACTTTGCCAACAAAGGTCTGTCTAGTCAAGGCTATGGTTTTTCCAGTGGTCATATATGGATGTAAGAGTTGGACTGTAAAGAAAGCTGAGCGCCGAAGAGTTGATGCTTTTGAACTGTGGTGTTGGAGAAGACTCTTGAGAGTCCCTTGGACTCTCCAACCAGTCCATCCTAAAGGAGATCAGTCCTGGGTGGCCATTGGAAGGACTGATGCTGAAGCTGAAACTCCAGTGCTTTGGCCACCTGATGCGAAGAGTTGACTCATTGGAAAAGACCCTGATGCTGGGAGGGATTGGGGACAGGAGGAAAAGGGGACAACAGATGATGAGATGGCTGGATGGCGTCACTGACTCGGTGGACATGTGTTTGAGTAAACTCCGGGAGTTTGTGATGGACAGGGAGGCCTGGCGTGCTGTGATTCATGGGGTTGTAAAGAGTTGGACACAACTGAGCGACTGAACTGATTTGAACTGAACTGATGGCTGTGACTTATCAACTAAACCACAACAGTGGCTGCTGTGAATGCATTGAAGGGGAATGAGAAGACCAAGGAGACCGGTTAGGGACCGGTGCCCATAGAAGCTGGTAGTTGAAAGCGGCAGCAGAGGAGATGAAGGGCAGTGGGTGAATTCGTATTTCAGAAAGGAGAGCATGGTTGTTGTTATGGGCACGGTAAAGGATTGGAGGACTTGATGAATTCTGACAACTCAATGAGAAAGCATGAGATAGCATAGAATAGGGTTGAATTGAATCAGAAACGAATGACTACGTAGAGCCAAGAGCATGGTTTTAAGTGAATTTTCATTTTTTAAAATTTATTGTTTGGACCCAAAATGAGCTTTTATGATTGAAGGGCAAAACTATTTATAAGGTAAACCCTTGAGACGTATTATTGCTATGTTTCACTCAGGAAAAATACCTATCCGAGACGATGAAAAACATCACCCTCTTCCCAAAGCATTACACACACAGCTTAAAGATTGAGAAAGGAAAATATTGCAGGAAAATTTCTGATGAGTTCTTGGGTTTATTTTTTTAACTTCTGAAACCATGACCTCCTGTTTTGACCAATCCCTGCAAGTTTTTGGTTTGGAAAAAGAGATTTAGTGGAATTTAGTCTTACAAAAATTGGAAGTATCAAAAATATATAACATCCTATATCACTTTTATTTTTTGCCTTTTAACCTTTCATTTTCATTCTATAACTGTTACAGAAATTGTGCCTATAGAATCTGTTTTTTGTCTTTGTAAAAATATAATTCATGTGCTTGTTGAATCCAGGAATGAAATAGTATCTGAAGTAATGTCTATTTGCTTGCTGAGTTGCTGGTCAAAGAAGGAAAGGACTCACTTGCACTCTGTGTTTGGCTTTTAGCATATCTCCCAGGTTCTTAGTGTGTTTTTGGACAATACTTGGGATCATTTAGAGTCAAAGAAAAGAATTATGATGTGATTTGGTGGCAAAAAATTTAATTCTTTGTGATGTGTGGTTGACAATACCACAGATTATTGATTAAAATCAGTTTCGAAGATACAGTAATGATTTTATGATCCTTAAATTGTATATTAGATTTGTTCTTTTAATAATTTAGCAGTTTGAATTTTCCCTTTGAATTTTTATTCTCCTAGAAACCTCTCTTGAGTTGGGAGTTTTTATGTTAAGAGCTCTATTTTTAAGTTAATTTGCAGTAGACTTTTTACAATGTAGGATACCTCTTTCCTCTTTTGTATCCTCACACAAGTTTTCTTCAGCAAAATTGGATCAAATGTAACTTCCTCATCTAAAGTGAATCTTCAAAATGAAGTCTTAAATTATCTGTCACTGTTGTAAAGCTAATTAGAAAATTTGAGTTATTTTAAAAAGATATCAATTTTGACAGCTTGACCTTTATGACTTTTTTTTTTGTCATTCTTTTCACTGATGCATGGTGCCATCTGCTGTTTGTGGGAAGTACATTATATTTTGAATCACAAGGCAGAATAAGTATATAATGTCTAAAAGAAAAATGTAAAACTAAATGAAATGGAAAAGTCCAAGAGCGTGACCTGTGAAACTTTGAAGCCTGTGATTTATCTGCTTATTTTTATGTAAAATCATTTTTAATCTATTTTATTATTTCTTCATTAAAATATCATATTAAACTGGTAGAAGCATAGCTTCATTTAAAAACAGTGTCTCCTTTTGAGAATTTGATTAATTCAGATAGGAAAGATTAAAGCAGCAATTCTACTAACCATGAGATAACTATTATTAACATTTTAAAATCACTTTTAAAGTCTAGTTATCTCTAATAATTACTTGAATCACAGATTTTATACTCATTATATTGTCTTAATTTTGCTTTGTTGCTCACATCTTAGGTTTCCTTTAAGAGTTGAACATTTCTTGGTCCAGAGTAAGTAATCGATAAACTTTGTTGGTTGGTTGACTGAGTTTCACTTGGTTTGTTTTTTTGTGACTACCCTTGGCACCTTTTCCTAGATTCTTCTCCTGGCCATTGGTGTAGAAGCAGTGTAGGACTTGGAGGGAGAAAGACCTAGTTCCCCAGACATACACTGCTGCTCCCAGGCTCTGCAGCCTCAGACAAAGCTTTTCATTTCTCAGCAACTGTTTCCTTCTCTGTAAAAAGAAGATAATACTATTCATCTTTTAGGGGTTTTGGTGAGGATTAAATGAGGCAGTATTTCTTGCATGCCTGGCACAATCCTTTCTTTTCATTAAAATGTTATTATGTTGAAATTCAGTGAGTTTCCTTTTTATATTATTTTAAAGACACCTTTGTCAAGAGTCAGATTTTGTTATTATAAGATCATAAGCTCCTCCAACTGGAAGGAACGTTAGCAATTGGGTCTCAAATTTTATTATACATTTGAATCACCTGGTGATACTATTTAACTGCTAATTCAAATTCCAGTTGGTGGTTGTGGGATATAGAACCTGAGAGTCTGCACATCTAACTCACTCTTAGGTGTTGCTGTTACTGCCCCCACCAAGCACATGTTGTATAGCAAGGCTTTCAGTTCAGTTCAGTCGCTCAGTCGTGTCCGACTCTTTGCGACCCCATGAATCGCAGCACGCCAGGCCTCCCTGTCCATCACAAACTCCCAGAGTTGACTCAAACTCATGTCCATCGAGTCAGTGATGCCATCCAGCCATCTCATCCTCTGTCGTCCCCTTCTCCTCTTGCCCCCAATCCCTCCCAGCATCAGGGTCTTTTCCAGTGAGTCAACTCTTCACATGAGGTGGCCAAAGTATTGGAATTTCAGCTTCAGCAAGGCTTTAGAGAGTAACAAAAAAATGAAACCCTTGGCAAAGTTCTCCTGTTTTTACTTTTAAACAGTTAATCTCCTGTACCAACCATCAGAATTGCATTTCTTTGTAGGGAAGGAAAGGAATCCAGTCTCTCTCTCCAGAAGACATTGCAGACAAATGTCTTAACTCTTCACTCTCAGAAGTAACACTGTTTAGAGAATGACATGCAAGACCTAGCCATTTAATGCCTAAGCACTCTAACCTCCAGATACTTAGTTGGAACTAATTCAAAATGCAAGGACAAGTTTTATTTGTTTGTAACTTGTTACCCATTTAGATTGTCTTTAAAAGTTTACGGCATGAAAAAATGAAAAGCTAAGCAGATTAGTTACAAAAACTCAGAATATAAATTCTATAACAATTACTTGACTGAAATAAGACTTTTGGGGGGGATGCATTGAATATACAGTGCTTCTCTCTGGATGTTTGAACTTTGCCCCTCGCTAGTTATTGTATTTAAACCTGAGTCCTCAGTGCACCCTGTGTGTTCACTGGGACATAGTGTCTGTGCACCTATTCTCTGAGCGGGAAGGGCTTTACTTGTACCCAGGCATAGAGTTGTTCACACCTGTGTGGTCATCAAGCCCAGTCACACAGTTTCGGCGTCCTAAAGGAAATGAAAGCGGCATAAAATAAATTCAGCTTTGGAACATATCAATTTGGTTTAAAATGTAAAAATTATTGCCCAGAGAATAATTTAATGGGCAGAATGATTTTTTTCCAAGTTCATGCTGAAGTGGAAAACAGCATTGTCCTTTTTGCCTTCCTCCCTTGAGGGTGCCTCTAAGAACAACCTCTTTCTTGTTTGAGGACTTTCTACTTTTACCTAGTGCAGTTCACTGCCCTCAGAAACAACTAGAAGGTCGTGAGGGCCGCTAGGAATTGTATAGATAGTTTTCATTGTCATTCTGTTTGCACACATGTAGATATTCCCTCTGAAATGCATGCTCATCCTATTGTTTGGGCTTCCAACTGGCACTAGTGGTAAAGAACCCGCCTTCCAGTGCAGGAGACATAAGAGATGGGGGTTTGATTCCTGAGTCAGGAAGATTCCCTGGAGGAGGGCGTGGCAACCCACTCCAGTGTTCTTGCCTGGAGAATCCCACGGACAGAGGACTCCGGTGGGCCAGTGTCCAAGGGGTCGCAAAGAGTTGGTCCTTCTGTTTAGGGTTCAGTCCGTCCTATTGATTAGTCTCAAAAAGGAACTTTATACTCTGGTAACTTCTTCGGGTTTTTAGTTCTTTTTCTTTTCTCAGCATTTGTGAGAAATAGATTACAATACTATTTTGATAGATATTATTTTTCTATTGACTAATCCAGGAAACAAAACAAAGCAAAACCGAAACCTTTATACACTAGACCCGCAACCTAAGACTTCTTTTTCATGCTGTCCTGACTGTCTTGCTTTACTGTTATTCATAAACTCACCTGCCGTTTACATTTGTAAGATGCCCGGTCACTCCTCCAGTCTCAGAAAGGCTAGATTCTACAGGCATATTCTGTAAATGAGGCTTGCTTCTCAGACTTTGGCATTGGTAATATTGGTGCCTTTTTTGTTACATATTCTAGTGACTGAGAGCTTAAAAGACAGCCATGTCTCTATAAATCAGTCTATTCTTTATTTGAAATCGGAAAATCAGGTGTTCCTATTGTATATAAATTTTAAAGAATCATGGATTGTTCACCTTGGAAAATACTCCATGGGTAGTTCAAGTCAAGAGCCCTTATTTAAAAAGAAGGGGACTTCGTGTAAATATGACAGGACAAGCTATAAGATCCATGACTGATCCTCAAGTTCAAAGCAGGAGAAGCAGTTTGGTTAGGAATTGAGTTGAATACTTTGAGTATACTAGGTAATTCTTCAAAAGCTGTCTGTACTCTTTGGACCAATGCTACAGTATACTACCTAATTTTTTTGTTTTGTTTTGTTTTTTTCGTAGGAAATGTTATAAAAGCCTTGAAGAGAGTTCATAGGTAAACAGTGAAACAATTTACAATAGTACATATGAAGACAGATTAGGAATTAAGAATATTTAAACTTGAAAAGGGTGCCTTCAGAAGTATCTCAGTGACATGGAAAATTGCAACCAGGTGTTTTCCATTTCCTTTGCAGACAGAACAAAAGGAAGTAAATTTATACTATAGTAAAAGGAACAGCAGTTAGACGTGAAGCAGATCCACACAATGAAGCCAGTAAACACTGCAATAGAAGGGATGTTCAGCTTCCTGGTTGTCTTCCTCAAATTCTCTGGTTTTTATCAGTATCTGTTTCCTGTGGTTGAGATTTGACATCTCAAGGCTTGAGTCAGGCACGTCCAGAGTTCTACCTCAGCTCAGTGACCTTGCACTGTCTAATAGTGGCTATTATAGGCAAGGTAGCAGCCTAACCACGGGAAACTCCCTACATTATCAGTGCAATCAAGCTCTTTTATTAATACGACTTTTAAAAACTGCAACTAGCCATTAAGGAATAAATACTCAAAAACTAAATTAGTCAGCTTCATTATTTTCTAAGAAGCAAAAGCTATAAACATGTCTCTTTTCTATTCATTTTTCAAGTGTATTAATCCTTTGATCTCTTTCTCCTGAAGTACTAGCTATTTTTATTTCCTAGTGATCTAAGCTTTTCCTGTTAAGACTGAGTCTTTGATATGATCATATTGATTGGAAGAAAGAAAAGATTTTTTCGAAAAGTTATACAAGAAATGTATAGGTCAGCTTTTATCAAAATATGGAGCAAATTCCTTAAGATCTTGAATAAATGAAATTCCATATACAAATTCTGGGAAGTCCAGTTTTGTAGACTACCATAATATGGTGTTCAGATATGCAGTGCTGAATTGTGTGTTCTAAGTGCCTCACATTTAATTCTCATAACAGCCCTCTGAGGTAGGTCACTGTTTATGAGGAAACTGAGGCAGAGACAGCTTGTAAGTCATTTCTCTAAGTCATCCAGTTAGGAGGAACTGAAGGGTTGATTCAGACTTGGGAAGGCTAACTCCAGAGTCCATCTCATAACCCCCGATACCCTACTGCCTTTTCTGTCTTTCATGGAGCCCAAGTATCTCTTGAACTGATAGTAAGGAAGACCAGGTTCTGGACAGTTGCAGGAGTCAAGGAGGGCCAGCAAGAGTGGAGCACCTGGCCCCACCCGGACCCCCGCCAGCTCATTCTGCTCACTCACACTTTCCCTCTCCACCCTCTGGAATCCCAGGCAGTTCCACAGTGCACTATGCCTCTGTTTCTCTCAGCCCTTACAGGGGCCAGGCTGTTGGTTTTCAGCGTCTTCCTCTCAGAACTCCTGCCCAGTGTGAGTTTATTCCTTGAAATCTGTTCAAGCATCCACTGCTTTGTGAAGCCATTCCCAGTTTACGCTACTGGAACTCATGTTTCTGCCTTTGGACCCCCCTGTGTTGTCATGTACATACCTCTCTCACTGTAGTTGTCTTCATTCATCTGACAACTATTTATTGAGCACTACTCTGTGCCAAGTACTGTTCTAAATGGAAAAATCAGTCAGTTCAAACTTCTGAATTAATGACGCTATCAAAGTTAAGGGAAAAAAAGTAGGGTTTTGAGCAGTCATGTGATCTAATGTCTCTTTTAAAAGGGTCACTTTTAACAGAGTGGCTGCTGGTTTGACAACAGACTGGAGGACCAACAGGTAGAAATAGGGAGACCAGAAGGCTATAGCATGAATCCACATCAAGAGGGGATGGTAGCTAGGCATAGAGTGGGAGCAGTAGAGATAGTAAGAAATAGTTGAATTATGGATATATATTGAATGTAGATTCTATGAGATTTGCTGACGGATTGACTGGGGGTCGTGAAAGAAATAGAAGAAAATTCTCAAGTTTTTTGTCTGAACAACTAGAAGAATGCAGTTGAATGACAACTGGGGTGGCAAATATTGGAGGGAAAACAGGTTTGTGGGGAAAAATAAAGAGTTCAGATTCAGACATGACAGAGATTCCCAGATGGACATGCAATAGAGATCTTGAGGTAGCTAGATAAATGAGTCGAGTGTAAAGGAGAAAGTGAGACTAAAGATGCTGGTTTTTGGAGTCATCAGTACATAGTATGTATTTAAACAGGGTTTGATGGCGTCACCTCGGGAGTGTCAATAAAGGAGGATCAAATACTGAAGCTGTGGCACCCAGGATTTGACAAGAAAGTATGAAGAATCCTGCAAAGGAGACTGTAGTGGTCAGCTTGGTAGGGGATCTTTTCATGCCTTTCTTAGAGCATGCAGTGTTCAAGGGCAGAGCTGTGGTTTATTTCCTTATAGTTCCTAATATAGTTGTTGGTAAGTGTTAGTATATTGAAGGTAGGATTAGCTCTTAGTAGGAACACAAAGTGTGACTATAGAGATCTCTGGAGCGTGCTCAGTTGCTTCAGTCCTGTCCGGTTCTTTGTGATTCTGTGGACTGTAGCCCATCAGGCTCCTCTGTCCATGGGATTCTCCAGGCAAGAATATTGGAGTGGGTTGCCGTGAGATCTCAGGAGAGGGTGGGATTCAGAATGGAAAGCAGGTCCAGTAAGGCTTTCTAAGCCCTGCCCAAATGGGTAGGATTTGGAAGCAGGACCTCATTTCCAAAGAGGGGATTAGCAACAATAAGGTCCCTGCCCTAAAAAAGCCCGGAGAATTGAACAAGTTCGCAGGTAAAAATTATAGAACCAGAGGTCAAATAGACAAATAGACAAAGGTAAAAATTCAGAATAAAGGTAAAATAGACAAAGGTAAAAAGTCAGAACCAGAACTCAGTAGGAGTTCACTGGTACTCTGGTTTTCACCTTCCAGAGTAATGGAAATAAAAGTAAAAATAAACAAATGGGACCTAATTAAACTTAAAAGCTTTTGCACAATGAAGGAAACTATAAGCAAGGTGAAAAGACAGTCTTCAGAATGGGAGAAAATAATAGCAAATGAAGCAACTGACAAAGGATTAATCTCAAAAATATACAAGCAGCTCCTGCAGCTCAATTCCAGAAAAATAAACGACCCAATCAAAATATGGGCCAAAGAACTAAACAGACATTTCTCCAAAGAAGACATACAGATGTCTAACAAGCACATGAAAAGATGTTCAACATCACTCATTATCAGAGAAATGCAAATCAAAACCACGATGAGGTACCATCTCACACCAGTCAGAATGACTGCTATCCAAAAGTCTACAAATATAAATGCTGGAGAGGGTGCGGAGAAAAGGGAACCCTCTTACACTGTTGGTGGGAATGCAAACTATTATAGCCACTAGGGAGAACAGTGTGGAGATTCCTTAAAAAACTGGAAGTAGATCTGCCATACAACCCAGCAACACTACTGCTGGGCATACACACCAATGAAACCAAAATTGAAAGAGACACATGTACCCCAGTGTTCATCGCAGCACTGTTTATAATAGCCAGGGCATGGAAGCAACCTAGATGTCTATCGGCAGACGAATGGATAAGAAAGCTGTGGTACATATACACAATGCAATATTACTCAGCCATTAAAAAGAATGCATTTGAATCAGTTCTAATGAGGTGGTTGAAACTGGAGCCTATTATACAGAGTGTCAGAAAGAAAAACACCAATAAAGTATACTAACACATATATATGAGATTTAGAAAGATGGTAACAATGACCCTATATGTGAGACAGCAAAAGAGACACATGTAAACAACAGTCTTTCGGACTCTGTGCAAGAAGGTGAGGGTGGGATGATTTGAGAGAATAGCATTGAAACGTGTATATTATTATATGTGAAACAGATCGCCATTCCAGGTTTGATGCATGAGACAGGATGCTCAGGGCTGGTGCACTGGGAAGACCCTGAGGGATGGGATGGGGAGGGAGGTGGGAGGGGGGTTCAGGATGGGGGACACATGTACACCCATGGCTGATTCATGTCAATGTATGGCAAAACCCACTACAGTATTGTAAACTAATTAGCCTCCAATTAAAATAGATTAAATTAATTTAAAAAAACTTAGTCTTAAGAGAAAGTCAAAGGACGTCTATTATAAATGAGACACGAGATGAACTAGGGTCAAAGCTATCTTCATGCTCAACCTATTGAATACTGGATTGTAGAAGTGCTTACCTTTCTGTGTGACTGAGACCTTGCACTAATACCAGTAAGAATCGGTACATTAAGAATCAGTCTTCCAGGGTGGAACTCAGGAAGTGAACTTACCAAATCCCCCGCTTTGTTATTTTTAACCTGTGCTCCCCATTTTATTATTTAAGAATCTTACTTACAGAGAGGTTGAGACAGTTGCCTAAGTTCTGAAACTTTCGGTTTACAGAATTAATGAATTCTACCGTGAATTTCCAGATTGTTTAATAGGAGCAATTTACTGTGTTTAAATGGGAATGAGTTTCACAGAATTAATTTCTGGAATTTCTCCCTATAATTATAGAACTTTTACAACAACTCCTGTATTCTTGGGCTTCCCTGATGCCTCAGCAGGTAAAAAATCCACCTGCAAAGCAGGAGATGCAGCAGAGATGGGTTCAATCCCTGAATCAGGAAGATCTCCTGGAGGAGGAAAATGGCAAGCCACTTCATATTCTTACCTAGAAAACCCCATGGACAGAGGAGCCTGATGGGCTATAGTCCATGGGGTTGCAAAGAGTTAGACACGCTTGAGCGACTGACACACTCACTGTATTCCTGTTGCTGCAGTGTCCTTTGTTAATTAGGTCCTTTTGTTTTATGATAGCTCTTACTTTTAGCTTGCTTTTTTGTTGTTTTTTGTCATTTAGTAGATCTTCAGACCAAACTAGCTGAACTAATTCTACTATTTTTTCCTAAATGGAGACACCTCTTCACCATGGCAGGTTGATCTGTGATTTCTTGTATAATTGCTTGACGTGAGACCAGCTATCTACCTCCTTCAGATAAATACCTTTCTTTTGGTCAGCTCTTAATAAAGGAAAAAACTCCCCATCCATTTTATAGCTTAGAGTAATTGTGAATAACCTGAATTATATCCTAGAGCAATCAAATGACTATTCTTCATGGTACCTGAAGTCTTCAGTATTTTGTTCCATGGTCGCTAATTTCTAACAAAAAATGATTTGCTATATAAATCATAGTGCTTAATTGAAATTATACTGGAAGCTTATTTACTTTTTGCTTTCTAAAAAAGTGGATAATTATTATGGCTCATGGGTCAGAGGTTGTAGATTTTACATATCCCTGATGTATGAATGGATAAGTAGAAAAGGGAAAATTGTACCATAAATTATTAAGGCTGCTGTCCAAAAAATGCTTGACAGGAAACATCATAAAGCTATAGAAAATAGGACCTTTGCCAACTTCTAACTGTTTAGTATTCAAGGAAAATCAATGCTCATCAGAATATTTTGTTACATCTAAGAATCTGTCATTTCTGTTTTGTTTTGTAAACATTTTTAGTTTCAAGATTAAGTTTTCATATTGCAGTAAAAAAATTACTGCTATTTTCAAAAGCATGTGTATTCTCTCTTCTAGTAAGGAATGTGATTTCTGGTCAAGCAGATAATATGTATTTATGTTAAAATTTGGGGCACATTTGTAATTGATGAGCAAATGTTGACTTTCATTGGAATTTTTAAAGGAAACAATATTAATAGCTTGTTTTCTCTGAAATCTTTTCAATTACTAGTTCCACAAAATTAACTTGCTAAATTGAAATTTTGTTGCTTAGTTTTTCATTATGTGCTGTTCTTTTTTCACCATTAATCTGCCAAATTTTATTACTTTAAATTTTTGCTGTTGGCATTTTTATTGTGCTGAACTGAGTTTATTGTATTTCCTGTAGATTCAAAAATAGACAGTTGTATATAGTTTCCTATAAAATAGAATAATACCACCTGTATATAAATATGTACACATATATACATGGACATAAATCACTGAAGACATTTGTGAAATTGGATAAGTAACCTATTTTCAACAGTTTTCAAAGTGGCCACTTTATATTTTTTTCTGCTGACAAAAGATGGGGCGTATAGATTAGCCTGCAGTGGATCCTGAGGTTTATGTTTTTATTAATCATTTTATCAGATATTCATCAGATCTCTCCATTATTTCTGCATTCATTGAAATAAAAGGTCAGATATTTTCCATTATAAAATTCACCCATGCAAAAGACTGAGTTTTCAATGCATTGTTTTCTATACATTATGTTTTAGTTTTATGTTATATAGAATTATGTTTATATTTTATAAAGAATGTAGTATGCTTTTTAGAATTTGTCATATATTTATTTTTAAATACATAAAACTTAATTTATCTTGATATTTTAAGCACAAGTTTTTTTTGCATAGTTCAAGTAAAATGTGGTGTATTGATTTACTCATTGTAGAAGCATCGACCTTCTATTCTTAGTGGGTTATTACCAACATTAATGTACTTGAAAGGACCATTCATTAGAGAATTGAATATGTTCCAGTTTTTGATTACACATGATTGGTATTAATGGTTTCCAGAGAGATTATTTAACATCTTCATTTATTTGACCACAAGTTCTAAAAAGCTATACTGAGCTCCATATCAGTGTTATTTTTTTAAAGATATATTAGTTGCTTCTGTTTCTACCATCATCTTCAGCTAGATTCCATATCTCTTAATTACATATGCTACAATGCAGCACACAGTATTTTCAGTGACATTTAATATCAGTGTTTGACTAAGAGCTTTCCACATATGACCTTTAGAAACATTTTAAATGATATGAAATAGCTATAAGCAGACTCTAAGGCATCTTTAGATGTGCTTGTTAGAGGCATTGTGTTATGATTCCCACACTTGGCTACATACTATAATCACCTGACCCCACCCAGACCAATAAAATTAGATCTGGGAGTGTTAGGAAAGCTCCCCAGGTGATTCTAATGAGCAGTTAGTTGTCTTTCTAACTTTAGATAATGCTCTGTTCTCCCTCTGAATTCATATTAGAGACTCTTGGCAAGTTCTTAAAGATACAAGTGGCCAGGCTCTAACCTGGAGAAATTGTTATCTGAGGTGGGACTCCTGCATCTGTGTGTCATAAAAGCAGCACAGGTGATTCCAATGAAAATCCTGGCTTGAGAACCACTTATCTAATGACAAAAGAACTGCATCAGAAGGAAACTTAACCATTCCATTTCTATTTTTGTGAATTAAGATAAATCACCTAGTGTATTTGAGGTTCCTTTGTAAAATGGAGGTATTACCGTTAGCTTATATAGCCCCAGGTATTGTTCCAGTTGAATGGAACCGTGTACTCAGAAGTCCTTTGTGCTAAAGCCTCTGTGAGATGGTAGCAATGAGAGCTTACCATATAGTGGCTTCTGTAACGTGGTGCATGTAGTTTATTTCTAAGTCCTGTGTGGTTTTTGGCAGAAAGAAGCTACATGTATCTCTGAGGCAGAAAGAAATTTGGGCTCCTTGGCTATCTCCAGGGTATATTACCCTGGTTTTTAAAGTTTGCCTACATTTTTTACTCAGACCAGGCTGCTAGTGGCTCAAGGTGGTAGGGGACCAGCAGTGGAGGGGAAAATGAAGCTGCCCCATCTAGAGATTTGAAAACATTTGTGAATTCCTATAATTAGTAACATTCTTCTTATACCTCCACAGAGACATGGTGGGCAACAGTGGAGTTGTTTACCTGATTTAACTTTCCATACTCATTTTCAGTACTTTCCTCCTGTATCTCTTTCACCTCTACTGTCCCTGGTGTTTAAGCATCACCAACATTTACCCATATACTGAGTGAGGACAGAAGAAAGAGAAAGGGTCTCCAAAGATGAATACACTCATTAGTGGTTTCCCACCATGACACAGCCTCAGGACTTCAGCTCTGGAGGGGTGAGAGTCACCTATGCAGGGCATTCCCTGGTGTGTTAGTCTAGATGTAGCCTAGCACTGGATTCATCAATCAAGCAAAATTACATACAATTTCTTGAGGCTTTTAAATCCTCTCCACTGTATATTCGACTGAAAATTCTTGTTTTGTTTGATTTTTTGACATGATTCTGCTTTGGGATTACTTTAAATATCAGTTCCTACTTATCTCTGAAGACAGTGATTACTGTGTGATTGGTTTTGTTTTCCTGGTGCACTATACTGTAGTTCTCAGATTTGTAAAGAGGTGGTGAACCTTCTGGGACAGAAAAGATGAACATTCTATAAAGTAACATTCTATAATTTAGTGTTACTATCCAAGAGCTTACTTTTTTTAATATTTAAGAAGGAACTGAGTGTAACATGTTTATCTCTTCAAATAACCTGAAAAGGAGACTCATCAACCAAAAAAAAAAGTATGTAGTTAATATCAAGAAATTGTAGGAAGAAATTAGTTTGAAGAACATTTCATGAATTTTAATTCTCATCAAAGATTTTCTCTTTGATCCTGACAACCCTATTTATGTCATCCATTTCTTCAACTAATTCTGAGTACCTGCTCTGTTCCAGGTAGGGTCCTAAATGATGGAAATATACCAGTAAAGAAAGGCAGGTTTCTACCCTCATGTAACTTACAGGGAAATAGAGACTGGTGAATGGGTAGTTACCCATCAGTAGACTGAATGCTGTGATGTGGAGATCATGGGTATTTTGAAAGAACTCTATTGAGGGGTGTCTAACCCAGCAATGGAAAGCCAAAAAGCCTCCCAGAGGAATTAGCATCTAATCCCAGACCCAAACAAGGAGAACAGTAATTAAGAGAAGATGGAAGAATGTTCCAGGTAAAGAAAAACACCATAAAGTCCAGAGGTACAGGGCATGGTCTAATATGGGGGAATATCTTAAAAACCTATTTTTCATCTCCCCACAGCTGTTAGATCACTAAGGAGGGTGGGATATAGGGGGAGTTGGATACCACCAGTGAAACCCCTAACAAGCAGCCGGGGGCAGAGTGCCATTCCCTCCTGACATGGTAGGTGATGTGATAGCATCCCTTGAGAGCCTTATCAAAGAGGACCTTACAGTCTACCAGCAGGTCTAAACCTTCTTATTGGGATTACCTAGATTAGCACAGTAAAGGGAAACACCTGTTTTTCCCTTCTATTATAGGGGGAAAATCTCAGTTAAGTGTACCTCCTATATTTCTTCTCGGTGTGTTTCCTTTGCACGCACACTCCTAACACACTCAATTCTGACACTTTTAGTCTCTCAATGTGTGGCTGTTTTTTCCCACACCAAGCACTTCCCTGCAACACCACTTGGGTGTCCCACAGTTTACCTCATTTCCAACACCATCTATGTGGATATAGTGTCAGGTCCCACAGGTTAAAGTCTTGCTCCCCCAATACCTGCTCCCACTCTACCTCGGATTCCAGGTGCAGGTAGTAGCTCCCCCAGGTCACACACAGTTCTGTCCTTTTTGGCTAGACATCAGAGGCTCCCTTGACCCCCTTCTCAGGCTCAATTAATTTGCTATAGGGGCTCACAGAACTCAGGGAAACGTTGACTTACCTTTCCCGGTTTATTGAAGAGTATAATAACGGATACAAATGACAGCCAGTTGAAGAGATGCCTAAGACAAGGCCTCAGGGGGTCCTGAGCCCAGTGTCCCCATGGAGCTGGGTGCATTACTCTCCTAGAGCAGATGTGTTCGTCAACCTAGGAGCTTTCCAAATCCCGTACTACTGGGATTTTTATGGAGGCTTCATAACACAGGCTTAATTGATCATTAACTTTATCTTCAGCCCTTCTCCTTACTCAGGAGGGTGTGAAGTAGACCGGGAAATTCCAAGCTCCAATCTTGGCTTGGTCTTTCAGTGACCAGCCCTCATCCAAGAGCCATCCAGGAACCCACCCACAGTTACTTCACTGGAACAAAAGAAACTTGTATCACTCAGGAAATTACAGAGGTTTCAAGAGCCCTGTGTCAGGAACTGGGCTCAAAGATCAGGTAGTAGAACAGAGATGCTCCCAGTGTTCTTATCAGTTTGGAAATTACAAGGGTTTCTGGAGCTCTGTGCCAGAGGCCAATATGTATTTTCTGTTGTCTCAGAAGTATATATTTAATGCCGCTCAAGTTGGTATATTAATATATACCTTAGTAATAAATCTATACACTCTCACATATCTCTTAGCTACAGGTCTTCTGGAACCATGTTTAGTCTGAAGATGCAGTATTAAAATATCTCCATTGTTAATTCAGCTAACTTTTAAAATATCTTCTCACTTAATAGCTTCAGATCTGAGGAAAATGTATAGTATACCATGGTCCTTTCAAACACTGTCTCTGCAGACAGACTGCTTATCTTGAATCCTAGCTTCAATGATTTATGTGTGATTTAGAGTGAATTAATGAACCTTCAGCAGTGTGTTTCAATTTCTATATCACTTATACATCTATATCCCTCTCATCTCTTATCTTTTTTAGTTTAAAAGAAAGGTGAGGGTGTAGGTACAAGAATTCTGATAGAATTCATATACTTTCTGGCTTCTAGGTGAGTTGGGCCAATGGAAATTAGCAGGAGATGGGAGGACAGAAAGAATCAAGATCAGCTGGTAGTTAGGAATTGGTGAGGTTACTTTGTCCTTATGAAGGGCATCAGTAATACCCCTGCAGCATGGGATGGTTGACAGATAACTGTAGCTAGAAGACAACATAATCCAAGACTCATCCTGACTTAAGGGGATTTGAGGAGAACAAAGGGTGATTGCCAGAGTTCATTGCCAATAGGGAATCTTTATAGAAACTACAACATGTTTTCCTCTCCTTTTTTTTTTTTTTGCCCAGGGACAATGTTGTCTGTTCACATTTTTATCTCATATTCTTTTCCTGTCCTTGGAAGAGGATAACTTATCCATCCATGTAAACTTAAAAATGCTAGTATATACTAAGCAGTTCTCAGAGTGCCTGGCACACAGATTTGATGAATACTTGTCAAAAAACTGTAATTTATTTCTCTTATTTCACATGCTTTGTTTTTGAAAGGTTTATTTATTTCAGATGTGACTACTAAGAGTTCTTCCCAGAGTCACATGTAATTAAGGACTCAGACTTTGTAGATATACCACTTTTCAGTTGTTGTTGTTCAGTTGCTCAGTCATGTCTGACTCTTTGCGACCCCATGGACTGCAGCACACCAGGCTTCCTGGTCCTTCACTATCTCCCTGAGTTTGCTTAAACTCATGTCCATTGAATCCGTGATGCCATCCAACCATCTCATCCTCTTGTCGTCCTCTACTCCTCCTGCCCTCCACCTTTCCCAGCACCAGGGTCTTTTCCAGTGAGTTGGTTCTTCCCATCAGGTGGCCAAAGTATTGGAGCTTCACCTTCAGCATCAGTCCTTCCAATGAATATTCAGGGTTGATTTCCTTTAGGATTGACTGGTTTGATCTCCTTGTTGTCCACAGGACTCTCAAGAGTCTTCTCCAGCATCACAGTTTGAAAGCATCAATTCTTTGGCATTCAGCCTTATTTATGGTCCAACTCTAACATCCATACATGACTGCTGAAAAAACTATAGATTTGATCACACAGATCTTGTTGGCAAAGTGATATCTCTGCTTTTCAGTATGCTGTCTAGGTTATTCATAGCTTTTCCTCGAAGAAGCAAGTGTCTTTTAGTTTCATGGCTGCAGTCACCATCCATGCTGATTTTGGAGCCCAGGAAAATAGTCTGCCACTGTTTCCATTGTTTCCCCATCTATTTACCATGAAGTGATGGAACCAGATGCCATGATCTTAGTTTTCTGAATGTTGAGTTTGCTGAAAAAACGAATCCTAGGTACTTCCCTGGTGGTCCAGTGGTTGAGAATCCTCTGGATTCTGTCTTTTAATGGAGGGGACGTGGGTTTGATCCCTGGTCTGGAAACTAGGATGGTATGTGTGGCAGGGCAACTGAGCTTGCAGGCCACAAGTAGAGAGAAGCCCATGTACCACGAGGAAAGATCCTGTATGCTGCAAGTAAGACCTGAGGCAGCCAGAACTAAAGTAAACAAATAGAATATTAAAAACCAACAGGTCTAAGTCAAGCAAAGATAATCACCTGTGACTAAACTGACACATTCATGTTACATTTACTTCTCATCCCTCCCCCTTCTCGAACTCTTCTTCACCACTCTACTTAGGAAAAAATTCACAATTCTATAACAAAAATGGAGAATATTTAATAAAACTGGGGGAAGGAAGGGTGACAGTCCTCCAAGTTTTTTCATATTTTATATTATTTTAGTGAATTAGTTGTAGACATAAGGGAGGACTTAGCCATGAGGGTTTTAACGCATTAGGACTTAAATGAATTTGTATGCAAAGCTTCTATGAAAGTCTCAGAAATCTTTTTTTCTTTTTTTGGTAAAGCTGCTTCTTGGTTTTCAGTGCTACAATCCTGCCCTCTAGCGGGCATTCAGAAACAAACCAAAAGCCAGAATATTGCATCATTTTACTTACTACTCCATCAAAGTCCATTATTTAGTCATTCTAAAAAATTGAACTTGTAAAGTACTTATAATACAAGAAGCACAGAATAAAGTAAAATACTTTTTTTGGCTGAAATTTACAGTATTCTTGCTATAGCACCTATATTTAAAGAGCAGCCAGTATTTACTTCTTTATATTTGCATGGTAATTATCTGTCACCTTCTCTTTTCTGTGGGGGAAAAAAATTCAGTGCGATCACAGAAGTAAGAAATTTATCAAAGAGAAGCCAAAGGGATTCTTTCTGGTTACCTGATGTTACAAACTATGCCAAATCCGAGTGACTTTATTTTTTTATTTTTTATTTTTTTATTTATTCATTTATTTGGCTGCACCAGGTCTTAGTTGCAGCATGTGGGATCTAGTTCCCTGACCAGGGATCGAACCTGGGCCCCCTGCCTTGGGAGCTCAGAGTCTTAACCACTGGGCCAGCAGGGAAGTCCCCTGAGTGACTTTAAAACAGTGATTTTGGAGCAAGATGTTGTTGATATTAATGTAGCTTCCTGATCAAATGGGCTAATCCAGCATTGATTCTAGAGTGTTTGTGCTAAGAATACATAATCTAAGTTTAATCATAAAGAAACATCAGACATACCAAATTTAGGGGCATTCTACAAAGTAGCTGGCCCTTACTCTTGGCAAGAGTCAAGTTCATGAAAGATAAAGACCAAAAACTGTCCCAGAAGAGAAACTGAAGAGACATGACAAGTACTTTCAATTTATGATCCAGGATTAGATCCTGGACCAGGAAAAAATCGTTAGTGGGACATTTAACAAAATTTGAATACAACTTTCTTGATTTTGGTTGTTTTGTAAGATGTTAACATTTGATGAAGCTGGGTGAAGTGTGAGCAGAAGCTCTTGACACTATTTTTGCAAATTTTTTCCAAGTTTGAAATTATTTCAAAGTAAAAGTTTTTTTTAAAAGTTGAGAACTTCTGTTTATTTTATTGACAATTTCATAATTCGGGAATTTGGGAAGACTTTATCTGTGTGCTTCATCTCTGATCCACATGGCATCAGCCAGGGCACCTGAAGCTGGAGGATTCACTTTCAGGATGACATCTTCATTAACATACCTAGCACCAGGGTGTTTCTTGACCTCTTTCTGTGCATGGCGTGTGTCCTGCACGCTCTTTCCTCTGTGTTCAGCCTCTTGGAGCTTGGGAATCTAAGTGTAATTGCACGTCTTACTTGGTGACTGGTTTCCAAGAGGGCACTCCAAGAAATAGGATATGGAAGCCATCAATCAATGTCTTATGAAACCTGAGCCCAGAATATTGGTATAGCTTCACTTCTATCATATTTTCTTGGTCAAAGCAGTAATAGTCTTACCAGATTCAAGAGGAAAGGACCAAGACTCTGCCTGTCAATGGGAAAAGTGTCTGAGAATTATGACCACCTTTAATTCATAACAGATATTTTACCAAAATCTCATTGGCTTTGCAGTAGAGATGGGATTGGTGAAAAAAAGCATGGACATTTTTTTGTTCAACATACATAAATTCTAACCCTGGCATTACCATTTACTAACAGTGTGATGTCTTTGATTCTGTTTTCTTATCTCTAAAATTGTGGCGGTAACATAAATGCCCAAGAGTATTGAGAGAACTAGTGAAAACAATATATAAAATGTAAGATATGGCAGGCAATAAATATGCAAACCTAGTAATAATTGCTAGCGTTTATTGAATACTGAGCAAGTGCTCAGTTCATTCAGTATGCTTTCTAAATGCTGTCTCAGTGAGTCGCTGCCCCCTTCTGGAGTGACGTGTCCCACACTGGATGGCCAAAAGAGCAGCACCCTTTTCCCCCAGCTTCAGCTGTGTTTGTCCTCCACTTACCTGTCTGATCATTTTTCGCTACCTTGTTGCTTGGCTCTCCACTTCCATATACTGTTTATTCCCCTTTTACGTTGGTCCCTGAGGACCCCAGTGCGGAGGCACGTTTGGCACTTTTTCGACACGACCTTCCCAGCGTTTGTTCTCAGCGCTGCCAGTTCAGTTCTTGACAGCTTCTCACACAGCCTGTCAGCCCCCCGAGCCCATGATTGCCTGCTGTCAGAGCCAAGACACTCGCGCCTTTGTCTCAGCGAGCGCTCTGTCACCTGCTGTCATACAGGCTGGTGGGTGCTCCATTGTCGGCCTACCCAGGAACACGATGATCTGCACTTTGGAGCAATTATTTAATTTGAGGCAATTACTTGTAGGTGTTCTTTAAAGTGAAGATTTTTCCAGGCTGTGACTGAATTTTGATGCAGCAGCTTCCCAGGCAGTTAAGGAACTACTTCATACCCAGAAGATGGTCGCTGTCTGTTGTCACTGGATAAAGGTGGTGACCCTTATTTTCACAGCAAGCTGAGTTTCTATTGCTTCACGTCCTGCAAGCGGTCAGATGATTTTTGTGAGTGTTTTTAATATGGAGACAAATAATAAAATCTGGTTTTGATAGAGGTCACCTATTATTAATCTTTCTCCTCCTTGCTCTCAAAATATACTTGTCTTTAAATGGGAAGAATCACTTTAATCCTTTAAGAATTAGGGGCCACATTTTTCTTTTTTTTTTTTAGAGGCCACATTAAGTAATACTCAGCTAAGGTATTCATTCATTCATTCATTCATTCAGCCATCTTCTCTTAACAGTGGTTATGAGTATGACTTCTAGAGTTATACTGTATAGGTTAAAATCCATTTAAGAGCTCTATGACCTTAGGAAATATAATTTGACTTCTCTAAATCTCATTTTTTTGTGGGTAAAATGGAATTTCAGGTTGTTGTGGGACTAAGTAAGGACATGTTTATAGTGTAATTAATTTAGATCTTGACATGTAGGAAGTAATCAATGGATATTGACTCATTTATTATCTTGCCCTTGGAGTTAGACTTTGCATATAAATGGTAAGTAGCCATGACAGTGTATTTACCTGTTATTTTCACTCTTAATAATTCTTTAAGTACCTTAACCCTTTCAATCCCATTAGGAACACTTATTTACCCCTCAGTGAAAAACAGTTATAGATTACATATTTCTGAATAGGGAGTCATCTTGAAAGTGTATGACCTCTTTTCTTTAAAAAAATTTTTTTTAATATATTTCAGCTTAATTAGACAAATGTTGGACCATGTAAGAGTAAGCGGACAATAAAATAATGGGGCATTTAGTTCTTTTGGTGCCTTGGAAAAGTAAACGGTTGTTTGCTTACGATGTATTTCTTTGGTGGCTAGCAGGTTGAGGACCGAAGTTTGTACTGACATTGTCATCTTAAGAGAAACCTACTTGTGCTGCCTGAATGCTGGCCTATGGAGGTTACTATAATTTAATAATACCTCTAATTATATTCCTAAATGGGAATAAGCCTTATCTAAAAGAGAAAAATAGATAATTTAAAATGTCTGACTAAAGTTGCCTTTTTTATTCTATTAGGAAATCAGGATACATTTGTAGTGAAATAAAGAACTTGGCAGAATAGCATGTTTTTTCTAATTTCCAGCAATCTAGAGGTCTGAAAAGATTGTGCTTTTGTTTGTATAGTCTGGCCACACTATTCTACTTCAGTTTAAAGCTTATGAAGTCTTTACTTTTCTTCATTTTTTTATGATAACTTGTAGGGTTTCACATAAACATGTACATTATGAACTTATTTAAAGAATTTATTTGTATAAAATCTTCTAATAATTGAAAGTTAACCTCTTTAGCTGCCCAAGCTTAAAAAGCTACTTTTTATTTAAAACACAGACAGTGCTTTCTTCTTAAGCACAGTGTTTCAAATATAATATAAGCATTCATTAATATTTCTGGGATTACCACAGTAATGTTAGCAACTGAAGGTCTTTTGACATCATTAGATGAGCCTAGATAGCTATACATTTTTTTAAAAGTTTACCTTCTATCAAGTATAATATTTTGATTCTGATAACTTGTCTCTATAGGCTATGTCCCTAATCCCATCTAGCACATACTTTGTCTTTTAGCTTGCTACTTCTGATATCTGTAAACAATAAAATCATGTTGTTAGTTGCTTCAGTTGTCCCAACTCTTTGGGACCCCATGGACTGTAGCCCGCCAGGCTCCTCTGTCCATGGGATTCTTTGGCAAGAATGCTGGGGTGGGTTGCCATTTCCTTCTTCAGAGGGTCTTGCTGACCCAGGAGTCAAACCCAGATCTCCTCCATTGCAGGCAGATTCTTTACTAATTCTAAGTGTAAGTGAAATTAAAATTTGAATAAGTTTTTTCTTTGCTATTAGCAAGAGCTGTTTTGGTTATTTACAGATTCTTTTTTCCCCTAAATTATTCTTTGTGTGTTCCATAGCTCAATTGTCCAATAATTTGAGATCATTGAAGAAAATGTTTCTTACTGTTATTTCTTACTGTACAAATTGGTCTAGTTGGGTCCATATGGAAAAGAATAAATCCGAGAAAACTTGGAGATACCAAGTATAATCATTTGGTTATCAAATAAGCACTTATTATACATGTTACATCAACACTGTGAGGTGAAAATGCCATTAGACTACTCATTTGGGAGGCTTTGGAGAGTGATCCTAGCCTGCAGCTGCTAAATGCATATATAACTTAGGTAATCAAGTTCATGCTCTGAAAAATGAAAGCCATAATACAGGTTGCTACATGGATCCCTAGATTTCACTCTTTCTTTGAAAGCATGGAGGTGGGGGAAATGTTTGGTAGGGAGGTCAAGAGCATGGCAAAGTTGGCTGAACATGGAATGGGGCTGAACATGAACATGAACTCTGAAGGAGTCTGGAAAGGAGATGGAAGGGTGGGAGACGGGCTTAGGAGGAAGGCCAGAGCTTTATGGGGATTAGAGAGCTAGAGACAAGAGGTGCTTACATAGTGACAGTGATTGAATAAAAAACAACTAAGAATCAGAGATCCTGTGGATTTGGTCTTCATGGCAGGTTGATCAGCACAGCATTCAGGTCGTGAGGTTGGACTATGCCTAGTGGTTGTGGTGTGGGGGATGGAGGGAATGTGGAGCAGGGCCTACAGCTAGAGGGCAAGGGTCCAAATTTAGATTAAGAAAGCAAATTCCGCTTAATTGTAACCCAAGTTGTTTTAAAATTATTATTATTGTTATTATTATAATAGTATCTCTCTCTTTTTTTTTAATAGTGATCAAAACTAGTCTAGAATCATTGCTTGGTGTGGTAATGAACTCTTTGTCAATTTGATTTTGTCTTCTGGCCTGATTATGCTTTTTAGTGCTTTGGTTTCTTAACGAATTACTCAGTACACTCAAAACTTTCAACCAATTATTTTGTGTTTATCATTCATCTCTTCTGCCATTACATCATATGTTCGGTAGTTGAATGTGAGAGATTCTTATATTATAACAGGAATATACTCTAATTATCTAGTCCTAATCCTTGCTTCTGATTTTGGAGATAGTAAAAGGATGGTTCATTAGGAGTTCTTTGCATAGCACATCTAGTACAATTCCATGTCCAAAAGGTAGTTTAGATTATACTTGTGACCAAGCTGAAGAGGGCATACCACATAGTTACGGGAAGATACAAACTAATGGGAGATATTAGCTCAAATTTGAAAGGTCTTTTTTCTCATGAATTATGACTTGCATGGCAAAGAAACAGCGTATTCTGTGGCAGTTTTGTTTCTGCCTCTGTCATCTTGAGCATTTGAGATTCCTTTCTCTTGACTTTTATATCTCAACATCTCACTCAAAGTCAAAATTCAGCTCCAGTATGGCTTCTTAGCAAGCTATTTAATTTTTTTTATTCCTGAAGAAATGTTGCTCTGGTTTTCAGGAAAAAAAAAGACAAGGAAGTCTAGCAGATAGCCCCTAATTACAGCCTCTAGTTGTACAAATACTCCTTGAAAACAAACACTGAAACAACAAAACAATTAGAATGGTAGGTAGTGGAAATCCAGTGTGATGCTTACAGTTCCCCTCATATAATCTGCCTCAGTTACCAGGAACACCTTTTGTTCTCTGTTTTGTTTTCCACGGGCAGTGTAACCATATAACACAGATGGGACTTAGAAATTTCATTTAATAATTTTAGACTTCAGTGTCACTGCCATTTTGATCAAGGAACTTAACTTTTGGAGGCTTTGAACCAGAAATAGACTGAAGAAAAGTAATTTACTGTAAAAGCAATAATTTTATGTATCAATTAAATAGGACCTAAAATTTATTATAAGCCTCTCAGAGAAGAAAAATACCTTTGAAAAATCTCATCATTTAATTATTATTGCATGTGGAAATGAAAACAATCAGATTTTATTAATGATATGTGGAGGTCTTGGGAAAATACTTAATAGTGATCGATGTGATTATTGATTTTGACTCTCTCTTTCTGTTTCAGGGTTTGAACATAATCTTTCATGTAGCCTTGGCTCTCCTAAAAGTAAGTCCGTTTTTATGTTTAACCAAACTGTCTTATCTCTCTGCCCTTGGAACTGAGCATCATTCAGTTTACAACCTTTGACTCATTCTAGATTCTTGAACACAAAAAACGACTTCTCTGAGGAACTCTGCTCTTCTCTCCTTCTCCCATCTTTTGTTGTTGTTGTGTATTTCAAGTTTGATTTTCTTGTAATCTATTTAATCTTGCTATCATAACACTCTTTCCAGTAGCATATAAAAATATTTCCATTCATTCGAGTTGGATGATATGAGAAAAAGTTAAAACCTATTCTCTGTCAAAATGATGCCAGCTTTTTCCTTAAAATGCTTCTTACCATAATAACATCTCTAAAGGTGGCTAAACATATAATTGAATTATTAGAAAGCTTCCATAATATGCTGACTAAAAAAGAAACTGCTACTTGCAATTTGCAGTTCTTTCTCTGATAGCTAGAAATTTATATGACATGTCAGAATTCAATTATAATTACCTCGTTGGATTTTATATCAACATATCAATGCAACTTTAAAAGTGTAGTAACAGCAAGACATTTGCTGCAGAGTTGATGAAAATAACCTGATTGGTTTTTGTCCTTTGGTTAAAAATGAAGTTCTATTATTGAAGGTGAAAATTGCCTTGTTTATAAAAAGATGCAGGCTCACCCTTTTCCTAGTAAAATGTAGTTGTTAAAATTGCAGACACCAGACTCAGATAGATTTGGTTCTAATTTCAGCTCTAATGTATGACCTTGGGCAAATTACTCATAGTGCTCAGACCCTGAGTTTTGAGATAGTAATGAAAACTAATTCATAGGATTGCTAAATAATAGGATCCATAAAACCCCTTAACATAATGGAAAGTTGTATTGCCTAATAAATGGTAACTGTCATTATTGTGATTAGTGTTATATTCATGAAGTTACTCTGAATTTATTACTAGGTTCCCCATAAGTCTTCCACATTGCCCCAAAGATCATAACTTGAAGTTTCAGAGAACCTCTTGATATTTTAGGAGAGCTTTCCTGCTTAACCATTAAATACTTTTATCCAAAGCAAAGGCATCACATTACATGGGCCTTACATAACTCAAGACATGGGCTACTGCTCCTTTTCTCTTATTCTGTTAAAATGTACATACAGTGTACTTCATATTTTTCATTTTGAGTTTAGATATGAACAATTCATTTGACAAAGTTACTTTAGGAGCTCTTGTTTGAATTTTGGAGCTGACCCCACATAGAATCAGTACACATAGGCTGTACCTAAGTGTACTTAACTGATCTGACTGTTCCCACCTAGAAAAAGAATACCCCAAAATGCATTTGACAGTGATTAATTTTTAGCTTCTAATCTGTCAGATAAAAGAATGTAAACTTGTTTATATAAAAATAATAAACTTAGGGATCGCTGAAAGTGCTTCTGAACCTAGCCTAACCAATTTTCAGTATAGCTGCAGAGGGATTTCTCTCTACTTCTTGTGATGAGGGGAATCAGAAAGGTAACATTACTTGAGCAATTACTTAACATTACTTGAGCACTCAGTGCTAACACTTGAGCATTGAGTGTTAGCTTAGATCATCTTATTAGCATATATTAAATATCCAGATGTTATTTGTAGGAGAACCATAAACTGTATCAGAGAAAACCATTTAATAATTCTCTCCCCCAGCTGATAATTGATAGAACCAAGGCCCCAGATTGTTTGAAATCTTTTGACTTAGCAAGGGTAAAGCTGAATTAATAACATTTTTAAACAACATAAACATAGGTGAGTGTCTCTATTGCTCAGTATGGTTTATAACATCTGTTTTCTGAATGGGAGTTATTTACTTTTGGGTTAGAAACAGTCTACCAGGTGGCTAGAAAGCTACTCAGCTAAAAAAATTGATTCTTTATAGTATCATCATTAAATTATTTAGGCTGTTGGCAGAATCCATTAGGTAGGATAGGTATATTCCTAAAAATTGAATTTAGTGATTATATGATGTATTCAGTAGTCACAGCATAGTACATTATAATAGATGGGAGATGATCCGTGAGAATTAATCTGAGTGACTTCATGTTGGCAGAGAAAGTTTCTAATCAGAATAGATTCTTTGCTTTCTGACAAGGATTAAAAAGTAAATGACAGAACATTTCCCTCCACCCTGACCACAAGCATATAAGCATTATAGAGTTAAAGCCCATTTATAACCCTACCTCAGAGGAAACCATAATAAAAATTGGGTGTAAAATCTTTCTCCCATGCTTTAGTCTATTGAATATATAAGGATGTATTACCTACCTACATATACTCATACACATATATGTGTATATAAATAAATATGTTTTAATATGGGTTTGAGGGTTACAGATAAGACGATGGGGAGGTAGTAAGTAAATCTAAAAGAACAATGTAAAAGGATGAATATATATTTATTTTCTTTTAAAAATGCTGTTGAACAAGACTTTTTAATATAATAATATATTATAAATATCCTTCTGTGTTATAATATACATGTAGTGGTTAAAAGACTGGTTGAGTTTAAATCCCATCTTACACAATTTGTCCGGTGATCTTAGGCAAATTATAGTTTCCTCGTCTTTAAAATGGGTAATATTAGTAATACCTATTCCATAGGATTGTTGTTAAGGTTTAATGAGTTAATATATGATTGGCTCCTGTAACTTAGTAAGCACTACAGTCACCCAGGAGCTATTATTACACATAGAACTTCCTTAGCCTTTTAAATGACTGCTTATTTTTCTATTGTATGTATCATAATTTATGTAGCCAATTTTATTTTTTTAACCAATTTTATATTTTTAACTTTTATGGACATTAAAATTGTTTTTAGACTTCCCTGTTAAACAGAACTATAACAAACATCCTTAAATTCCATCTTTGCATATTTATGGTATCTTTAGGATAAATTCCTAAGAATGTAATTGTTGGTCAAACTGTAATCACATGTTAATTTTTGATCCATATTGCAAAACTGCTCTCAGTTAACAACCATACTCTTGAAAAATCAGAATTTCTACATAACATACCTTTATAGATCCTGAAGGAAAAACAAAGCAACTTAAAAAGTAATTATTATAATAATTGTTGTAAACAAATGAAATGCCTCAGTTTTGAAGACTCCAATGTTATGTACTTTTGTTTGGAAATATCTAGGATGTTTTTAGGGAAGTCAGTTGATTCTGGTTAAATTTTAGAAGAATGAGCCTTATCTTGGAGGGGCTGTGTATGTTATGTAAATGTTATTAAGTATATCTTTTATATTATTGGTTCAGTGATCTCTACTATGGTATGTTTCCATACCATGCTATTGTAGCTTTTTTGACCAACTCATTAACGAAATCTAGTTGTCATCTTTTCTATTTTTTATCTAACTTGATCTCTCAGTAGTTATCAAAACGGTATTAGCATAGTACTTGCTTTTCTTCCTACTCTTCTTCTGCCTCCTGAGAACAGATTCCATCTTCGACAGTTTATCCAATGATCTTAGGTAACTTACTGTCTTCCCTGGTGGCTTAGAGGGCAAAGAATCCGCGTGCAATGCAGAGACCCAGGTTCAATCCCTGGGTTGGGAAGATTCCCCTGGAGAAGGAAATGACAACCCACTCCAGTATTGTTGCCTGGAGAATTCCATTGACAGTGGAGCCTGACAGGCTATACAGTCCATGGAGTCGTGAAGAGTCAGACATGACTGAGTGACTAATAGTAACATTTTAGGTAACTTACATTTTCCCTTTCTTTAAAGTGGGGATATTAGTAACATTCATCACATAGGATAGTTATTAGAGTTTAATGAATTTATATATGATTGGTGCCTATAGCTTAGTAAGTACTACAGTACATCTATATGTTATTATTGGATATAGAAATTCTCCTCTCCCTACCCCTTGGTAAAGAATCCACCTGCAGTGCAGTAGACATGAGACATGGGTTCTAGCCCTGGGTTGGGAAGACCCCCTGACAGAGAAAATGGCAACCCACTCCAGTAAACTTGCCTGGAAAATTCCATGGAGTAGCCTGGCAGTCTTCAGTCCATGGGGTTGCAAAAACGTTGGCCATGACTGAGTGACTAAACAATTGATTTACTGTCATTTTGTTAATTTTTCAGATCATTTTTGTAGCTCCTCTCTGTTCTGTTCTTCTCTTTCTCTTTTCCCATGATTTTTTCGTGATTTTCTTTAGTATTAGATTTCTTTCTCATTTTCTTCTGTGTATTTATTAATAAGTGTTTTCTTTGTGGCTACTATGGGGTTTACATACAGCATCCTATATATGTGTACTCTCCATATGTCTTATATTTTTAATGACACATTTTATACCTTTTTAGTTTACTATGTGTATCTTAATTATTGTAGTTTGATTTTATTTAATAATTTTGTCTCAGCCTTCGTATATGCTATATAAGTGATTGATCCACTACCTTTAGTATTTATTTGCCTGTATATTGATTTTTAATTTTATATGTTCTTATTATTAATTAGCACTTTTTAAGTTTAGAGAGGTCCCTTTAACATCTCTAATAAGGCCAATTTAGTGGTGATGAATTCCTTTAGCTTTTGCTTACCTGGAAAACTCGCAATATCTCCTTTATTCTGAATGGTTAACTTTGCCAGTAGAGAATTCTTGGTTGGCAGGTTGTTTGTGTGTTTTTTGTTTTCTTTTCAGCATTTTTAATATGTTATGCCGCTCCTTTATGGCATGTAAAGTTTCTGATGAAAAAAGTCTTCTGATGGCCTTATGAGATTTTCCTTAAGTAATTAATTGCTTTTCTCTTGGTGATTTTAAGAGTCTCTGTTTATCCTTAACTCTTAGCATTTTAACCATAATGTGTCTCAGTGTGTTTGTCTTTGGATTCATCCTGTTTAGAACTCTCAGGGCTTCCTGGATCTGGGTGACTGTTTCCTTCTGCAGATTAGAGAAGTTTTCAGGCATTATTCGTCAAATAGTCCTTTTGGCTTCTTCTTTCTTCTCATGTGAATGTTATTCCATTTGATCTTGTACCAGAGACCCCTAACATTTCCTCACCTCTTTTAATTCCTTTTTGTTTTGCTACTCTGTGGGGTGTTTCCCATTGCTCTCTCAGCTCAGTGATTTGTACTTACGTTTATTTCATCTGTTCTGCTGTTGAACCCTTTTAGTGTGTTTTTCAGTTGAGTGTAATTTCTGTTTGAGTCTTTCTTATATATTCTGTTTCTTTGTTGAATTCTGTGTTCTTCTATTCAGAATCACTATGCATAAGGAGTAGTAAAACTCTTCCCCTTATTCTGAGAAAACCTTCATTTTACTCATACATGTGAGTTTTGTATTTGTCATCACTGTGATTCAGACTAGATTTATAGGAAACCCTAGCACTTTTTTTTTTCCAGCTATATTGAAATATAATTGACTTTGAGGGCAGATTTTACTATTTTTTTAAAAAACGTATCTTTGTGCTTGTCTCTGGGTTTATGTAATCTACTTGCTTAATTGAAATTTTTTTCTCTCAGATTATTCATTTATCCCTGCTTACTCTGTTTATGTCATTGTTCAGCGTTTAGAAAGAAATATTTCACATTACATGAGAAATAGAAAATATATTTGTGTTACAATACTTTTTTTTTCCAGTTTAACTATGTGATTCTGATTTGGATATCAAACAGAATCTACATGCTGAACTGAAACATCTCTTTCTTTAACCAAACTTCTCTCATGTCAGTAGCCTGCTGCAGTAAGCCTGATTTTTGTATCATGGAATCGTCTTTCCAGAAACTTGTCCGGTATTTCATAGGAGAAATAATCTTTTGTATTTCGTATTTTGGCCTCCTTCTAAACCTTCCAGGTTACCCTGCTGTCAGCAGGCTGGGAGCTCTCTAATAAGCCATGACCTGTGTGTCGCAACCTGCTTCCTTATGCCCCTTCTACAGCCAAAATAACCTTTTCCTATACCATTTTAGGACGTCTTTGTTTTCTCACCTGTAATAACCTGTCATTTTGTAATCTTCCACTTGTTATCTGCCAACTCATCTAGCATTCCCTACTGGGAATGGACCCAGTAAAACACATTGTATACTAATAACATTCGTTCATTTATGTGTTCATTCAGTAAATGACTTTTGAACACCTGTTGTGAGCCAGACACTGTGCTTAATGATATGGATACAACAGTGGACACACAGTGCCTTTCCTTAAGTTGTTTGAAGTAGTGTCTGACAGTCCTCTTAATGTATGGAAGCAAATCTCTTTTCCTTACTTTTTCTTCTCCTCCTTCAAAGAAAAAAAAAATCTTCCCACCAATTTTCAATAAGAGACTATCCCAATTTATTTTAGTTATATTACAGTACTGTGAGATCCTTCAGCACTAGATCACTGATTCAATGGACATGAATGTGGGTGAACTTCTGGAGATGGCGAGGGACAAGGAGGCCTGGCGTGCTGTAGTCCATGGAGTTGCAAAGAGTCAGACACGACTTAGCGACTGAACAGCAAAACAGCAATAGAACTCAAAGTGATTATTAATCATCAGTGTACTTTGGAACCACCTAAATCGCAAGTAATTTGTTTAAATTGAACATTTCCAAATTCTTGCTCTTAGCCATCCCCCTACCCTCTAGATCTGATGCAGGCAGTTCCAGAACCAGGAGGGTAAAAAGTGCATGCGTGCTTAGTCGCTTCAGTCGTGTCCGACTATCTGCAACCCCATGGACCATGGCCTGCCAGGCATTGAGTTGTTAATGTACACGACAAAAATCCTCAGTCTTAACTCTACATCAGAATCTCCTGTAACTAGAGTCAGCTTTAAACATTTTCTGATTCTGAGTTGTACACAGCAGTTTCATTTGAACATCAAGGGATCCCAAGTATCAGTATTTTTAGAAAATGGATGGTCCTTATTTTCATTGTTAGCAGTTGCTAATGTGTCTGTTTTGTCTCCATGCTCCACCATTGGAATCCCTATCTGAGAATTGTAGCATCTGCTCAGTGGGGCCGTGAGAATTACTGGTAGGTTCCTGAGGAGTATATTATAGGAGTTCCTTTAAAAGGGAGACCAAAGAAGTACCCGGGTTGAGGTGTGAATTGTGCTTCAGCTAATTCATGTTGGATCATCAAGGTTGTTGCTTGAACCATAAAACCTAATTTATAAAGCAAAGCTCATCTACTGTTAATATCTTCAAATCAAGAAAAGAGTCTTAGTAGAGAATCCCAGAAGTCTAAAATTGGGCCTTGTTCATGTATCTGGAGAAAACCATAATTTGAAAAAAAAAATACATGCACCCCAATGTTCATTGCAGCACTATTTATTATACAAATAGCCAAATATATTATACAGATATACAATAATCAAACATGGAAGCAACCTACGTGTTCATTGACAGATGAATGGATAAAGAAAATGTAGATTCTAGAATTATTCTACATTCTACATATATTCTAGAATATGTGTGTGTGTGTGTGTGTGTGTGTGTGTGTGTGTGTGTGTGTGTGTGTATATACACACACATAATGGACTATTGCTCAGCCATAAAAAGAAAGAAATAATACCACTTGTAGCAGTATGGATGGACCTAGAGATATCATACTAAGTGAAGTAAGACAGAGAAAAAGAGCCTCTTGATGAAAGTGAAAGGGGAGAGTGAAAGCTCAATATTCAGAAAACTAAGATGGAATCTGGTCCCATCACTTCATGGCAAATAGATGGGGAAACAGCGGAAACAAGTGACAGACTTTATTTTCTTGGGCTCCACAATCACTGCAGATGGTGAATGCAGCCATGAAATTAAAAGACACTTACTCCTTGGAAGAAAAGCTATGACCAACCTAGACAGCATATTAAAAAGCAAGAGACATTACTTTGCCAACAAAGGTCCGTCTAGTCACAGCTATGTTTTTTCAGTAGTCATGCATGGATGTGAGAGTTGGATTATAAAGAAACCTGAGCGCCAAAGAGTTGATGCTTTTGAACTGTGGTGTTGGAGAAGACTCTTGAAGAGTCCCTTGGACTGCAAGGAGATCCAACCAGTCAATCCTAAAGGAAATCAGTCCTGAATATTCATTGGAAGGACTGATGTTGAAGCTGAAACTCCAATACTTTGGCCACCTGATACGAAGAACTGACTCGTTGGAAAAGACCCTGATGCTCTGAAAGATTGAAAGCAGGAGGAGAAGGGGATGACAGAGGATAAGATGGTTGAATGGCATCACCGACTTGATGGACATGAGTTTGAGCAAGCTTCGGGAGTTGGCACTGGTCAGGGAAGCCTGGTGTGCTGCAGTCTGTGGGGTCACAAAGAGTCGGACATGACTGAGCGACTGAACTGAACTGAATTTACATGTGAAATTTAAGAAAAGAAAACCAAATAAAAATAGACTCACAGATGTAGAAAATAAGCTTATGGTTACCAAAGGGGAAATGGGGGAGATGCAGAGATAAATTAGGAGTTTGGGATTAAAATATGCACACTACTATATATAAAACTACTATATATAAAATAAACAACAGGGACCTACTGTAGAGTATAGGGAACTATACTCAAAATCTTGTAATAATATATAATGGAAGAGAATGTTAAAAAAGAATGCATACATATATATATGCTTAACTGAATCATCTTGCTGTATACATGAAAACTAACACAACATTGTAAGTCAACTATATTTTAATAAAAATTTACAAAGTAGAAACACAAATTACCAATAAATATTTTTTTAAAAGTAGGGAGTACATCTCTGATGTAACCCATAAATAAAATAAAGTAAAATAAAATAGGGCCTTGTTTATTTGAAAGTAAAAAAATCAGTTTTTATTCAACACTATGCTGGCTGGTTAAGGATTCCTTTGACCTTTCAAAATGCAATTCCCCTTTTCCTTTCTGTTGACACCAGAAAGAAGGATCAATTCATATTCCAGAGGCTCTCTCCTTGTGGGACCATATTTAAATACCACACAGGGTTAGAAAGCATGAAGTGAAGAGCAAAACGTTTAGCTTGAAAATAGAAAATGGATTTTAGTTCTCTTTAGTCTTTGGTTTACCAATTTGGGTTAAAAAAAAATGTTTCTGAGCTTGAAGTTGGTGATCTAATGTAGGACTGAAATTAAGGCTGTAGTTTCTGCAGCGGCTATTCAGGTTACAAAATTAGAAGATAAAAACCTGAAAATATGAAGTAACTCATAACATTCTTTTGGATTTGCAATGGTTTTTGCACCTTTAGTTAATTAGTTTTGTAACTTTCATGAAGGAATGCCTGTTTCCCTGTAGGTGGCAGCAAAACACTACTCCTTTTGAAATAGAAAACTTGATAGTCCTGCACTTGCAATTTGGTGATACTGCTATTCCTTTGTATTGGTTTCCCCTTCCAACATAATTGGTTGTGTGAATGTTTAGTTTGTTTTTAATTTTTTCTGTATTGTATTTCGTTTTGCAGATAGATTGGTTTAGTATGCTATCCAGTGAATACTAAATGCTAAAACTGCTAACAAACACAAATTTGGGCTTCTAACTAGTGCAAGATACTCAAGGAATTTTAAAGTTTTAGAGTTTTATAAATAGTACATTTAATAGGTGAGGGATTGATATCAGAAAAAAATACTACTGTGTATATATTGTGTAGCACAGCAAATTTCTCGAGGTGATTTCTCATTATTTCTCATGAGACAGTCCAAGATGCCAGTAGGAGAGGATAGTTGATTAAACATGCTCCGTTCCAAGTTGTCAGTAATTAATATGATCTTGTATCCTGGGAAATATGGGGTCACTTGAGAGAACTAAGAATAATAAAATTCAGTGTCCTTCTATGAATACATTTAGCACACTCAAGCCTTCTTTTCTTTTACGTAAAAAAAGAATCCCTCTCCGCCTTCATCCTCTGCTGTGCTTCTGTCTTTAATGAAGGTGTGCTCTGCCTTCATTCCAAAGCTAGCTTGCCACTTGCAGTCTTGATGCCAGCTTTCCTGTCTCCTTTTGGAGAAGCTGTGGTGCTGGATTAGGTCACCTGTCCAACGGATATTCATTGAGTGCCTACTGTCTACAGGTCCAGGGTCAGGTGTGGGAGCAGCCAGAGACGACAGTGTGTGTCCTCAGGTTGTTCTAAGTCTAATGAAGATGGCAGATGAGTAGACTGTTATCAGGATGATTGCCCTGGGGTTTTAAAGGGGAGCTTCGGGAGCCTAAGGGCATGGCTCCATGTTCGCTCTGGAAAGATTTTCCAGGAAAGATTTTCCAAAGATGACTACATTGTGAGGAGAGCATTTTAGGCAGCATGAACAGCATTAAAAGAGGCATGAGGAGGAAGGGCTGAGGCAGGTTCTTTGCTCTGGTGCATTTGAGGGTGATGCATGGGATGAGGTTCTGAAGGGCTTTGATTATATTTCTGCCATCCATTTAATGTGGGTCTTAATCAAATCATCTACTCTAACACTTAATTTCCTTACTTACAGGTAAGGGGATAAGAAAATATTGTTTCTAAAGGCTCTAAATCTCTGTCTTACTGACTGCTAATCTTTACTATATGCATGTATATGTGTGTGTGTGTATAAATGAATGTGTCTGTACCCATATCTATGTATATACATATACACACACTATATATGCTATACACAATCATCTCAGTTCTTTAGTGAATAGATAGGAATTATTGCCACATTTGTTGTTTAACTCCTTGGCTGAAGTTTATGTTCGTCTCTCTTACAAAAAAAGAGTTTTGAGGGCAATATAATAAGGTTAGATGCAAAAGAATAATCAATCTATTGTAATTAAGAATGAATACCAACAAATTTGCTTATAATCTTACTTCAAAGTCCCTTTCAGCAGCATCCTTGAATATGAACAATTCATTTGTTCTAAGCCAGTGAAATGTCACTGTATGCATGTGTAAATGTGAGGGTGTGTGTTTAGTACATAAACCTCTGTATTTCCATTATTCTTAGCAGGTGTTTCCAGACACCCAAGTAATTTGTTGGATCCATATTTTAACAAATCTAATGACTGTCATCAAAAATTCTCTAATTGTACATTTATCATTTATGATGAACTCTTAATGCACTTTAAAACTAAATAATAAAATTAATTGTTACACACTCATCATTTGTAAAGCATTTAAAATATGCCTGATGCTGTACTTTTAAACTAATTTTCATGACCTTTAATTTTTTTTTCTTTTTTTTAAAATAATTGACTTATTTTTGGCTGTGCTGGGTCTTTGTTGCTGCACAGGCTTTTCTCTAGCTGTGGCGAGTGGGAGCTCCTCTGGTTGCAGCACGTGGTCTCCTCATGGCAGCGGCCTCACTTGTTGCAGAGCCAGGCTCTAGGGCGTGCGGCCTTCAGTAGCTGTGGCACGTGGCCCAGGCTCTAGAGCACAGGTTCAGTAGTTGTGGTGCACAGGCTTAGCTGCTCTGCAGCATGTGGGATCTTTCCATACCAGGGATCGAACCCATGTCTCCTGCATTGGCAGGCAGATTCTTTACCAATGAGCTATCAGGGAAGCCCAGTTTCTTTTTTTGTTTTGTTTTGTTTCTTTTCTTTTTTAAAAAATTGTAGTAAAATATACATAACATAAAGTTGGTCACTTGTACTGAGCTTTCTTCCAGAGCTTTCTCATCTCCCCAAGTTGTAACTTTGAACCCATTAAGTAATTACTCCCTATTTCTCCCTGTCCCCATCAGCTAGCAGCCACCATTCTACTGTGTCTCAACGAATGTGGCTACTTTAGGTATCCCATATAAGTAGAATTATATAGTATATGTCCTCTTGTAACTAGCTTATTTCACTTATCATAATGTATGACCTTTCATTTCAATAGTGATCTTAGAAAGATTGTTATGAGTCAATATCCTCATTTACAGATGAAGAAACAAAGGCTTTGAGAAGTTGAATAACTTGGCTAAAGTCATTTGTTTAGTTGAATGACACACCAGCCTCAGAACTGGGCCTGTCTTGAACTATTGAATTAATGTTCTTGATCATTAGACTGTAGATGTGTAGATATTTTACACTTTACAGTTACCCTGTGAAGAAGAGATCATCATTCCCATTTGATGCTCAGTTCCAGAGCTCCCACCCCAAATTCCATGCTTTCCCCCATTTCATAGCAGGAGATTCTTATATTGTAGTGAAACCAACTTCCATTTCTCAAGTCCATGTTGACATTGTACTATGAATGAAAAAGTTTTCTATCCATACTGTTTGAAGACTGAGTAGGGGTGGAAGAGTTTTCCTCAACCCTCGTAGAATCCATGCCTGAATCTGAATGCTAATTTTTGCAGATTACCAGAAGAAAGCTTAGAAATTTGTTTAATATGTTTTACGTGACATAGGAGCCTTCAAAAGGAAGTGAAGACCTGAAGAATCAGTTAAACTTGAGTGTTTTCATGCTAGGTTTCCTGAAGAGTGAACAGTCATAAGGAAGTATGATTAACTGAGAAAAATTTTGTAAGACCTTTTTATTTGAATTCTTTGCAGCATCTTTCTCTCTGGGAGATAAGGATGTTTTTCCTTCCAGGTATAGAAGGGTACCTCTCACATGAGGGTGTTATGATTTGCTTCAGAGGAGAAGGATGGGGGAAGGTGGGAAAAGGCCACTTTCTCAGACTCCTTCAGCTTAAAGTATTCAGCATTGCAAGAAGCTGTATTTTGGGGTAGTGTGTTTTCAACTCCTTCAACTGCATGTTTAAAGATAGTTATCCCAATTTTGAAACATCACTGGTTGAATAGGACAGAAACAGAGTCAGGGAAACTAGGAGCAATTGTTACGTCAACAAATAATTGAATTCAGGCTAATGAAAACCAGCTAGCTATCAAGAATGATCATGAGGGCTTCCTTGGTGGTTGAGTGGTTAAGAATCCACCTTCCAAAGCAAGGGATGCAGGTTCGATTCCTGGTCGGGGGACTGAGGTCCCACATGCTGCAGCTAAGCCTGCTAGCTGCAATTAGAGAGCCTGCGTGCCACAACAAAGACCCAGCACAGCCATATAAATAAATAACTTTTTTTTAAAAAGAAGAAGAATGGTCATGAAATTAAAATATTCTCTGCCATTGACTGGCTAGAATAATATTTGATTCCTAAACTCAGTCTATCCATTTCTTTTTCATGGCCATTAAGATGTATGAAGTCATCCTTGAATGCTGTTTAATGCCCTACTCAAATTCCGTTTCACTCTGACCAATCATTGTGTGTGGGCTGGTCATAGGGAGATACTATCAAGAGATTTTGTGAGAGGATGTCACTGCCCAATAAGTTTTTATGACCCTTTTTATCTGCAAGAGTTGCTGGCATTGCTTTTCAGCATGAAATAGACTAATTTTGTTCATTAAAGTGCTGACAGGGTTGATGATTCACTGTGGAAATCGATAGATATTATCACAATAGGATAATCAGTCAGAGGAGATTCAACTGAAGCATATAAAAACTTGATACTTGGTTTATGCAGGTTGAGAAAACGTTAAAATATACTCTTTTTACTGAAAATAAAATCACCAAAAAATTCATAGTCTTGGTCTTTTTTCTCCTTTGCTGTTTTCCTTTGACTAAGGAAATTTGGGTTTGGTATAGCCAAATGAATTTATAACAAAATCTTTTACTTGTGGCCTGGGTAACTTTGATTAATTAGGGTGTGGGCTAAGCTGCTATTTAGAAAGCAGAAGAGCACATGAAAGAGAAACCATGAAAAATATGGTGGTTTAAATAGGATAGTTTATTTCTCTCGCACATACATACCAGTCCAGAAAGAGAAAGACTGGCCCAGAAAGGCAGGCAACCCAGCTCTATAGATGACTTAGATAATGTTATAGCTCTACTGTCTCCTAGGATGTTGTCCTCATGTACATGGTTAAAACTAGATCAATGCCATATCCAAGTTCCAATTCAGAGAGGGGGGAAATTTTAAGCAAATGAAGAACAAGAATTTTTATTTTAAGCAAATAGTGAGTAATTTGAATATATTACTTTTGCTCATGTTCCAACGACAAAATGTTTGTCCATGCCACACCAAGCTGCAAGAGAACAAAGTAATACAGTCTGTACCGCGGCAGCCACGTGTCCTGTTAAAGCAGTTATGTCTGTGGAAGAAGGGGGAAATGTTTTAGAGAACAGTTAACAAAGTCAATCATAGTTTGCCTACCCTTTGGCCATTCAATGTCTGTGATCACCTTTTTTTTTTTTTTTTTTCATTTATTTTTATTAGTTGGAGGCTATTTACTTTACAATATTGTAGTGGTTTTTGTCATACATTGACATGAATCAGCCATGGATTTACATGTATTCCCCATCCCGATCCCCCCTCCCACCTGTGACCTTTATTCCCACACGAAGACACTCCCTCCCTCCCAAGTGAGACATTCAAAGGCCCCCATTCAGTTACTTTATCTGCTCAGAGTCAAGGGTCCTGGGTGATGCACAGTCCTGTCTGTCAGGTCTAGGATGGTTCCTCACAGTCCAGTGACAAGGTATCTTTTCATCTCACATCCAGTGTGCAGACGTGATAGGGAAAAGTCTAAGTGCAATAAAAACCCTCATTTTGTAAAGGGAGGAATGGGAAACACTGTAGTCAGTGGTCCACAGAAACAGACAAGGTTCCCTCCTCCGGCAGTTAGAGAAGCCTTCCTGGTTAGCCCATCTGGCTGCCCGCTCGTTCTCATCTCCAACAACCATGCCGTTTTCCACTGTCCTCTGTGGCGACATCTAAGTTAGTGTTCAAGAGTACACCCTCCTTGGGGATTGTACAGTTTTCAGAGGTGACCTCCTCCTTGTAGAGATTTGGAAGCCTGAGAGTTGTTTTAGTGATCAAATAAATAAGCTGGTTTTATTTAGGCCAGCCTTTTGGAAATTAATCTCCTCAGTATTTTTGTAGGCTTTGGGGTTTTTGCTTCCAGTCAGTTCATTATGAATAAACTTATAAAAACCCAAATCTTTCTTTTAAACATAATTCTTAAGTCTTCTTGTAGTATTTGTTTGTTTTTAGTGGTCCATCCTCATCTTCTCCCATTTTATTAATGGTTTCAGGGAGGCCAGCTCTAAAACCACAAGTTTGAGTGGGAAGGCAACATCCTTCATTTGATCTTTGCCTCTTGACTGTGTCCATATTTTGGCTGAGAAGTCTTAATGAGAGATACTTATGGAAAAATATAGACCCTGTGTATCCTTCTATTGGGGGGACAGGCTAAAGTTTCCAACTCTGAGGCGTCAGATCACTGTACTCGGTCAGTTCAGTGTATAGACCACTTTGCATCCATTTTCTCTAGAGTGACAGGTGGCACTTTACCAGTGAAGACAAAATGTCTCCAGATAGTACCAAGTGTCTGCTGGGGAGCAAAATCACCCATGGTTGTGAAATGTTGCTTTATACCTCTTAGAATAACCTTTATGTATATGGCCAAAGCAGAATTTGATCCATAGTGAAGAGAAAAACCAACTGATCAAAATATGCCCAGGTGTTATAATTAGCAGTGACATTAACATGGTAATTATGACTTTATTTCATATGTTCAAAAAGTTAAGCAAAGAAATTGAAGATACTAAAAAATAGACCCAAATTGAATTTTAAGAGATAAAAATTAATATGTTTAATAAAACTAAGAAATATTAAACGAGGTTAATGGTAGATGTGATATTATAGAAGAAAAAGATTAATGAACTTAAAGACATAGCAGTTGAAACTATGCAAAATTTAAAGTGAAGATGGGATTTTTGAAAAGAAAGGAATAATGAATTGTTAGACACTGCAAAACCCTCCTGGGTGTGTAATTGGGGTCCCTGAAGAAGAAACAGGGGAGAATGGGCAGAAAAACATTTGAAAAAATGATGCCTGATGTTTTCCCAAATTTGATAGAAGCTATAAAATCCACGAATTCAAGTTCAGTTAAATTCCAAGCAAAAGGAACATGAAGAAAAATGCACCAAGACATGTCATAATCAAATTGCTCAAAACCATTGATAAAATCTTTAAATTGCCAAAGGAAAAAGACATATTATCTACGAAAGAACAAAGATCAATATTTAGCAGCTTTCTTTTTAGGCACAATGCTAGCAATAAGACAGTGGAATGACATCTTTAAAGTATAAACAAGAAAGGGAAACATTTTTAAAAAACTGAGGTAAAATACTTTTACAGGTACACAAAACCTGAATGAATTCATCACTAGCAAATACAGATTGCTGAAAATGTTAAAGGAAGTCCTTTGGCTGAGGAGTGAATATATAAAACCTTTTCCTGATTAATTATCTTTAAAATATAATTCACTGTTTAAACAAAAGGAATAACTCTGTGTTGTGGGGTAATTGAGATGAAGCAGATGCTCACAGACACAGTTCAGAGCTATGGTGACTTGATGCTGAGTCCAGTTCCCAGATAAGGAGCCACTCTCCCTCCTTGGGGTGTGTGTTGCTTCCATAACTGCTCAGCTTGCTGCAAAACAAATGTTTAATGTTGGTTTTGCTTTTTGTCTTTTTTTTTTTTTTTTTGTAAAAATGAAAGTCTTCTTTGGATTTCTTTAGTTAGTGAAAACAGATTCTAATGTAAGTCTTTCATAAAAGTGAAGTGCTATAAGTGAACTTTCAGAAAGCATGGGATACCTGGAATAGAATAAAAGCCAGGAGGGAAGAAATGGTAGTATGACCATTGCACAACATGTATACTGTATGTGAAGTGTACAATATCATAAGTTAAAGGAACCCTAAGTGAAGTGAAATGAAAGTTGCTCAGTCGTGTCCAACTCTTTGTGACCCTATTGGATTGTCCATGGAATTCTCTAGGCCAGAATTACCCACTGGAGTGGGTAACCATTCCCTTCTCTAGATGATCTTCCCAACCCAGGGATCAAACCCATGTCTCCCACATTGCAGGCAGATTCTCTGCCAGCTGAGCCACAATGGAAACCCTACTAAAATAACAAAACAAGGAATTTCAACTAGTAAGCCAACAAAGAAATAAAATAGAACCAAAAAAATTTAATCTAAAAGAAGCAGGAAGGACTTCCCTGGTGGTCCAGTGGTTAAGAATCTGCGTTCCAGTGCAAGGGATGCAGGTTCGATCCCTGGTCAGGGAACTAAGATCCCATGTGCTCTGAGGCAACCAAATCTGGACACCACAACTACTGAGCCCTTGCACTCTATAGTCCACATGCTGCAACGAAGACCCAGTGCAGACAGAATAAATAAAAAAGCAGGAAAAGAAAAGGGGAAAAGAGTAGGTCAAACAAACAGAGAACACATGTCAAGATGATAAACGTTTATGCACCTAATAAAGACTTCTCAGCAGACTGACCAGGGTAAAAAACTGGAGAAGACAAAATTACCAAGAAGAGAAACGAGAAAGATAATGTCACTGCAGATTTTACAAACATTAAAAAGATTAGTAAAAGATTATGAACAACTTTATGACAGTAAATTTGACAGCTTGATGAAATGGACAAATTCCTCAAAAAATACAAACTGCAAAAGCTCATTGAAGAAGAAAGCGATCACCTAAATAGCCCTGTATCTATTAAGGAGTACTGTTTACATAATATGTTTAATTTTGAAACTTGAAATTTTCAATAACTGTAGAAATTGAAGCATGGACACATGGATACTAGATTCCAACATGGGCTTCCCTGGTGGCTTAGTGGTAAAGAAACTGCCTGCCAGTGCAGGAAACACAGGCGCCGCAAGTTCGGTCCCTGGATGAGTAAGATCCCCTGAGGAGGGAATGCTAACCCACTCCGGTACTCTAACCTGGGAAATTCCATGGACAGAGGAGCCTGGCAGGCTATAGTCCATGGGGTTGCAAAGAGTCGGACACAACTGAGCACACATGCATGTAATCTTGTGTCTTAAGACAGAGAAGCTGCTCAGAAAAGCAACTGTTTGAATATATGATCAGAAGATTTCATTGTTTACTTCCTACTTAGTCATAACTCTCTAGTTAGACTGGGAGAAAAAAGGCATTCTGCAGAGATGGTACCATTGATGCTTCCCCAGTTTTCTACTCTTCAGGACCCTTACTTTCTGCTCACTCCTTTGGTGGGTTCCTCTTTTTCCTCAGCTTTTAGCAATAGATTTGTCTTTGGGCCTTCTTAATTTTTGAATTGCATAAATTTGATTTCCAAAGAAGATAATTCCTAAATTTTGTCCTTGCTCAAGTTCCAGTTTTATATCTTTAGCCACCTTGTATAATGTTTTCAGAGTCCCTTGACATTTCTTTTTCATTATTACCTTTATCATTATTGTTTAAAGTTTATTTTTGATTGGATGATAATTGCTTTACAATATTGTGTTGGTTTCTGCCATACATCAACATGAGTCATTCATAGGTATACATATGTCACTTCTCTCCTAAACCTCCCTCCCACCCCATCTGACCCCTATCTTGATCATTATTCATGTGTGGGTAAGGCAACTATATACACACAACTTCAGGGGGCGCCATTTACATAGATAATGACCTGCACATCTGTCATGTCCCTGATTGTTATACTGTATTCATCTTTTCATTCTTTCATTGAAAGTCTTTGAGCTAAAATCTATCCTGAAACCATCTTTATTTCACATATCATGTCCCTTTTGCTCTGTTTATACAGAGCCTTCCTAGCCCCTATGTTTTAGCTTAAGTCCTACCCCCTTTAAAGAATGGTTCCTGACTCTTTCTGCCTGAAATGAGCATCTACTGCAATTATACAATGCATCATTCACTCTTTTGTTTTATTTAGCTATTTCATATGTAGTTGTTCTGCATTCTCTAGTTAGACTGTTTATTTCTTAGAGATAGTCTGAAGCTTACTTTTCCTCCCCCAGAGCGGCACCTGAGTTTCTGCGTGTTCGGTAAGCATCCTCATTCCAGGATTGATGCACAGAGTAGCAAAGGGCCACAGGATTTACCTCATCTTTTTGCAGTTGTTGTATTTAAGTAGATTGCACCTCATCGAAAGCAATATCTGAAGTAGTTTTGTTTTTCCCCTAAAGATCTCTGCTTTGTTTTCAAGTGTCACATTGGAGAGAAGGAAACCACACTAACCCTTGCTTCTTTTGTTTAATATTTGTTGATTGTTTATCCAGTAAATGCATATCTTTTCACATAGACTATATATGCTGAAAACTCCTGTTTTTGAATAGAAAAGTCTCATGTTTCCCAAATTAAGTATTTTTAATTTAAATAATTATACACCGATTAAAATTTCCCTCAATTAACTTTACTAGTGTCAAGCACAGGGCTCAGACACTGTTTACATCCTTTTTTCCTATATTTAATAGGACTTCACTGACTCCTAAAGATTGAAAATGGAGTTCAGATACCTTAGACTATTCCTAAAAACCTTTTACACTCTTCACATGGGTGGTTCTCATCACTTGTCTCTACTCTGGCTAAACTGAAGTAGAATCAGATTAGCCTCATGCACTTTGGACTTGTCTGCTTTCTGTCTAAGCATAGGCTTTTAGTCTTTGTAAATCTACATGTTTTGCAGGTCAGGCTCACATCTGACCTCTGTTATCATTTACCTTCCTCCATGTTTACATTACAATCCTAAATAGAGATAACTCAAGAAATACTGGCAAAATGAGAACTGTAGCCTGGGATACAGTCTCTCAGATAGCTCTGAGAAACTACTCCAAAGAGGTGAGGGAAGAGGTCAGTACATATGTGATTTTGGTGAAGAGCAGGGTACATGAAGTCAAGTACAGTTTTGGCAGAAATTTACTGCTAGTCACAGGAAGATTACTGCTAGTCACGAGGAACTGATGTGTCTGTTAATGATTTTAGTGCTTTTGTAGATACGAGAGGATATTTTATGAGAAATTGGTCTCATAAAATCTTCTGAAAATAATCTAACCACCTGAAGGCTTGTTCTATCAGTTTTCCCCAGAGCAGAGTGCTGCGTTCCCCATCTCCACCCTGAACTCCTTTCAGGGTGTGTTGAAGGTCAGTGACTGCAGTGGCTAGTGACTTCATTCTTATAGAACCAGATGGCAGGCAACAATTTTTAGTTGGCATTTGCTAAAGTAAGTGCTTTTAAATACCTGCTTCACTTAACTGCCTTTTAAAAAACTTGAGGGGAGCTCTTTGAAATAAGCTTGTTCATTTGTTAATGTATGTCATGTTCCTTCTTCAGTGTGAAGGAAAGGAGCTGCATATGAAGTGTTCTTTGTTTTTGTAGAGAAGGCAGCTTACTTACTAGACCTTACATTCTCACTTACTGCTCATTTAGTGATAACCAGGGTGTCCCTAGACAATTGAATAGTGCTACTGGATCAGCTTCTGCTTAGTTCAGCTTAATATATTGTGGTTTGAACTCCATTAATAATTAGACTTTCAGAGAAAGTGACCAAACCAATTGATCTTTTAACCAACTTTGTACCTCAAAGTCAGCAACTTTTAAGAGAGACACAGTGTTCATATATCATGGGTGTTTTCTCTGTAGTGTGCCTTTTCCCCTGACTTGGTAAAGAATATTTTCTCTGACAGTTTTGTATCAGCAAGTTATATAAAGGAGGACATAATAAGCTACATGTATTTGGAAAGTTACACAAAGATAACGAAGAGCTGTTTTTTCTTCATGATGTTTCTCAGATTCAAGCATGGCTCTGTTTCCATGACAACCACACCGGTCCAGGCTCTCATTTTCTCACATTTAGCATTCTGCAAGAGCTTTATAACTTGTCTGCCTTTGATGTCTTCCTCTCTTAAACTCCCTTGCCCTCAGCTACCAGATTAGTTGTTCTAAATATTATCTTCACTGTATCTTCACCTCTCTGTTGTCCACTATAAGCACATTCTCTAGCATTTCATTTTCATCATAATCTAGCTTCAGATGTACCTACTGCCTCAACTGTACCCACTGGGCGTGTGACCACACACTGTCATGTAGACATCCTAATTGTCCCACTCATGAGGTGAGATCTCTGCCGTGAAGTCTATGATGCCATTGAGGGTAGAGAACACATTATGTGCTGGTTTTCCCATCTGTCTAGTACCTAGCACAACTCTGAGACCATGGCATACACACAGAGAATGGAATATTTCCTCTTTCATCCCTTGCCCTTGGGTTCATTTATTCTTTTCTATCCCCACTGGGCTTAAGGGCTACTTCTGATTGTTTTGTGTTCAACTTCCTTTTCTTTCCTAAAGTTGTCAACAGTAATATAGCATATATTATCCACAGCTTGCAGGACACTTTAAAAACCATTATGATATCTTTGTTTTTAAATATAGAAATCTCTCCTTTACCAAAAACCACAGTGACTCAGCTACTTGCATGTCTAAAATGGTTTCTGTATTTTTCTGTGGCCAGTCTTTATGATGGTTATAGATTAATAGTAGGCTTTTTGGAGGTATAACATTTGTTATTAATCATGGTATTGCTGTAGTTAACCAGGTAGATTGATTTAGTTGGAGTATCATCTCTTTCTTTAATGTGTATAGACGTAGGTTTGGGGGCAAAAAAAACTTGACATTCATAAAGGATACATTAAAGATATTCTTAAATTTCCTAATTTTTTAATACCTCTTTTTTTATTCAGTTTATTAATAAAATTGAGATAAAGTAACTGTCTTGCAATGAGAACATATAATAACTGAGAAGAATGAGACTGTAAGCTAAGGTTACTCACCATCTGCTACATGGGAATAACTAAATTCATTCCTTAGCAAACTCATAAGGTGCCATGTTGTGGCCTCATGGGGTCTCTCAGAGAGCCGAAGCAATAAATATTAAATCTATAAATGTCAAAGAGTCACTTTCATTGACTATTGGTTGCTAAAGAAAAGAGAGATTCAAAAGGCCCTGTAAAATAATAATCTTCTAAAGTAAAAATGAGTGAGTGAATGAAAGAAGCTAAGACAAGAACCTTATTTTATGGTTATATTTTTCTAATAGCTTGTCAATCAAGATAATTTAAAAGCTCTCTCTCTTCTCCCCTGTAAGCTTTGCCATGGTACTTTCTAGTTGCAGAGAAAGATAATACATAAGAAAGGAATAAACAATTTCAAATAGTAATAAATGTCATGAAAGAAATAATACAGAGGAATCTAAGTGTTACACTACTACCTGCTACTAGATAATCTGGTAAGAAAAGTCCTCCAGGAGCTAAATAACATTTGAGTCAAATGTTGCCGTGGAACCAACCATATGTAAATTGGAGGCAACAGGAAGTGCAAAGGCCCTGAGGCAGGAAAAGCTTTATATGTTCAAAACAGAAAGGAGGCTAGTGTGACTGGAGCCTAGTGAGTGAGTGAGCAAGATGTAAAGAGGATGGAGTTGTGGTCAGAGATTTAGGCAGGGGCTGAATCAGTAGAGACCTGTAATGAACAGAAATACATTGGCCTTTGAGTAACATGGGAAGGCAGTGTAAGTTTTAATCAGGAAGAAATTTGATGTGATTTATGGTTTTAAGACATCGTTTTGAATGAGGAATTCTGGCGTGTGGAATGTAGGTTGAGAAGAGGCAAGAACAGAAACAAAGAGACTAATTAAGATGTTATTTCAAGCCCAGTGAGGAGGTGATGGTGCCTTAGATCAAGGTAATGACAAGATGGAAAAAGAGGACAGATTTCAGATAGTTTTGTGGATAGGGCTGACAGGACTTACAGATAAATTGGGTTTAGAAGGCAGAAGGGAAGTGAGAAATCAAGGATGTTGCAGAGATGGGGCAAACTGATTTTTCAAACCATGAGCAAATCCTTTGTTTTAGCAGTGATATTACCACAACATATTATGGGAATGAAGTGAGGTCATGTGTGGAAGCAGATGATACAGGTCTGGCCCACAGTAGAAACTTACGAGGTTTTTGTTTTTACCCTCACCTCGGGATGTTTTTATTAGGAGCTTGTAGTCTCACATTACTATTTATTTTGGTCACCAGATTTCAAAAGCATATGATTAGAATATCCATTGGTGAGTATGATGTGAGATTCAATCATTCATCAACTCAGTAAGTGTTCCCTGAGCTCCTTCTATAGGCAGTTACTGTACTGAGTGCTGGAACATACTGGTGAGTGAAACTAATGCAGTAATAGAATTTTTCTGTCTGTTGGGTTGATCATTTCCCTAACAGTGTAATTATACAATTAGTTATTAAAGTACATCTGGGATGATTAAGAAAACTATCCAAGTAAACTGTGAGAACAGTTCTTCATAATTTCCATGTGTGTTAGTTGCTCAGTCATGTCCAACTCTTTGCAGCTCTGTGGACTGTAGCCTACTAGGCTCCTCTGTCTATGGGATTCTCCAGGCCAGAATACTGGAGTGGGTAGCCATTCCCTTCTTCAGGGGATCTTCCCAACCTAGGGATCGAACCTGGGTCTCCTGCATTGCAGGCAGATTCTCTTCATAACTTCCATAGTTCCCTAATTTACTTCATTTATTCCCTTGTTTCACCTTGCATATGACTACCAGTGATTCCTAAACCCATCCGTTGGCTCCATATTCTATTTCCCATAGCCTATAGAACATCTCCAACGAATTGCCGCATATTCCTCACTAACCGATTTCATCCTCCACACTTCGTCTCCAGCAGTCTCCCTATCGATTAATGCTTTTACCAGCATCCCAGTTTACCAAGCTAGAAATAAATATTAGCAACTTCATAGTATTACTATTTAAAGTGGGACTCAAAGAGGTTAACTTTCCTAAAGTCATGCAACTAATTGGACTTGAAATTGTGGTTTTAAAGCCAGGTCTCTCTGATATCTCAGCTTTTATTTTCTCTGTGACAACAGTTTTAAGGATTGTTATAATTTTTAAAGAAAAAATAATGGAGGAAATCATTCTAGAAAGAGGAAATAACCCTTTATAAAGCTCAGATGGACTTCCTCGTGGTCCAGTGGTTAAGACTCTGCTCTTCAGATGCAGTGGGCGTAGATTCAGTTCTTGGTCAAGGAACTAAGACCCACATGCTATGTGGTACAACCAAAAGAAATTAAAAGGCTCAGAAATATTAAAGCATCAATATCTCTATCCAGAGAAATGTTTATCTATCCCTCCCATGAATTATATTATCCATTTCAAATGCTGAACCATTTCAACAAATATTTATAGAATAGCCATGTGTCTCAAGTAATTGCCTCTATTAAGTTTTTAGGACAAAAAGAAGGCTAATACACGATACCTATCTCTAAGTGTCTCAGTAGGGGAGAAGGACCCTAAGTGTTGATTTTGATACTTAAGGTAGCAGCTTATTAAAGTATAAGACTACGAGTGTTATGAGAAAGAGAGCAAAGGAGGAAAGAGACCAAGCAGAAAGGCCATGCCCCCAACCCTGGGATTGAGGGAGGGTTCCAGCCAGAGGTAATACAAGAGCTGACTTTTAACAAATTAGGAAAAGGTAAGTGAAACTAGAGGGGAAGCACAGCTCAACAAAAGGAGAGAGCAAGAACAAAGATGTTAAGGTATGTAGTTACCTGATTGTAGGGGGAGGGGAACTTCAAGTAACTTGAGTATCACAGATTATAGAAGTCCCAGCATGTCATACTAAGGCTGAACTCAAATCAGAAGCATTGGGAATGAAGAAGAGAGGATAGGTTTGAGAGATGATGAGATTAAATCAGCCACTCTTGAATGATGGGTTGAGTGGGAGAAGTGGAGGTAAAAAGAGGACTCTAGGATGACCCCCAGGTGTCTGCTAGGGTGATTGGGTAGATGAGGATACTGCTCACTAGGATGGGAAATATAAGAGGAGGGCCTGCATTGGGAAAGAAATGGTGACCTTGGACATGCCAGGATGACTTTGCATGTGAGGCTGCATTTGTCCAGGAAGAAGAGATACATAGACTGGGAGCTCTGGAGAGAGGTCTGATCTCAGGATTGGGTTGTCCAGTAGTAAAAAAAAAAAAAAAAAAAAAAAGGTATGGGTACATAAGTTGTTTTTGTAATTTCTTTTAGAACCAAGACATGTTAGTCAGTAATTAATAAATAAATAAATAAATTTATTTATTTAAAATAAATAAAAAATTTAAAATGACACATTGGTCACTCTATATGACTATGAAAATCCTGTAGTTTCCACTGGACTAACTTGACTATTCTCTAGAATCTAGCTTCCACCTCCTTCTTTGTTTCAAATAACTCAAACTAGACTTAAAATACTTATATATCAGATGTGTAAATTATAGTTGCAGGTGCCATTTAGTAGCTACATGGTCTTGTAGCTACAAGTCACTTTATTTCTTTTTTAAGCTCAGATGCCTCCTTTGTAAAATGGGTGTGTGTGTGTGTGATTAGTCACTCAGTTGTGTCCGACCCTTTGTGACCCCATGGACTATAGTCCTCCAGGCTCCTCTGTCCATGGGGATTCTCCAGGCAAGCATACTGGAGAGGGTTACCATGTTCTCCTCTAGGGGATCTTCCCAATTCAGGCATCAAACCCAGGTCTCCCACATTGTAGGTGGATTCTTTACCTTCAGAGCCAGTAGGGAAGCCCAAAATGAGTGTACTTGGTTGTTAAGGTTAATTGCAGTAATAGGCCTTGGTATAATTCACGGCTGTTGCGTGTGTGCTAAGTCACTTTAGTCGTGTCCAACTCTGTGCAACCCTATGGACTGTAGCTTGCCAGTCCGTGGGATTCTGCAAGCAAGAATACTGGAGTGAGTTGCCATGCCCTCCTCAGGGGATCTTCCCAACCCAAGGATCGAACCTGCATCTCTTAGGTCTCCTGTATTGACAGGCAAGTTCTCTACCGCTAGCACCACCTGTGAAGCCCAATTCTTGGCTGTTATAGGCTCCAAATAAACGGTAACTATTATTATTTATACTTTCAGTCACTTAAATATTTATCAAGGATTTGTGATGTGTAAGTTGTTTTGTTAGACTCTGCTTGAAACAAATATATGTGTGAGGTAGGGGAAGGAGCCCACCGAGCAGGAAAGACCCTCACACACTTGTTCACTTGTTCCCGTCATCCTACAAGACAGCTTGTGGCAGCGCTCAGCGTGTACAGGGCTGAATGTACAAGGGAGGTGGAGAGAAAGCCCGTCACCTCCAGTGAAAGTAAAGGAGAAAATCCCCTCCACTCTCACCAGCTTGCTACTTCTGAAATTCTACTGAATCCATTCGAAGCCATGAGTGGGAAGTAGGAAAGAGGGAACTAGCATAGTCTATTAGCATCTTGATTTCAGAACGTGGACTTAGCTGTTCAGAAAAAAAAATTGAATGTCCTCATCTTGACATATTCATTTTGTGGAAACAAATTCACTTGCTAATACATGAACTGACCCATATAACTCCTCCACTGAAAATATTATTTTTCACAGTGACAGCTGTTAGACTACACCTAGCATTCTATGTAACACAAAGATTCCGGAGATAGCAAATTTAATAGAAACTGGAGATGGACCGTGAGAAGGAGGAAGAGGCAGTTCACAACTTATAAGATGAATATAGCACCTCATTATTTTCAACAACAATGACAAAACACAGAGAAAAAGTAAAATGCCGGTCTAGCTTGAGACCATCAAGGAACAGTCTAGATTCAATATGTCATCGTTTTAATCTCTATTTAAAATTAAAAAACAGACCTTTGGGGTTTCCCTGGTGATCCAGTGGTTAAGAACTTGCCTGCCGATGCAGGGGACATGTATTGCATCCCTGGTCTGGGAAGATCCCATATACTGTGAGAAACTAAGTCCGTGAGCCACAATCACTGAGCTCACAGGAGGCAACTACAGAGGCCCGCGTGCATAGAGTCTGTGCTCTGCAACAAGAGAAGCCACTGCAACTAGAGAGTTGCCGCCACTCACCACAACTAGAGAAAACCTGCGCCAGAAACGAAGACCCAGTGCAGCCAGAAATAAATCATTAGGTTGGTGCAAAAGTAATCACGGCTTTTATATTGTTGAAATTTGCCATTTGATATTGAAGTACATTCTTAACTAAATGTGGTTATGTTATACATCATTTTAATGCGCATTTGTCACTTTATGTTTTTTTGCTAATGACATTACTTGCTGTGTATTTTATATTTATTTTAGATTATGGAAATGATGTTAGACAAGAAGCAAATTTGAGCGATTTTCTATTTGAGTTCAAAATGGGTCATAAAGCAGCAGAGACAACTCGCAATATCAACAATGTATTTGGCTCAGAAACTGCTAACGAATGTACAGTGCAGTGGTGCTGTAAGAAGTTTTGCAAAGGAGACAAGAGCCTTGAAGATGAGGAGCGGAGTAGTAGCCAGCCATCAGAAGGTGACAGTGACTAATTGAGAGCAATCATCGAAGCTAATCCTCTTACAACTATTAATACACAAGAAATTGCCAAAGAACTCAGTATCAACCATTCTGCTGTCATTAGCATTTGAAGCAAATTAAAAAGGTGATAAAGCTTGATAAGTGGGTGCCTTATGAGCTGACCACAAATCAAAACAATCATAGTTTTTGTTGTCTTCTCTTAATTTACACAACAACAGTGAACCATTTCTCAATGAGACTGAGAGGTGTGACAAAAAGTGGATTGTACACCACAACCAGTGACGACCAACTCAGTGGTGGAACCAAGAAGCAGCTCCAAAGCACTTCTTAAAGCCAAACTTGTACCAAAAAATGGTCATGGTCACTGTTTGTTGGTCTGCTGTCCATCTGATCCACTTCAGCTTCCTGATCCTGGTGAAACCATTACATCTGAGAAGTATGCACAGCAAATCAGTGAGATTCACTGAACACTACAAGGTCTGCAACCGGCATTGGTCAACAGAAAGAGCCCAGTTCTTCTCCATGACAACGCCTGAGTGCACATCACACAACCAACATGAGGTTGGTTTATCAAAAGATAAATGAATTGAGCTAGGAAGTTTTGCCTCATCCACCATATTCACCTGACCTCTTGCTGACTCAAGCATCTTGACAATTTTGCAGGAAAAAGCCTTCCACAACCAGCAGGAGGCAGAAAATGCTTTCCAAGAGTTTACGGAATCCCAAAGGATGTATTTTTACACTACAAGAATAAACAAACTTATTTCTTGTTGACAAAAATGTGTTGATTGTAGTGGTACCTATTTTGATTAATAAAGATGTGTTTGAGCCTATTTATTATAATGACTTAAAATTCATGGTCCAAAACCACAATTACATTTGTACCAACCTATTAATTAATTAAATAATTAATTAAAAATAACAGACCTCTGCTACCATTTATGCCTTCTGCTTCAACTTGAAAATAAAGATGAGCCTCACACAAACTGTCCAGAGGAGGGAATTAATGAACCAAGTTAGCTTCCATTTTCAAGCCCGCATCACTAACATGGCTTCAAAAAAGCTGCTTTTATGTAGACACTGAGGCCGAGTGGCCAGTGTAGCTGGCCAGTGTAGCTTCTCTGTCTGATTGAAGAAGAGAGCACTTCTCAGTTCAAAACTAGAAGACAGGTGTGCTTTGTTATCACAAGTGTGTGTGTTTAGAAGTGTCTGTTATCGAGGTGGACTTTTGGAAGCCTCCTCTCAACTCAGATTTAAGTCTCTTAGGTTCATTCATATCAGATGGCAGGCACAGGCTTCAGACCAGTTCCATTAAAATGGTGGAGCACAGTCTTCCTTCTGAGAGTTGTTTTTTTTTTTTTTAATGGGCTCCATTACCGAAAGAGAGCAAGGTACAGAGCAGGAAATGCTAGGTTCTCTGCAGTGCAGTGGGGCTCTGGCTTCCTGGCTCTCCTTCAGGCATATTTTATGGTTGTGAACACGTCACTTATCTGCCACCTCAGTCTTTTCATCAATAGGACGAATGTGTGTGTTAGACTTTGATGTTTCTAGGGTCTAAAAACATTGCATTATTTTATGATTCTGTTAATCATAAAATCATTATTTCATGATTCTAGAGTTATCAAGTATATTAGTGTGGGTAATACTTTATTGAGATACACTGTCTAACAAAATCATCTCCTTGGAGCAGTAGGTGGGACTGTGAACAGTCTAGAATGGTCCAGAAACCAGCTTACAGGAGACCCAGTTATCAACAAGGATAATTAACTTGAAGAAAAGGAAACTGACTGTGTTCAGATATTTTCACCAACATCACATGGAAAAAAATCCTGTATCCTGGATTATTATAAAATACATGATCCAACTGAGTGCCCGGAAATCTCAGGTTTCTCACTTACCATAAGTAGTCCTTTTTAAATAAATATAAAGGTCCAGCAATACAAATAGTCAGTCTTTTGAGCTAACTGCCAACAAAGATAAGGAAACAGAGCAAAATGACCAACTCCCAAAGAGACTGTAGAAGTTCTTGCATTAATAAATTACGATTACTCTTAAATCTGATCACAAGAGTAAGTAACAAGGTAATAGTGATACTGCCATGACTATTCAGAATGTTATTGAATTGCTTTTGGTGGGGAAAAGTTCTCTCTTCTACTAAAAAAGTAAAACAAAAGAACTCCTTTAAGATAGCTATGCTTAAAGTGTCACAAGAAGTCAAAACTTTTCTAGAAAACTAGGTAAGTCTGTAATATTTTACAAGGATATTTTTTCTTCTTTGAGTTCCAATAATATTGTAAGCCATACCAGCCATGATATTAGTTAATTATGTATTTTCTTATTTTGAACTCTTAATTCCTCAGTGTGTGAGTCCCAACTACAAGATAAAGGTACTCATTTCCCTGTGATCCAAGTTGTATACTTAGTCTCATTACATTTCATTTTAGCCTTTTCTTCAAGTAGCTTGAATAATCCATAAAGACAGAAGCAGCCTCTGATATTTCTTTCTATGTCCAGAAGCACGAGGAACAGTGCTAAGCAGAACCAAGACTTGAATGGCATGGTGAGTTGTAGGGTTTTTACAGTTCTAAGATATCATACTACTTGATATTATTTATTAATTTTTGTTGGATCTTTAAAAAAAAAAAAAAACGTGAAAGTGTTAGTCAATCAGTCGTGTCTGACTCTTCCCAACCCCGTGGACTTTAGACCTCCAAGCTCCTCTGTTATGGAATTCTCCAGGCAAGAATACTGGAGTGGGTAGTATCCATTCTTGTTGGTTCTTAGGAATTTGCCAAACTGTTGAGGCCTCAGCTTTTTAAAAGTAGTCTAGAAGACAAAAAAGAAATAGAGAATTGAGTTTTTGAAGTTTTACCTGTCTTAGTTGAGAAGAGCATGAATCCTTTCGCTACTTACTATTCACCATCTAAATCTCAACTAAAGAGGCAGTTGGTCTTACAGGAGCATCTTTTATCGGTATTTGGGTAACTCTCTGTTAAAACATCCAGAGCCTTTTGTCTTTCTAGACTCTAACCCAGGTGAAGACGATGCATTTTACACTTGCTCTCCTCTTTTCTTGACTTTCTAGAAAGAATGAAAGAAATTCTAGGGTTATCTGGTACCCACCTTGTGTTAGGCACTAGGAGATAATTCCTTTCTATACATCAACTCATTAAATTTCAGAATGACTTGACTAGGTAGGCGATACTACCTTTTCACAGAGGCCCCAGAGTAGTAAGTACCTCATGCTTGTCATTCAGTTAGTAAGTGTGACTAAAGGATGATATTCATAAGAAATGCCCTGCTTTGCTCTCAGAGATCTGTTTAATTCTCATTACTCTTATAATTGGATCCAGGCCAATCCCGCTAGTCTAAACCCACTTCTGTCTGCATCTGTTGCAGACAGTGGAGACATGACTAGATCATAAGACACAGTGTGTTCCTCCTCCTCTTACAGAGTCCACATCCTGCTTTACCTTTGTGTTTGAATGCCTCCCTGATTTGAAGCTCCTGCAGAATTGGAAAGTGTTTTCCTTTTTTCACCTTTGTAACCCCTGAAGTAACTATGCACTCAGCATTCTTAATTACAGTTCCATAAATTAAGTCAAGTACGCTTTTCATTTTACAATGGAAATCTGTTTATGTTCTGCACATGGCCACAGTCAGTGGAGTGGCTCAGGAAGCGCTCTCAAGCCCAGAACTCTAATTAGGACGGCACCACCATGCACCTGCTTCCAGTGCTCCAGCATGAGGCTGCTGTTCTTTAGACGATGGCTTTGGGACCACTGCCTGGCCCTCTTTACCTCTCTCTCACTCTGCCTCATAGGATGACTTGTCCACATTTCCCATATTATCTTCAGTTTGCTGTTGAACTTACTTTACAGAATTTTCTAAAAAATCTCCTAATGTAAGGAAATATGAGAAATCATGTATTATTAACTGGTTAATGCAGAGGAGTTTCTTTTCTATCATTAGTTTCAGTTTTGGCCTATTATACAACTCAAAAGTTTACTGTATTTATTGCTGAATCTGATGAGAGATAAATAATTTACTTGGGGAGTTGGGGAGGCATAAGGGGAAATGCTCATTGATATTACTCACTCTTCTAGGGCTTCAGAAATCACTAGTTACATTCTTTCTTTTTACCAAGTGATAATGTAGAATAATTACTTTCCTTGAGACTGATCAACAACCTATTCTTAAGGGGCAACCAACTTGAAAACAGGACCAGTGAGGTCATTGGCAGACAGTGGACACCTGCCAGGCTTGGTGGGCCTTCTGTACCACATCTTCCCACTGGGCATTTGATGTCACCACCTTTGCCCTTTCCACCAACTTTGCCATGTTCTGGGTCCATGGCAGGGTTGTGGTCACTCAGTGCTGTAGCTCCCTCCTCATCTTCATCCTCACTCTGTACTGTCCTGTCCGGGGAATGAAGCCCTAGGACCTAGTTCTGACCAGGATGTCAGCAGCTCCACCTTCTCCACCCACCACTGTTGCCAGTTCTGCACCTTCTGGTTCAGGATCTTGCTTCAGAGGCTGGTAGGAGTAGTCACCTAGACCTGCCCCCATGTCCTCCTGCCTCTTCCTCTAATCCCCTGTGCCTTCAGTAGGGCCCCAGTGTGACCCCAGTTCCTTAGCCTGATTGGAGGAGGTGTGCCCTGGACCCATGACACGTCCCGCTATAAATACTTCTGCCATCCCAGCAGGAGTCACCCCGAGCCCCAGCTGACTGCGCCATTTCCCTCTTCAAGAATAATACATACATTAGGGGAAGGATGATGGAGAGATTGGGAAAACTGAAACGTATTACCACCTCTTTGTAGTGCCTTTTACACAGCATCTTGTTAAATGTACCTAAATGTTTGAAGTGTAACCTGGCTTGCTCATTAAAATATCATATTTTAATTATTACACTTAATGTTAGTACATATATTTTTAACTTCTTTTGTGTGCATCAGAGCCAAACCCTAGAGTTCCGAAGTCTTTTGATTACTTTTTTACTTCTTTTTACCAGAGTTCTTTTGGATAATAAGTTTTTTGTTTCTGGTTTACATAAATTTAAAATAATGCTTCTGCTAGTGTTCTTTGAGACCAAGTCACATACATGGGAGCAACTCCTCTATCCTTTAAAAAAAAAGTCGATAATAAAAAAAAAAATCCTTTAAGTCAAGGAGTCACTGAATTCTTCCTTCTTGTTCAAGTCAAAATATCCCCTTGCTCTTAAATGTGAAGCTACTAAGGCAGTGCTCTTCACACAATAACACAATCTTTTCAAACAAAAGCTCATGTAGAACTCCACTATGTAAAGAAGATAAAAATGGAACTGTTTCTTATGTGTGGGGATGACGGTGTGTTTGTTTTGGTGGGGGGTAGTTAGGGATATGAGAGAACGTCTCCCTTCTTTCCCTTTCTGGCTGAACCAACTGCCCTCCTGGGTAACCTATCAGACATTTTCTCCAAATCCTTAGTGATCTGAAATGTATATATATATATTTTTTTTTTCTAATGGCTTTGAAAATTTTACATTATAATCTTTATATTTTTTAAGAAATAATTTTTGGAAGAAATAGAGGGTTTGACAGCAATATATGCACATCTTATTGAAGATATTTTGTTAATTAATACTTTAAATGTTTAACCAAAATAATGTTCTCCTGAAGTTTTGGAAAAAGAAACCAAACCATATTCTGTTAAAGAAGGCAACGTTTCCCTTAATCTTCAGTTCTGTAATTAATGTATTTTGGTAATCACTATCAGAGAGATGATCGTGATTTATGCCAATAAATGAGATCCATAACTCTTATTTGTCAGGTTAAGAAACTTAAGACTGAGAAGGAACTTGCTATGGCTCTCCTAGCCCCATTTCTCTGTACCATGCTACAGTTTTGTATGGAGAAACTGGTCTGGTATTCATGACCAACTCTAGAGATTTAGCACCAAGATTCTGGATATGTGTTAGTTAATTGTTAGGATAAAGTTAAGAAACTACACTGAGGGGGGATCTTGTCCTTTTGCCTTGATTTTGTGACAACTGATCATTCACACCAAGGAAATTAATGTAAAATGCAATACTAAGATTGTAAAATTTTAAACTATGGATAAGTCTCAGTTGTCTTATACAAGGCAGAACTAGACCAGAAAATATCAAAACAATGTTTAGAACTATTAACTGAGTGTTTATCAAAGTCTTTAGGTTAGGAAAGTTATTTCTGCTTTGAGACTCTCAACTTTAATAGTTCCTTAAAGGAAGGTATACTTTTATTATAATGTTGTAGATTTTTATGCTTTATCATATTGTGTATTTATAAAAATCTTCATTTTCACTGTGTTGTGCACCTGAAACTTATATAATATTTTACATCAACCATACCTCAATAAAAAATAAAAATAAATTTAAAAAAATCTTCCTTTCAGTTGCAGCTAGCCTCCCCAGAATGAATGCTGAGTTACTTTTGCATATCCTAGCACTGCAAGAAGTCATTACTGCATAAACACTTCAACTTGAGGGTGTGTCATTTCTTGGCTGCTCGGTCCTTGCTCTTCTGTCCATAATTGTCATCTTCCCCCAAGCCCCTCTTCTGTTAGAAATTTCAGTGATCTAACGAGAATTGGAGCCTCCCACTTTAAATATGTGGTATAAAATCAGACTGGTATCCATCGTTATTAGAAAGCAGGAGTGAGTAAAGGTCAGTCTTTTAGCCGGCAGACTGTCTGATTTTCCTGTGAGCATCACACGTTGGGAGAAGCTAGTTCATCTGTCTGTGGGTTTAGGATTCAACAGCATAAGCTGTCAGCCTAACACTGATTGACGGTGGACTGGGAGGGGAAGTGCATCTGCCCAGCGGCTCGCCATTGGCTTCCTATTACAGCATTCTCCCCCGAGACACAGTCTGCATGCTCATTCACCTACCTCCTTCTCTTCCCTCCCCTCCTTCCCTACCCCTTCATTACTGATTCACAGCGAGAGGCGGCAGCAGCAGCAGCAGCAGCAGCGCTGCTTGTCACGAACCAAGGATTGCAATGAGCTCATCCTTTTCTCCTTGCAGCTTCACAACTGCCCTGGCTTCCTGGCTACCGCTGCTGCTGTCGCTTCTCTCTCTCACACACATTCACACACACACACACACACACACACACACACTCACACCACTCTCTCATGCTAGACCCTTCTAAGCATCTTGTTCATTTTTACACATGTATGTGAACTCTCCTGCATCACTCTTGGCCATTTTCTTGTGTTCGATTGCTTTCACTGTTTTTTGGTTTTTTTTGTTGTTGTTGTTTTTAATTTAGATCAGCATTTAATTTCATTTCCAGTCTACTCTGGGGCTCTCTCACAGTGGATAATTGAGCCAAAATGTTTTTCTCGTGGAGACGTTAGCTGGCAATTCCCACCATAGACTGGCTTGTGCGTGCTCCCAGGGAGACCGAAGCCTGGCTCCCCTCCCACCGCAGTTCTCAAAATTGTGGATAAGAGATCCCGCTTTCTCATTCTGGATACCTACTTACTGCTCATGGAAGAAGGGGTGCCCTGCCCAGCCCCAGCTGCTAAGCTCACAGCTCCCGTCAAAAAGTCCCAGGACATGCACGACGAGAGGAGCAAGCTGGTGAATGAGTATGCGTGTCGAGTGCTGGAACTTCTGGGGATGGGGCATCGTCTGTTTGTGCCTCGGCTTCTGGCGGTGAGACTGTTTTTCATTGAACTTCATTTGTAGAGAATCTGCCACCCTCTGTGAGAATTCCTTGTGTCCCCGGAAGAGGCTTGTGGTCTCCTGTTTCCTTCCCCACTCTACCGGGAAGGAAGTGCTGAGTGGCCACTGCCCTGGGGCTCTGTCCGAGCCTGGTCCGCGCCACTCCTTAATTGACTGGAGGAGATATGGCTCTCCTCTCTGAGCCCACATCAGTGGCATTATCTCTCTGGCAGCAAAAAAGAAAGAGGTCTTATGACTGGCCAGGCTTAGCAGTAAACCAGGATACCCAAATGCTTGGTGGAGGCATTCTGTTATTTATGTCTCCAAAGGGTTAAATTTTACAACAGACATTATTATGACTTATCTAGACTATGTGTGGTTTGCTTTCTAACCTCTCTATTTGATATCCAGTTTGATTGTTTTAGTAGGGAATTTTATTCCCTAAAAATCATTGATTAGGAAATTACAGATTTCTCTCCTGGAATGTTTGAACTGTTTATCTGGAAACAGCTTGGGGCAGTTGGGTCTTTGCTGAGTCTGGGAAGTCTGATTTGCTTTTTTTAAAAAATTTAATTTCCTGAAGAAGAGAAAAAATTCACTCTTCCTCACTTCCCATCAAGGGTTAAAATTAAATACCCACAATCACTGGTGCAGGGTTTCTTTTTAGCGGTTTGAGAACTATACCTAGCAACTGTTCTATAATATAATTGGCCTACAGTAGTCCTATACCATTATTTGGTAATTGGGCAAGAATAATTTCGCTTTGTCTATTTTATACAGTGGAGTTTAATACCATTCTAGACTGTTCCTTCATTTGGTTCTCTCATATTTGAGTCTTTTCAGAAGTACAAGATTGACTTGACTGAATTTAACTCTCTCTCTCACGTATCTCCCTCTAGTATAGTTCATCTTTGTTTATACTTATCTTTACAAGTATTAACTCAATCTTAATGTATCTATTTACAAATAAATAGGGTCTCTCCTATATCATCATAACAGACATGTTAGGTAGCTGTGCACATAAGGGGTTTCTCACCCTGAAGAAAGTCTATTTATCACTGCAAGGTGAAGTTGAATGCAGTGATCAGCATACAGTTATAGGGAAGGGGGTGATATTTTTTGAGAAATACAGTTCCTTTGTAATTTAAGAAGGAAGAGCTCAAAATATATGTTTCAGTGCCCAGGTGAGGTCATCAGTGCTCACTTGAATTTTGTTTCCCTGAGTCACTTTTTTTTTTTTCTTAATAAAGGAGAAAACTGAAGAATCATGATCATATTAAAAAGGAGGGTTTGTTTTTTTAACAGTGAAATAAAAAGCATTTTAGGAGCTTTGACATTGAGAAGTGCTAAAATATATTTCACCAAATTATCTGCTCCTCTTTAAGGA